>NW_020271107.1:1082111-1641849 GCF_002803265.2 Melanaphis sacchari | reverse complement strand
TTTTTTTTTTTTTTAATCTTACTTAAGCTTGCAACTAAGTCCATTAGCTGTGCATAGGAACAGTAGGTTTTTTTGTGTAAGGTTTGGTTAGTAGGGTTGGAACATGTGTGTGTGTGTGTGTGTGTGTGTGCTATGGATGCGTCACTAAGAACTCAGGTGGTCTCCCATCCAAGAACTAGTGACGCTGGCCAATACTTGAACTCAGAACACATAGCTGGCTAAGGCCAACCATTATGCCACACCAGGCCACTAACTATACATTTATTGTATGGTCAATCTACAAATGTTTCTGTTATAATAGTTATATTTCAGAAAATCTATTTTTATGCTTTCTTCAATTTTTCAATTTTCAATCATTATTTATACTTATTTAAAATTCCTATTTACTTATTTATTATTTTTAATTGTATTCCAATATACTAATACTAACAATAATAATTGTAACTTGTAATTCCTCAAAATTAAAATATGTATAAGTTTTTTTTTTTTTATGTAAGTGTTATTTTAATTGACTTTTTATAATAAATAAATGATGTGTTTGTCGTGTATAGTTAAATTTTAACAATATTAATATCATTATTAAAACAAAATAATAAAATCAATTATGATGAACAGTTAATTAATATTTTTGAGGTGTGAGTACAGATTTTTAATGTTGATTGTTATTATTTTTTTGTTTAATCTTTTTTTTTTAAATAGGTATTAGTATTTATTTGAACAGATAATTGTTTTATTACTTTTTTTTTTTACCTAAAGGGAGCTCTTATAATCCTATTATTTTCTGTACGAGTATTACATAAATATATGGGTAAGTGTAAATTGTATTTTTGACTCTGGTTTATAAATTAGATAGTTAATATTTATGAAGTAAATTGCATTGGTACATGTGATTATTGTCTTACCTATTCTAGTACGACTTATTTTGTAATTTAAAACTGAAATACTGTATAATAAAGAAAACATTTTTAAGTATTCAAAATTAGTTTTTAAATAGTATGCTTTGCCTCTATAGTTGTTATCAAATTCTTTGGTAAAAAAAAAAAAAACTAGTGCTAAAGTGAAAGTTTGGTAGGTAGTGAAAGTATTATATCTTATAACATAACACATGAATTATCACAAGGATAAACCAACATGTATTTTAACACATATTTTATTATAAGTATCACAATGAAATTACTTATATTAATTATTTAGTTTAAATAACATATACAACAACATTTATTTTTTATTTTTTATCTCAATTTTTAGAGAGAATTTTAAGTGTTTGATGTAATTAAATATAATATTTTCTTACCATTAAATGTATCATCCAAACAGCTAATTAACTACAATTTCTCCATTTTTTATGATATATACCGTATGTCATTTTATTTCTATAAATCCTGCAATTCTTTTACATATTCAAAAATTTATTTTGTATATTTTGATTTTTAGTTTTTATTTCTGAATCTATTTTATAAATTTTATTATCAGTATTATTAAATATAATCAATCTTTTTGATTCCAATAATATTTCAAAATAATATGACAATAAAAATTTTTTTTCTTAAGAATTATTTGTTTTAGAAATTGAATGTTGTTTTATTTCTTAATATTTCCCACTTATTTCTACTTTTTTTTCAAATTATATTCTAAATTAATATTAGTGATGGGTAGAATACTTATGGATTTAAGGTGCCTGTCTGGTAATGTGTATTTTATAAATGCTAAGTTGTCATTTATGAAAAAATAATATTTTTCTGTTTGTAAATAAATTGTATTTATTAATTTTAGGATGACATTACAGTTGATGATTCTACGGAATCGGAAGGAAATGTTAATTCAAAAAGAAAGCTAAGGAATGGTTTGTCTACTCTTTCTTCGAGAAAACTATTGATAAAAGTATGACATTATACAATAAATAATTTTATTTTGCACTGTTAGATTTTTAATTAATAACCGTCATAATATTTTGTAATTTATGTAAAATGTTTAGTAAATACTTTTATATGATTTAATTTGGACAAACAAAATATAAGTATTGTTAATTACTTTAATAAATTTATACTATGTACTGATATAACTTTATAATTGATTATTGTTAAACTATGACATAACATAACTAAACCATTGTTTATATTTTATACTGATTTTTTTATCTTACCAAACATTTATCTTTTTTATTTGATTTAGTGTATAATATAAATCTCTCTTAATTTGAATTAATTTATTACAAACTATATGTTTGGTATTTTTGTTTAAATGGATTAAAAATTTTAATTTTTGTATTTAACAATTTATTTTTACAAATACAAATTAGTCATGATTTAACATAATTATATAGTTGTATACTCTATACAAATATATAATTCAAAAACTTCATCTGTGTTAAAATATGATGAAGTTCATACAATGTAATGTTCAAACAAGGTAGTGTTGCAATGATGAAATTGGTTTCTCATTTGTATATTTTTATTTTATTTTAAACATATTTCATTAATTATAATACACTTTTATTATTAAAAGGTATATGAACTATGTACAGAATTAAAAACTATATATATAAACTAATTTTAATTATAATCTATTATTGCTTCAGAGTTATATGTGATTTTCATGTTTTAGGATGATATACTGAGTACAGACGATTCTGTTGTAATGAAAAAGGAACAGCAACTCGACAGTTTTAAAAAAGTAGGCAACTAATCAACTATACATTTTATGAAAATTTATTTCATTTTATCATCTTAAAATATTTGTCTTATGTTATTTTGTTCAATCTCATACACAAATTAAAAATAACTTATAACCGATATATTTAAGAGAAAATGTAATTATTTTTATTTATCAAGTATTGTATTTTATAATCGGTGAGTTAAGTTTCTAGATTTGAATCAACTAGTTTATAAAATATTTATATTTTAGAAGAATGTGATTAAATCCAATGCGTTACTTCTGCCATCACCCATCTTAACCAAATTATCATCAGCTACAACTGTGTGTACATCTGAAAAAAAAAGTAAGTTGAAGTTTATACTTTGACTAACATTAGTGCTAAATATATGTTAATAACAATATTAGGATCATAGTAAAAGTTTAATAAATATTAAGATTATGAAAAGTACAAGAATTACAAGAAAATTGCCTTTGTCCTTATTAACACTAAAGAATCTTAGAAGTATTAAAAAACATAAGAATAATCAATATTTATAATTTTTATAACAATTGAAGTTGCATAATATGTAAAAAAAACTCTTAATTGTTTTATAGCATAAATTTATTTTTTCTAATATTTGACTTATATTTATTTAATTAATTTTTGTTTATTAGGCTAATGATATGAAATCTGACAAATCTATTAAAACTCAAGAAAAATCTCGAAACAATTTAACTAGATTAGCAAAAAGCAGACATTTATTTCTATCTAAAGTGAGTGTAATAAAGTATCTATAATAAATTATTAATAATTTAAAAAACATATTTTTCTACTATTCCAAGTCCAGATTACGAAGAGGAATTACTGAATTGTCTAAAACATTAAACTTATATATTAATTTTACATATAAATAAAAGGTAAAACTAATAAAATATGTTTTTCTAGAATATGAATAAAGAGACAAAAGTACAGCCTATTTTACCAAGTATAAAAGTCAACAAAGAAAAAAAGAATTTATCAAATATAACAAAAACCATAAAAAACAGTGGAAAAATTGTATTGAAAAAAACTGCTGTTTTAAAAAAATCTAAAATAAACCAAGACTTCTTACAGTCCAAAGCATATTTCAAAAACAATTCTTGTTTGATTTGTGGGAAAGGTCATACAGAACTAGCGTGCAAAAACAAAAAGTGCCCCAGAGTCTTTCATCTCAGTTGTATTAACAAAACTAGAATTGTGAAATGTGAGTAAATTAGCCTAAAAAATATGATATATTAAATTTAAATGAAAAATATTTAATAAATAATTTTTACCTGTTTTAAATTCTAGCCGGATTCATTTGCCCCTCTCATTTCTGTTCTTTATGCAACAAACGTAAAGTAGTAGCCAAATGTAAATTTTGTGTGGAATCGTTTTGCGCTATGCATGTAAAAGGAAACATATTTAAAGATCCGCTGGGTAATGGTATGTTGTGCACAACTCATCATCCTAACAAAGTAAGTTGAAGACAGAGTATTTAATACAAAAAATTATTTTTGGGTTCTTTTTAAGCTATTAAGTACATTGCTTTGATTTTATTTTTTTAAAGCCATCTCTGCCAAATATAAGTAATCCAGTGATTCCTGACCCCAATGTTAGTAGCAAAATAAATATTATCAATAATAAAAAGGAACCCATTGATTTTGTGGATCCTGATTATAATATGGCGTTATCAGAAGACTCTGAAGATATCGATGAAGATTCGTTGAGTATTGATATAGATGAAATTAACAAAGAAGAATATACACAAACACAGGTTGTCAAGGATGAGTGTGATCGTGAATACATACATATTGGTGGGTTTAATGTAAGCAATATGTCTGATTTGGTGTCAGATCAAGGAGAAAACTATACAGCACCAGTTGATACAGATGGTGATCTTTTCAAGCCATCATTAGCCAATGTTGTTATTGACATAGAGTCTGCATCTGCTTTTTACCAGCCCATGGACAACCTACAACTAGTGTCTATTGCCACTGATAATAAAGATAGCCATGACTATGCCAATGTAAATTTTATAACTGAAGCTAATCAAACAAAAAACAAATGGCTAGCAGCTGAACCTTAATGTCAAGAAGTCAAATATCTAGTATTATTTTGTTAATCTTTTGACAAGAAATATTAATGTAATCCTCCTTTTTCAAAAACGTTAGTTACCTAAATAGGAATTTTTAATTTGTTTTTATTTTTTATTTTCATTTATGGCAATTAAATAATTGTTCATTTATTTTTTGTTAAAAAAACTAATCAAACATTTACCATTTGATATGGTATATTAAGTATTATGTGTATATCGTTAAATTTGAGTCATTTAAATATTATTTTTAATAAAAAACTGTTATGTTGAATTTATATATATATATATAATATTGTTTGATTGGGTATTTTACTAAATGTAATTTGTTTGTTGGATGTGCTGTATAATATTATTAAATTTAAATTGTAAAAAATTTCAAAAGATTTTAGTTTTATAACTTTCTTTTATTTCTTTCTATTAAACCATGTAATGTATTTTCATTAAATTCTACATTTTAATTTATATATAATAAAATTTTAAAAAACTGCAACTTATATTTAAATTTTTTTTCATGGATAAAAATCCCAAATTAGTTATGTTTATATTATAATAATTAACATTTATGGTCAAAGGGGTCAGATACTCAGATCATCTAAAATGTGACAAGTTAAAGAGGTTTCATGTCTTCGACTGTGATTTCAACTCTGCTTGTCCGCTTGGAACTTTGAAGTATGTATTTCAATAATCAAAATATTTGTATATTTTGTGATGTTGTAAATAATTATAGTTGGCATCTAAAGGCGCAAATATACTTATGGTCTAGAAATTTAATTATATATATTTCAAAAAATGTACAGGAAAAAAATGAAAACTATTGTGATGCGTCGAGATCTTCATGATTATGAGAGGTCCTAATGTTAACCTAATTATGGAGAACATTTCATGTTAGAACGAAACGATCCGGGAAGAGTCAATCGCCGGGTGTGTAAAACCCAAACCCGGAAATTACTATTTGCTCACATAGATGCTAAATAGTAAGGATTTTGGATGTATCTAAACTCTAACATGATGGGGGATGTTCCGCATCGGGTCTAAAAGAAGAGGTACTGTACAAGATTCGGAGCTATGAACGTAAAACCTACACCCGCCGATAACCGATGATTTATTGAAATAATGAATCAGATTAATTAGCCAAAGCCCACCTGACGGGACTGGTAGTATGTATAACAATGATTATTGAGTAATGATTCAATTGGGAGGAGGAAAAACCACGTTTTATACCAATTAATATAATTTCAAAGTTGAAATAAGCGACGCTAATTATCGACAACTCGATACTCAATAGTATATTGTAATGATTAAACAGACTTTCCGACGATCTTTACTCTTAAGGTTAATTGAAAACGGAAAAAAATAAACAAAAGCATATAATAAACACTTCAAAAAGGCTGGTCAATGCCTAATGGTCAATCAATATTCAATAATAATAAAATAGTTGTCCTCGTGGTATTATCACAGAATGGTAAGTGATAACACAAAGCAATAATAACATAATATTATTGTGATAATAATAAAACAACAATACCCAATTGATAGTCAGTAATGTCTGTACGCCGTTAATAAAAAGTGACTTCATCCAATATATTTTATTATGCGTTTATTTTGTAAATTTTATGTTTAATTGTTATTATTACGTCTTGAAGTTTGGACCACGTAGAAAATTAGCATTTAAAGTACCTATTAGATACTATTTTAATAGTATGAGTTATTCAAATTTTTGAAATAATATTGATCCAAATTCATAAGTTATGTTGAGTTTAATAATTTAAAATTTTCAAATAAATAGCATGGAATGTATAATTGCTGTTCATGCAGGTAAGATATTGTAAATACTAAATACGCGACCGAGTAAAATAGTAATGTTAGTTTTGAATTTCGGAAACTTATCGCTAAATGTTGTATACATTGTTATACATATAATATGAATTTAAAAACATATTTTTACTAAATGTGTCATATTTAACCAAATTGATTAATAACTAATTTTAATTAGGTGCAGGATACCAAAAACCAACCAAAGAAGCATATCATAAAAAACTATGTATGAAAGCTTGTAAAAAAGTTAGTTACTATTAATAGATAATTTAAATCAGTTTATAAAAAATTATTATTTTTTTTAGGGATTAGAGGTTTTAAAAAATAATGGATCGGCACTAGATGCAGTTGCATTAGCAACTATGGTTTTAGAAGATTCTCCACTAACTAATGCTGGTTATGGGTCTAATTTAACATGGAATGGTGCTGTGGAATGTGATGCAAGTATTATAGATGGATCAAATATGCATTATGGAGGTGTTGGTGCTGTTTCTGGTATAAAAAATCCAATTTCTCTTGCCAAACTTATTTGTGAAAATCAAAATTTAAAAATGTCATTTGGAAGAATTCCTCCATGGTAAATAACCTTAATTATAGTAGTATCTTATTTTCTTAGGTTTAACTAATTTAAATTTTAAAAAATACAGTTAATTTCTATCATAAGGAACAGTAGATATTTAATTTTCACTTAAACTAACACATTTATGTTTATTAAAATACTACAACTATAGTTCTCGATGAAAAAATAGTATAAGAAATGTTGTTTAAAGTTTAATTCAAATTAATATAGGAATTTCAACTAAGTAAACTATTAATCTTTTAATAGAAATAATGTTAGTTTTTATTAATTCAATCTAATTTTTCAAAAGTAGAAATTACAAAGCACTTAATATTTGGATAATTAAATGTATATAAATGTGTCTTTTGGAAATCGGTCATAAATAATGTACTTATTTAAAGACTATGAATATTTTACAATTTATCAATATCAATGAATAATGTTTTAAATTCAAATTGTGAAATGTTCTTTATTTCTAATATTTGTCTAGATAAACATTTTATTATTTAGTTCTATTAAAAATTATTTTTCTTAATAAAGTTTACTTGTCGGTCTTGGAGCTCATGAATATGCATTAGCAAACAATATTGTAGCTGTTGACCCATCTCATTTAATTTCAGGTATACTAATTTGTTCAACTATTTTTATTGTTTTGTATTAATAAGATATTACTATATTGTTTTATTTTTTTAGAAAAATCAAAAAAAGATTTTGTTCGCAATAAATATAAAGTTATAAATCCAAAGTACAGTAATTGTCAAGTAACTTTAAAATATATATACCATTATTTTTTTTTTTTTTTTTTTAACAATAGTAGTATTATGTTTTTTAGGCTATAAACCCTAGATTAGATACTGTAGGTTGTGTTGGTATGGATAAGTTTGGAAATGTTGCTGCATCGTCTTCTAGCGGTGGTATTTTATTGAAACAAGATGGTCGCGTTGGACAAGTAAATTGTATTAATATTTTTATTTTAACAATAATTTGTTGATTATTTTGTATTTTTTAGCTAAACCCAATGTAGATTATATTGGATTAAATATGTTCTGAAATTATGACTTATCACTTAATATTTTTATTTTATTTATCATCAGTTTAAAGTTCAATATTGACAAATGTTTTAATATTCACAAAAAATTGTAAATTGTTTTATTTTTTTTTTTAATATGAAAATTTTTTGTTTCTATACTTTGAAAATGTTAAAACAAATTTCATATAAATATTTTTTACAGGACTATAAGTTCAGTATAAAACCACATAAATATTTTTTGATTATTTGGGTTTCAAATTTTGAAATTTAAAATTTAAATATTCAAACTTATAATATGCAACAAAAACAATTTATAAACAGTTTTAGATACTATGATGCATTTCAAAGAAAATTAATTGTTGAAGTATGTAACTATTAGCTATTACAATAAATTATATGTTTTCTGACCACTTTGATGGTCAGAAAGGATACTGTCTAAATCAGATTTATGTTTATGGACATATCACAGTATATTTTTGTGTTTTATGTAGTTGTTAGTTCCTATAGCTACTTTACAGAAAAATGACAAAAATAGTCTATATAGTTCGTTTGTGCAGAAAAACAAAATTTTAGTTGCATGTATGCAACTGAAATAGTACACTTTTTGCCCTTGCCATACTATATATTATATAACTAATTTAGTTTGTAAAAAAAACACTTAAAATATATTATATTATGTAATATGTCATTTTTTAGGCTGCTTTATTAGGATCAGGATGTTGGGCCCAAATGTCTGATGACATTTCAATAGCAGTAACAACATCTGGCTGTGGTGAACATTTGATTAAGACAAGTCTAGCTAAAGAAATGTCAAGACATCTTTTTAATTCTTCCTGCCCTACAATCGCAATTACTAAATGTTTTAATGATGATTTTTTACGTTAGTTACATGTTATAACTAAATATTTTGTTTGAGATCTTTGTTCCTTAATGTTCTGATTTTATTTTTCCAGATTCGCCGATATTAAGAAATTATAATGAAAAACTTGCAGGTGCGCTGGTATTATATAAAAATAAAGACTGTTGTGAAATTTTGAGCGCACACACTACCAAATCAATGTGTATTGCTTATGCTACTGAAAATGACCAAAAAGTATGTATTCAATTTTTATTGTAATATTTTAATACATTTTTTAAATTTTTTTAGAGTTTTGTGAGTCGTTTAATGACAAATACTTTGCCAGGAACAAGTGTGATGGTACAAGGTCATCCTTTATAAGTATTGTTTTGAAAATGAGTTAAAATTTTTAAATATTATACTACTTTTTATCTAAATAAAATTGTTTTTAACAAAAAAAATAAAGCTTTATCATATTATATTTTTATTAGATAAATTCTATGATTATCTTATGAAAAATTTCCATTCATCAAACTTAAAATTGAGAATATTATTTGTTTATACATAGTGCTTTTTCATATTATATTTCAATCTATTTCAATTTTCAAACATTAATATACATTTATGCATTAATATTTTAAACTAGTGTTGAATTATACACTACAGAATGTGGTTAAATCAAGAATGAATTTAATTCAACCAAAGAATACTCAGTTATAGACTGTAAAAACTCCTTAACCAATGAATAAACGTCTATAATATGTGGTTTTATGTCACTTTCAAAATACTGACATAGACGAGTTATTCACTGTCCATATTATGAATCATAATTGTAGTATATTGTAAAACATACATTAAATGCTTAAAATTCAAGCATTTACATAAAGTGTAAAATTATACACATATTATGTCTTGTAAGAGTACTACTAGTAACAATGTTGGTCATATTCATTGTGTTTGCTATCGACAGTACCAAGAACGACATATATTATAGTCAAAAAACTGCAGTTAGTGCATCTATTGTAGTAAGTAGGTTTGTTCAATATTGAGAAAGGTGCCGGCACATACACTGGATATTAGAAACATTGTTGCATTTTATACATGTAAATAAAACAAGTTTTATATTAAATATAAATCATTCCATTTATTATAAAAACATATATTTCATATTAAAAAAATATTAAGTATACATCCTTTTTATTAAATTAAAATATACATTATTTATGTGGTTTTTGATTGCATTTATATAAATTTTCTAACCACCAAAAGTGTAGTAACAAATATCACAATATTTAATTCGTCATTACTGTTTTATGGGAATCCCTTTGGAAGTAAACATTGGCAAGAATCAGGTAATTAATTCGATATTTTATACCACTAGGTTGTGATATGTTATTTTTAAAATCTCACTAAATTTTAGTAGTAAAGTATAAACTTAACATATTTAATTAGTATTTAGCCCTAATACAAATTATTCTAGTAAAAATAACATCAAATAAAAACGGTATTTGTAAAATTAATATATAAATGAAAATTATGCACAAAAGTATTTAGAATTAAAATAAAACATAAATATGTAAAAAAAAAAAGTTATGAAATGTTTTATATATTAGAAGAAAAAGTGTGCGATTAGATAAAAACAGGAACATAATAGTTAAAAAAAATTCCACACTAAAAAAACTTTTAACAGTCAAGAAAATATAAATACAACAATTTTAAGTTATATTAAACACATCCATATTCATACCAGTTTGTATCTTCTTTTGTTAGAAGTGCTTTACTAGACCGCACTGTTGAATTGTTACTACTATCCTTAATTTCATCATTAGTAATGAGTGGTAACCTAAAAATAATATTGTTAAGTCTAAAATTAAAAAATTAAATGAAATTTTTAACATAGAAATAACATTTTTTTTATTACTTGTGTTCATTACGATATGAAGCAGTAAGTGGTGAATTTGATAATGAATGGCTAGCTATAATGGATCCTTCATCAACTTCCTTCAGCAAAAGAAATAAAAAAAGTATTAAAATAACATTTATTTTCATAAAATATTATTTACTTGTTATTATGAACACATTTAATAAAATCTAAAAATGCAACAGTTTTTTATTTATTTTGTAAAAACAATTGTAATTGCACGAAATAATTAATACCTTTAAGCTTTTATTAATATTTATTATTTATAATGTTATATTATGTTATATCTCAGAAACTTATTTTTCCTAAGACGAGTTTGAAATTTTTAATAAACTAAAACAAGTAAAATTTTTACTATACATTAGTTATTAAAACAAGGTACTAAGTAATATAAATTCTAAGAATCAAACAATATTCAATGCTATTAGATTTCTAATTTTTAATACTCTCTTAGCAGAACTAGTGATTGTATTGAGACACTTGAAAATACTTTTGATGCGAGCAAAATATAGTACACAAACCCAAACATAATATAACTGATCATATTTGCTAGGGTTGGAAATAAAAATAAATGAACAGACTAAACATTAATTGTTTGAGCACAGACAATATTATAATGAGACAAGAGATGTATTATGTATGAAAGTAAAAATCTGAAAATAAAATAAAATAAATGTATAAACTTACATTTTCTTCACCAGATAAATAAAGAGTTTGACGTGTTCCTGGAGTTCCTAAACTGCTTAAATTGTCGGAATATTCTAAACCACAAAACATTTTTATCCTATTAATAATTTGTACTTAAAAGACAATCAAGTTAAATAAATTTCACCTTGATGATGATTTGATTGGTTGTCATCTAAATCTAAACTTGTATCTGAATCAATCCCTCTTCTAGCCATATCTTCATGCCAAGACATACGACTCTAAAAAGCATTAAAGAAAAACTTTAATTTCAAAAAAGTTAATGTTTTAAATACTTTTATCAAAAAATCATTTGCTTTAATTTGTAATGTATAATATGAGTCATGCGTAGAGACCTCAGGTGGAATAATCTATTTTCTTCTGGTTTGGTCATAAATTGGTTTTCATTTATTTTTGGAATTAACTGCTTAATTGTACTTATTTTAATAAAATGCTTTTCACAAAACACTACATGGTGATTAGAATAATAATGTGATACTCTGTGAGAGCGACACTCAATTAGCATTAGCTATACCAATTGCTGTTGCCATGTGCTGAAGCCTCTTCCTGAGATTACTTTTGTATAAATATATACTTTTAATTACAGAAGGATTACCTTTATTTAACGAGTAACAATATATTTTATTTTAATTTATTTTAATAAGTACACATTATTTACCTTATTCATTAACTCTGTACCAGCTTTTTTTACTTTTCTTATCCAAGTAGAACCAAAGGTTTTTCTAAATATATAAAAATTAATTAATTTAAAAAAATAAAGTCTAACAATTCATTAGCTTATTTAATATTGATCACATTCAATATTTTAAAATCAACTTATCAGTTAATTAATAATTATAAACATATAATTATTATTTTTAATGATAAATTGTTGTAAATTAATATTTTAATTACTTCTTTGTTATGCTGCAACTATTGAGTTTCCTATAATGATCCATTATTTTTTCTTCAAGTTTTTCTTTCTGACGAGATAAATGATTCAATTTATCACTATAAATAAAGTTTAAATATAAATAAATTATAATGAATTATGTTTAAAAATTTTTAACAAACGTATTATTTTTTTCTTCTAAATGATATTGTTCTTTATCTTCTAGTGATTGAGTTAAAAGCTCATGATATTGTGTAATTAACATTGTAACATGTTCCATTAACGATCTTCTATCTTCCACAAAAGTACTAGTCATTTGTTGAAGTACCTAAATACAAAATAAATTTAAATTTAATAATTGTCTGTCAATAACAGTGTTGGGAAGAAGTAATTGATTACCATATAGCGAGCATTGGAATCTGTTAATTTGGATTTAAGAGATTCCAATTCTTTTTCATGTACTTCGACTAATTCTTTAGCATCCAATCCATTTCTAAGGTCAGCTTTAAGTTTTTCATTTGCTGTAAATAATGCTCTAAAATCATCCTAACAAAAAAAAGAATCAAAAATTGTTAATTTATACTATAAAATGAAATTCCTTACTTTTAATTTAGCATGTTCAGCAGGTAAATGTTTAACTGTCATCAATTCTGCTTTTAATTGTTCATTTTCACGTTTAAGCTTGGTTTCAACACTTTTCAACTGTGTTAATTTTTCTTTAAGAGAAAATCTAGCTTCTTTGAGATCATTTTTTAAGGAATCTTTCTGTTTTAATTGTTCTTCATATTCAAGTGTTAATTGATTGTGAAGTATTTGAAGTTTAGAAAAAGCTGCGTTGGTTGAATCCAATTCTTTTTGTGTCTAATAAAATTAATTAAACATTATCATTATTTTTTTTTAAATATAAATTTAAATATTTAATTACCTCTTCTTTTTCTGCAGCTAACTGAGTGTTAGCTAATTGTAATGCAGTATGTTGACTATTCAAAGAATGAACTTTGGATTTTAAAGTTGTTAAATCAACTTCCATTTGAGCAACATTAACAGTTTTTAATTCATGACACATATTAGTATCTTTAGTGATTTTCTCCCTTACAGCTTTTACTACCTCAGGGCTTGAAACAATTCTGTGAAATTATTTTAAGGTGAATAATTAAACATAAATGAGATTTATTTAATATACTCAAAATAATTTCTATTATGAAAGTTTTGGATAATTCAGTTTTATAAATTATTAATATTAAACAAAATTAAATCGTGTAATCAAAATGTATTTCATTCTTACAAATGTGTACTTTTTCTTAAAGCAGCTAACTGTACTGCTTGTACATTTTTAATTTTTAATCTACCACCCATAAAATTTTTTAAATTGAAAAATATTTTCAATTAAGAGTATAGTATAAAATAATATTTTCCTTACTGATCTAAAACATTTTCTGGTGCAGCCAACTGATCCAATGCTAAACCTAATTTATCTAAGTTTTCAATAATTTGTTGAGATTTACGTTTTTCTGATACTAAATCATCTTGAACAGCTTTGGTAGCTGCAACTTCAACAGTATATTTGCTTTTCAAATCATGAAATTCATTTTCAATAGCACGTAAACGGTGTATTTGCTTGTCGTAATCTTCTACATTTTTATTTAACACTTCTTTTTCTTTTTTTAACATATCAATTTCACTTAATAAGTTATCTATTTCTTCTAATTTTTTCTAAAATATAGTATAAAAATGTGGTTAATCAAATATTTGAAGTAACAGTAAATATTTTGTAGACAATAAAATTAGTATGTAGTATTTAAATGTCTAACTTTAAAATTATGACTAATAATTCAATTTTAAGTTTGATTCAAAACAAATTTCAATATACCTAAAAAGGATCAAGATTTATAAAAATATGTGCATTCTAATATTGTTTTTGTTAATTCTTTCACTCATTTTACATTGTTCTTGAAAACAACCAAGAAATTAAAAAAATATGTCTACATGTATTTGAAGGACAACTTCCTGTTTAATATAAAATTTCATACAAAAGAAATAACTATCGAAATTGAACATTTAGATTGCATAATACTCATCTTTATTCTAAATAATAATTGTTTCTATAAATTAATAATTTTAGTTATGTAATACCTCATAACTTTTTTCTTGAAAATGTCTGAGTGCTTACAAATAATTTATAATAATAATAATTGTATAATGATAATAATAAATGAGTTTTAAATTTTAATCTCAAAAAGGGAAAATAAAAAAATATATATATAAATAGTAACCTCAATCACTAATCACAAAGTCGATGAATTATAATTTAAAAATTAAATATCATGACAATTTTGAAAAATAAAAAGGAAATAAAATATTGATGTTAAAAAATGAAGTATACTTACATCTAGTGTTCCTTTTAATTTTGATATATCTTTTTCTAAATTATTATTTTTCAACTCCAAACCTTGAACAAGATCAGATTTTTCATTAGAATGTAGTGAACTGTTTTCTTTGATTTCTTTTTCCAATCTTTTATTTTCTCTTTTCAAACTTTCAAATTCTTCAGCTTTAATCTATAACACAACATAATAATTATTTAATAACATTTTTTTTATATACATTTATATAAACTCACCTCAATTTTTATTTTTAATAACTCATTTGTTTCAAGTAATTTTTTATATTCATTCTTTAAATTAGAAAGATCATTTTCAACTGATTTACAGTGCTGATGTATACGATTTTTATTACTTTCTGTTTCTTCCAGCTATGGAAATAAGTATATAAGCTCATATATTAGTTATTTAATGTAATTAAGTATTAGAGATCAGTATTATTACAATTTTGAAACAATTTTTTTTAAAACAAATTGCATTTAAAATTTAAATTACCACAATAAAATAATGAAAAAAAATAAAATTAACTAAATAGTTCATAATTATAACTTATTTTAGTTTCAAATAGGAATTAGATAAACTTTTATCTCTGTGCATAAATGGTTAGATATGTTGTTTATTGTAATCATATATTTTAATAGTTTTAAATATTTTACAAATTACTTAAATATCATTTGATTAATCATTCTTTTTTATCATTTTACCTGCAATGAAAGTAACTTCTTATCTTTTTCTAGTTCTAATATTATTTCATTATTTTGATGTCTAATATTATCTTGTAAGCATTCTATAGTTGATGTAAGTTTTTTATTTTCCAATTCAAGTCTTAATGCATGTGATTGAGCACTAGTACTTAGTTGTTCACACAAGCTATTATCTTTTGAACCTAAAATACACGGATATTGTATTAAATACAAAAATGTGTTTAACTCAATATTATAAAATATATTTCATGGTAAGTTATTAATATAAACATGTGTTGTAATTTTTTTTTAAACACAAGGTAGAAACTCTCAAATATATTTAATTTTTAAATGAAAACTATGTTTTTGATTTTTATTTTTTTTTTATCTTTTAACTTAAGTTTTGTTAATAAATATTTTAACACAATTACCATCATTTTTAAAATTCTAAATTTTGATTAATGTCACACTAATCCTAGTATTCAACTTAAACTTCATAGTTTTTTCTTTAAAAAAATTTTTTTTTAATTCAATTAAATATTTCTATTTAAATAATCATACATCATTATTCTGTATAAGGTATAATACTTACCAACATGATCAAAATAGCTATCATTGTCAATTTCTTTGTTAAAACTTTCATTGCATTGAAAAGATTTATTAAGTAAATCAAGCTGTGCATTTTCATTAATAAGTTCATCAATTTTTCTTAAGTGTGCATCTCGTTCTAACGTCATAGTATTAATATTTTGTTTGAAGTGTAACAATTGTGATTCCATTTCTTGTAATTGAGAAGCTCGTCTTCGAAATTTAACAAGTTGTTCTTCAAGGGTTTCTCTTGTTTCTTGGAGAAGTAAATTATTTTGAGTGAGCTCTTCTTCTCTAGATTTATAATAATCTAAATCTCCTAATTTTTCTTTGTATTTTTTTATTTCTATTTCCAGGTGTTCATAATTAGATGCTTTTTCTCGTAAAGCATCTACTTCATCTCTATATGCTTTTGCTGATCTAGCATCTACTTTGATTTGTTGAAGCTGAAATAATTGAAAAAGATATATCCTGATAATTATCGCAAAAAATAAAAAATAAAAAATATATTTGTATATTTAAATAGTAATGTACCTCTTCTTTTAATTTAACTGCTGTGAGATTAGTTTGTTCAAGTTCTTCCTTAGCTTCAGCTAATGCTTCAGTTTTTTCTTCTCTACAAGAAAATTAAGAATATAATTTAATTTTTGTTACTAATTTTTCTTATTTTATGAATATTTACAATTCATGTCTAAGTTTTCGAAGCTTTGCTTTCCAATCAGCAAGTTCAAGAGCATAGTTTTGATTATCACCACTAGAACTAATAGATAAGGTTAAACCACCAGCTTCTAAAGGTTTTAAATTAGAAAAACGCTTTTCTTCTAATTCCGTCCACATCTAAAAAATATTTTTAACTTAAATGAAATATATTATATTTTGTTTGTGCTTAATTATTATTTAAATTGACAAGTTATAATAACTAGTTAAAAAATCTTGCATATTTAATTTAATTCAATAGTCACTGTAAATTTGAATCTACTAGAATGATTTACTGAAACTTTAATATGTAAATTTATTACTTAAAATTGTATAAATTTTATTTTATTTGACATTTAAACATTGACAACTTAAAGTTAGAAAAATAAGTATTTATCTAATGCTGTTCAAGTTTCATAATGTCTCACGAGTATCATACCTTTTTTTCACTAGTAACTGGTGAAGCTGTGTCGCAACACACAAGTCAACTAATAAGTAAATTATCTAATAGGGTATAAAGGACAATTTTTATTAGAATTGCAAGCATAAATTATAATTAATAAAAATTTGTTACGTAAAAAGATTAATATTTTTTTAATATTTATTATTTTTCCAATATTTTTATCAATTTAATTAATATATCTAATATATTTATAAATACATTAAAAAATAAAACAAATCATAAAAGTATAAATTTAAATAAATATAATACAGTATTTTTAGTCAAACTATATTATACATTGGAGTTTATCATTAATTATTGTTCTCTATATTTACAAGTATACCAGTAATACGTCACCGTGATACTTTTACATTATTAAAAGTTATTTAAAATATATCGATTAATATTAAAACAAAAAAATAAAAATAAGGTCATTAGTGTACTATGGGTTGTTAAAATTTAAATATTATTCAAAATGGGTTGTTCAATGAAAAGTAATCTGTTTGTAAAATACATAATCGTGTATGTTAAAAATTAGTGTTATTCATGTTAGCAGCAGATTTTATAAAACAAAAAAAAATAAAATTTTAATGGCATTGATTTATTGTAAAAACAATTGCAGTTTTGAATTGTATAATGGAAAAAAAATATTCAATAATACTCTAGAAAATTTTAATTTTCAATAAAGTAATATAAAGTTTAAAAAATACGAATAGAATACTACTATGTTAGGAAGAAGAAATAATATTTTAATTATTATACTCAAATAATTTATAATGTTGATAATATATAAGGTATTAAATTGGTTATAAATTGGATGAAGATAGTTGGAAAAGGTATAACAAAAATATGAAATATTCATTTACTGAAAAATTGTCATCAAATCATTAATTACTGCATCCAGATTTCCTCATTGTGTATATGTCTGAAATCTGAATTCACTTTCTTAATCAATAGGTAAGTAATTTTTTTTTCATTTTAAGAGTATATATAGCTAATATTATATGTATACCTAAATTATTTTTATTATGTTATAGTATATTTTTTAGTTACCTGAAGATATTGATCACGTTCTTTAACTAATTGCCGAATATGAGAAATCAAAAGATCAGTTGTTAATTGCTCTGCATTCTCTTGGGTAATTACAATTTGTTGACTTTCAGTTATCTATAGATTATTTAGTTATAATTATATTAATAAATTAATAAATAGTGTTCAAACTACTAAAATGTATTACTTGTTTTATATAATGTACAAGTGCGTGTTGAGATTCAATAGGTAATGTTTTAATACGCTCAATAAATGATTCTTTATTTGGACATTGAACAGCACAACCAAGCAATAATAACAATAATAATTTCATATCTTCAAAACTATGCTTTGAATATGGTTCCCGTCCTAAACGTAAACAATCCGGCATTGTCAATATAACCTGTCCCAATTCTTCCTAGAAAAGTTACAATAAATTAGAGTTAAGTAAGCAGCACTATGTTACTTAAACATTAAATTAAATAACTTACTTCATACAACATTTTAATATTTTTCAGAATACAATTTAAATTTTGAATTCTAATGGATGGATCATTTTGACCAGAAACAATGGTATGATATAATGGTTCAGGATCACTGGAACATCAAAACATGTTATTTAATATTTATCATTTATAACTATAAATAAATATCAGTATGATACATTGATAAGAACTGATACTTACATCAAAAGTAATACTTCATAAATCAATGTTCCATCAATTAAATTCTCATATACACTTAATTTTTCTGGCTTGTTTAAACATGATTGCAACTAAAAAAATTGTTAAATTATGTATTTAATACATACTTTTTTAGAAATTATTTCTTGTTTTTTTTTTTTTTTTTTTAGAGCATGTACCTATGTTTTGTGTTTTTTATAATACTTAAGTTTCCAGCCCTAATATTGATACAGCTCACATAACTTAAAATGCTACAGGATTTGCATATCAAACTGAATTATCCCAATTCATAAATATGACTAACTTATAGATCATTAAAACCCAATAGGCTGTTAGTACAAAACTTTTTGTTCAATACAAAATATTTACAATATAAAGTTCAAGGTTGGATTATTTCAAAAAAATAATATAACATAAATCAGTTTTAGTAAAAAATTATTTTCATTGACAAACAGAATATTAGTTTTTGAGAGCAAAGTACTAAATACATGTTATATGTAATTAGTAATTAACTATAATCAGTTGAATAAAAAATACATTGATCAAATGTAAGATAGTGGTTAACGTTGAAAATAACATTAAATAACTGACTTACCCAAACAACTAAATGTTCTTGCATGAATTCTTCTTTTTCTGTTAACGTTATTTCCATGGTTAAACATAAATAAGTTCGAAATATTACAAATGCTAACAATCTGTTAAAGTAAAACGATCATATTCCTGCTATATAAAGTTAATCATTAACTAAACATAAATGTATAAGCGACCCAGCATATAATTAAATAGTATTGCACTACATTTAGTAAAATAAACATACATTTAAAAATCTGCTAACAATCTTATACTAGAATAATTAAAAGTTAAAACTACTTATTGTGAAAAACTAGAAAAAAAAATAAAAAAGTAAAAGTAATCTACTAATTAATTATACAAGATAAAGTGATAATAGCAGTAAACAAAAATAGAAATACAGTATGACAACATCGAAAAACATAACACTTAGACACTTTTCATTATTACAATCATTGTAATTGAAATGCGGGGTGGCATGGCACATGGTTAGTGATTGGTTACACTGAATGCATTATTAAATCGTGAATAATATTGTTATCGTTGTATTACCACTGATTAGATTAATATTTAATAATTTTAATAGTTGTTGACTGTTGTATAATGTGTACAATCTACATGTACATGATGATACATGGGGATATATTATTAACATTAGTGTATAGTCATATACATAAACATAATTATTGTACTCTAATAAAGGTATTGCAAAATTTAAATACAAATGTTGTATTATTGACTTTTGTGCTATAAAAATATTTATGGTTTAAATCTTTATATTTTGTACTGTCTATAGACGATAGACTCTTGATGACTGGAACTATACACTCGGTATTGAACCAATAGAAACAAACAAAAACTAATGCCGGTTGTTGGAAAGACCAAAATGTGTGCGTTGTATTTCTTTACAGTTTACATTTTTACAGGAACAAAAAATATAAACAAGAAAACAAAACAGTTGGTCGGGCGACACCGTGTATATAAAAATAGCTAGTGTTAAAAGATAGAAATATGTATGTGCTGTACTGCTACAGCTACAGCATAGTTCCTAAAGTCCTAACCTCGCAATCAGCAGCTAACACGGTCGATCTTCACTGTCATCTGCGTAATCGAAATAACTAAAAAGCTACAGTCGTTGTAGAGACATTAGATTTCTTAACAACTTTCAGATATATTGTCGACGATTTAATTGATATTTTACATTTTTACTACTGCAGAGTACAGACCAACAAAAAACAAAAATGATCTTCAAAAAAATTATTATTGAAGGCATTTCTATGGTCTTATGGGTAATTCTGGTTATTAGGTTGCCTATATTACTTAATAATCATAAAATAATAATAATACTGATCCTTATTCATGGTCCTGAGTGATGCCAATAATTGCTTAAGGTGTTTTTTAAACATTATTACTCTTTGTTTTCACATGAAATTCAGGACCTATGAAAGACTTCGATAATTATATTTTAAGTAAAAACAAAATTATAAGACACCAAAAATAATATAATTTGTATATTTTATATTTCTTTGTATAGCACCAAATAAGTATCAAGTAAGAACAGTAGTGTATAATAAATAAAATATATAAGTTTTTGATTATATAAACAATTTATCAATAAAATTAGAGCAACAATTAAAATATTTGCTGAAACAATTATACCTACAAATCTTATGTAAGTTTTTCCTTAGGTTCAATTTTGGTAGCCAAGTATTTGTAAACTTGAGGCCAAATTTCATTGGTAGTTTTTCCTGAGAATTTCGCTAAAATATTTTGCTCAGCATAGTATTCTAAAATAGGACCAGCCATCTCAGAATATATTTCTAAACGTTTCTTAACAGATTCTGGTTTATCATCTTCGCGTTGCATCAATGGTTCACCAGTTATATCATCATGACCGGGTACCTTAGGTGCATTAAAATCTGTGTTGTAGACTCGTCCACTTGGCGCATGTATCCATCTACCTGTATATAATTGATTGCATTGGTGTTAATTGTTCAATTAACATTTTAATAAGTAACTGACCTTTTACTCTATTGATGATGATATCAAAGGGTACATCAAGGCTAATAACTACTTGGACAGGTGCTATTTTGAATAGGCTCAATGCTTGTGGTTTGGTTCTGGGGAAGCCATCCAACAGCCAGCTGCGATCAGTGGACGATAGACGGTTCAACTCATTTCCAATAGTTTTCAACATCAGTTCGTCAGGTACAAGTTGACCATTAGACACAAATCTGGGAAATAATAAAAACTAATATTATGACAAATGCATACTGTGATCTAAAGTATACATATGTGCAAGACATTAGCAGTCTGAGCATTCACATTTCCTTCTATACATGTATAAATATATAATGGTAATTTAACTATTCTCACTCTCAGTTACTAGTTGATGACAGTATTGACAAATCACTCTCTAGTCCCTCATTACTACTATCTTAAACTATAAAATTACACCCATTTATACCAGTCATACATATTATATACCTAAATTTAACACTAATTATTTAAGAAACTGATGTGAAAATTATATAAATATTTGATTTGTGTAGCAAATAAAAGTTCATTATTTTTTAAATAAAAAGATTAAAAATTATTTATGTACAGAACTATAAAATTATAAATATAATAAATTATTATAAATAATTTGGCAACAGTGCCTAATTATATTAGGTCATATAAATAAATAATAAGTGTACATAGCACTTTTTTATTTCTATAATACCTACTATGGATACTACCTGATGGCTTACTTGTTGACTTGAATGCCAATGTCAGTCTTCTCCCGTATCATTTTCCGTAGAATATCACCACTGGATACGTGTAGCATGTCGAACGATCGGACTATACGTTCAGACACAGTTCCTTTTCCAGAACCTGGGGCACCCATAATCAGAGCTTGCAGTAGTCTTTTCGTCGATGACATACTTGTTTTATTATATTTACTAAGATCATAAAAAACTTATTTATAACAGTTAAATAAAGTTTTTCCGTCGCAGTTTATCCTGCGGAAGTCACAACGAAATTGGCATTTGGCACACACAATTTTTGTCCTATTGCAACACTTGCTACCCGGAAATCTAATTAATAATATGTACAGAAATAAACAATAAATTATAAAAGTATAAACGGATTCTATTATCATTAGTAAACGTGCGTACCTGTTGAACATTTGCCCTCCAAAATAATATTAATTAGTCGATCAGCTGCTATCATAAAAAAGAGATGGTTGTTAATAGAATAGAATGGGTAATATATTTTGCCACTGAACTTCTTTTATCTGTAGGCTGTACACTATGTACAGTATTAGACATTAGTGGCCACTGGCTAGTGCTCTACTGCTATAGTAGCATTACAGTTAGAACTGTTAGAAGTAGTACCCACACGAGTACAAACAAATCAAGATCTTCAAAGAATTTTTTGAAGTCACTCGATTAATTTAACCACCATTAATCCAGTTAATCCAAGTCCAAAAATTAATACATTTGAATTATTCATATCAAATACAATTATCGAGACACAATTCATAAAATACTATGAAGTATGGACTATGCCGACTATATGACGTTATTATATTATTACTGAATACTGTTATACTTAACTATTAACGTATAATTTATATTGTTTATTAGTAGCTATTGTTGTACTATAAACCAATACAATTATAGTAATTATACATATCTCGAGGTATTATCTATTGACAAAACAAATTTATTTCCCGTTACAATAACGTTTAGACTAAATAGTAGATAGTACCTACGTCTACATAAATTAGTAAATTCTAAATACATCTCGAATTAATCTATGAAATTGCATGAGTTGCAATAAAACAATCATAAAAAGGTGAACAAGTCGTAAGTGTAAAGCGGGTATTGTCCTACTACTGCTGAACTGCTGTACGCCTGTACATTTGAAATCAACTAAAATATAAACAATAATAATATATAATAATAATAATATATATATAAACAAGTAACTAGTAAGCTATATTGTATTGAATGTGTTAAATTTAAATTTATTGATACCGTCATTGTAAACAAAAAAAATTTTAGTGAAGACGGTTGAAGTCTTTATCGCTAAATTAATTTAATAATATGTTTTTTAATATTGTTATTAAAGTATTTTATTTTACTATTAGAATTAAGTTTAAATAATTTTTTTCCAATATCATTGCAATTAATAATTAATCACTATAATAATATATAAATATATAATTATTATTAAGTTTTGAATCAAAACCGCCTTAATGTGGAACAGTGAAAATAATAGGTATAATAGTTTTAAATGGAATTACATGTTTTGAAAATATCATTATGTATCAGTTTTAAATTCTTGAGAATTTTTTAGAATTATACCCTTATAAAATGAATAATGTAGTTGTTCTTTATCGTTTCGATATATAATTGTATACAAATTTGAATTTCAAATATAAAAAAAAAAAATTACAGATTTTCGATATTTTATGAATTTCATCAAAATTCTAACTTTAAATACCTATAAAAATTATAATTATATTACCTACAATTAATATTAAGTTCGTATTCGAAATGATCAGTCTCCAAAATGACTTACAATAGTTCTATGGAATCATGGAATCTCGACACAAAAAAAAAATTGTTTTTAAACATTACACTGGTTTTATGTTCATCACTGATATGTCATATTATATGTGTCTTGTTTTAACATATTGGTTGTTCTTCACTATACGTTCACTTTATTTATCTAGTTAAAAAAACATTTAAATATTATGTTTCGTGCAAGAATTATCTATATTCATAATATTTTCAATCGTTTGTTAAGGTGTTATGTATGTTTATATGTATGATTTTTAAATTGTATTAAGAAAGTCGTCTACTCAAAAATATACATGTAATTAGGACAATAATTAGGTAAATAGTAAATTTATTATTTGTATCTTTTTAATAATATTTTGTAATCTTAAAATTGTAGGTAAGAAATTTGAAATAAGTTAGAATGCACTAATGCAGTAAGTAGTTATTGATATATTCTTTAGTGTGTTCTTTCTTTATTAAATTGAAACATCACTTGAGTACTACCTACTTATTAATGTCATTGCTCAATAGGTAGTCATTACTCATTACTGTGATTTTACTGGTTAGTGGCTATAACTATGATCAAAACATAAAATAATATTTTATCCAATATCACATCTGAGTATACATACATTCCTCCTATTAGTTTATTCCTTTATAAATAATTTCTGTAATAATTGATTTACAATTATTTTATTTGAATATATAAAATTTAAGAAAAAATATAGAAGCACAAGATTAGGTTCATAAACAATAATTTTTTTTAATTTGAAAGAATATTCAATTTTAAGAAAAATCGTTTAAAATTATTACTTGTATTGATCAATAAGTTATGAATAATTGAAAAATACGTCATGTCTGGGTCAGGTTCACCATATCTAATTGTCTATTTTATACATATAAAAGTTGCTAGTTTCACACAATAATTTACTTACCTTTCTTAATTCTTGGAAGTTGGAACCTTATTATTGATTTTTAACTTTGGGTGCGAATATTAGTCCCCTGATACATTTTATCGGTTAAATACCCACACAATTTGGCTCGCCATGCATCGCATTCGAATGCAGTAATTCTGTATTCATATGACGTGAACCAATGTTACTTTTGCCGTGAATAATCAATATTCAATACGTGCCTGAAGTTAGTCAACGACTATCCGATAAATCTGTGGTCTATTTTTCGGTGCCTTTCATATTTCTTCAATTTTTTTTTTTCATTTTTGTGGGGTTACCTACCTACTTGTGCGCTTCAGCACGTGAAATTGAAGTATGGTATAATAAAGTATACAAAACAAGTAATACTTATATTTTTGACTAACATTACTAAACAATCAATCATATTGAGTACACAAGCTTCGTATGAATCGTATGCATCATTTTCAACTGCTCCCGAATCTCCCTCGATTTTTCTATTTATGCTAACCATAGTCACCTTGTTTTTATAACAGCATAATTATTAATTATACACGGTGTTGATCTATTTTCATATTTCCAAGTATTAACTTCTACTATGAGAATCATTACGAGGGTAAAAATATTGTTAACGAAGCGAGTAAACAAAATGATTGCCAATATTGATTTACCAATAGATTGCTGATTTCCATTATTATGAATACGGATTTACCCCAAAAATTTCTGAGTAATGTACTCCAAATAATTATAGGAGTAAGGCACTAAAACTCAACCCAAGTTTCATAAATGACCTTGGATAATGTCTAATGATTCCTAAGAATAGGTTTTATTCTTATTTATTCTAATTTAAATTCAGTTCAGAATTTCAGATATTTGCTTATGTGTTTTTAAGCTAATTTACGAATTTTTTTTAAAATTACGTCTTATTAAATTCTTGTTAATATTATCTATAGTTTTTACAATTGTTTAACTTGCAACACTGATGCTTATCAATATTGTTTTGTTTTTAAAATCAGATGATCACGATCGAGAAAATAGTTGGAGTAGTTGGACGTTGGACATTGGTCCACGATACTTTTTAGTTATTTTGATCCTTGATGTTTATCGAATGACGAATAAATCGAAGGCATATATTCTTAATCAGTTAAATTTTTATGTTTATAGATTTAATTTCCATCAGTAATTATTAATCATAAATAATCAAGAAAATGTCATCGGTTACTCCTAAAAATGTGATAAAATCATTAGAAGTTGTTGGTGAAATTTTCCAGGAAGAAAATTTAAAAATCACAGTTAAGGAATCTGTTAAAGGTGGTCTTATAACAGGCATTGCAGCTCTCGTTGGTGGATTACTTGGTGGCAAGAGTGGTTTAATAGCTGGTATTGTAAAAATATTAATAAATATAATTTATTCAAATTACTAGTTACGTATGAAGAACATTAAATTTTATTTTAACTTTTGGTATTTTTATTTTTTGATATTGAATAATATATTTTTAATATTATAAATCTTCAAACATTAACTTATTGTGCTTAATTGTATATTTCTTATATATATGAAAATAAACAAATGATTTGTAAAATACTGAAACATTTAACCCTTTATTTTTACTTTTTTTGTCATTGAGAAGTAAAATTAATAATTATATTTTTTATCATACCATATTCTTATTGTTAATGTTTTTATTAATGTCCGTGGTATTTTATTTTTATTAAAAAACTAAATGATTCTAATATTATTTAAGCAATTTTCCTCTGAACTTCCAATAATTTACTTATTGTTGAATTTCTAAAAACTATTTATGTCGTGAAATTAAATTAGTAAAAGAAAAAATTCATTTAATAAAATAAAACTACTGATGGCTGTTAATTACAGTATTATTTAGTTATGTGTAAATCTTGTGTCTATTTTTTTTACTTATAATATTAATGATTGTGATTTCAGGTGGAGTAATGGGTACTGTAGCTGCGTGTTCAATGACTAATGATTTTAAATCTTTTCTACAAATTATACACGAAATGGACTATGAAAAACAAAAAAAATTGTTTGATACCATTCAAAATGTAGTATCATCAATCGATATAAGTGATGCAGTCAAATTGATGCTCTTATTAACCACAAGTCAATCAATAAAACAAGCTGTCATTCACGAAACTATAAATTTTTTGCGCAATGAAATGAGTCTGGAAATATGTCGTAGTTAGTTTAATTTTGTTTTATTGTTAAAGCAATAAATAAAAATGTATGTATAATCAGTTATCTGTTTATAATGTAAAGTTAACAAATATATGAAATAAATCGCACAATTAATTATTTAAAATAAATAACTATTGAACAGTGTATTAAATTATAAATGTTTGTTCCTATTGTTTATTCATGATACTAATATAAAACATTTTATTAGGCATTTATAGTTTTTATTTCGTGATTAATCAGACATTGGTTCCTCAACATCGTCTTTTCTTGTTAAGATATCAAGATCTTCATCGTCAAATGTCTCATATGACATATCTTCACTCATCGAACCACTATCATCTAAACTATCTGTTAAGTCATTTAATGCAGACATAAGTACATGCAGTTGTTTTCGTCTCTTATCTAGTTTTTGATTTATTTCATTTTTAGTCATCTGAAATAATATTATTATTTGGAACATTAATACAATATTATTAATAATAAAATTATTTATGAAAATACTTTTAATGCTTGAAGTTCATCTTTTAAATCATCAAGACGTTTAGCAGTTTCAGTCCTAGGAGGATGTTGAATAATGAGCTTGGCTAAGACATCATACTCCATGCGATTTCGTCTAATGGTTTTGGCTTTTTTTAATTCTTCTTTTGCGCGATCTATCTCAGTTTTTGTATTTGTTATATTATGATCAATTTCATTAGACATGTTGTCATACATTAGCATTTCTTCTACATTCATACGTGAAACAGCTTGGGATTTCTTCATTGCATGCTCACATAAATTAAGATGAACTAACATCTTTTCCATAGCTTTTTGACTAAAAATACAAATAATATTTAAAAATAAATTGAGCTCTAAGACTAATATAATATTCAAGTTTAATTTTAATGACAACTAATAATCATATTGTTATACTAAATAAAATTAATTTCACAGTATATAAAATTGCCTATTGAATCAAAATACATTTATAAGTTATATAGTGTGTACCTTTCAAGAGGATCTGTGTATTTTGTATTGCACCATTTTAAATATGTTTTTAGTAAAACATTTAAACGCCTATCATCGCCTATTCCATCACCATCAATGAGCAACTTACGCCAAATTACTTCTTCTATAAAAAAAAAATAAATATATTTATTATTTTTACAGAAGTTTTACTATTTTGAGTATTTTCCTAACAATATAAAAATAAACCATTTAAAGTAAAAATATTACCATTGATATACTTAATATATTTATAATATTTAAGATCTATGTTATTAAATACTAATTTAGTGATCAGAATTGAAAACATTAAAATACATGTTGGTTATAATCAATATTTACTTTTATTTTTTACAATCTGTTCAAATATGTTGAACAAAAAGTAAATTTGGTGCATGCAAAAAAACAAATAAATAACATGGTTCACAGTGAAGAAAACTCCTACAATATCTGAATACTATAATTATTTACCGTCATTCATTTTGTTTGGAATGTAATGTGATCAACTGGAGTTTTAAAATATTATAATTTATAAAGCTGGCTATTTGAACAACCGTTGGTAAGTAAAAAAATAATAACTGCTCTAACCATGAATTAAGATATAAATGTATAATTCAGTATGTCTCAATTCATGGTAATCACACGGATATATTACAAGTTAAAAATGCTCTTTTGTGATGAAATTAAAAAACAATAAAAACATAATAAAATTGACAAATTAGTAATTGCTCATCAAACACGATCTTAATGATCTTATAGATATTAGATATACAATGCTGTTTACAGTTTACACTGTTTACAGCATAAATATTAAAATATTAAATGTATAATACTTATTTAATAATAATAACAATGTTATTGTTATTTTTTTTTTTATTATGTTTGTGTTGATAACGCAACGATTTCTATTTAATTTATACTGTGAACCATGATGAACAAATGATTTATGTTGGCAACAGATAAGTGACGCTAGCATATTATCATGATTTAGATTTTAGATAAAAGTCAAAAATCATAAAATTTTGGTGCCATCAATAATTAATAAATTAATAATTATAAAATCATCAATGGATTTAGGTATTGTAGTCACCAATCAATGTAGAAATCATTTTTCATTATAACTTATAATCATAACGAATCACAATTCGTAATTCGAATATTATAAATTATAATAGAAAAGTATAATTATTTATTTTGAATGTTTATAGGATATATTTAATAATTACTTTTAAAATAATCATATTTATGTTTTATTTGTTATTAATTTTAATTTAATTTGTGACTATAGTTTAACCGAACTAGATCCATTTCCATTTCAGTCTTTGGTACAAAGTTGGATTGTAGCCGTCTCCAGTTTTATTATTTTTGACACATCTAATATTCGGTAAGTAGTTATGTTAAGGTTAAAAATTAAGCCCTTTGTATAACATACTAAAGTAAAAAATTATTTCAATTAATTAATGCTTTCTATTAAACATATATTTTCACACCCTGGTAATTAATATTTTTCACACCTTTTAATAAGTTCATAAGTTATTAAATATGGTTAAGAATTTATTTTTAAAACCATTCACAGAAAAAAATGAAATCAGTGTTTAAATGTTTGATATTCATAATACTATGGTCATATACTTATATCGATTACTTTGTAACTAATCATGTTTTGTAAATTGGTCATTATTAAATTATGATTTGATTTTTTTAATGTATATTACGCCATAGTGATAGAATATACTGAAATACGATTAATGGTGTAATACTCTGCAATAAAGCTAATGTATGATTACTAAAAGGGTCTATAAGTAAAAAAAAAAAGTATATTAATAGAAAGTAATTCATCCAGCCAAATAACAAGTTGCTTTTAGGTCTTAAATTCTGTTAAAATGTTTAATGTAAACATAAAATTTTCTTTTCAAATTAAAGTCTAGTATTATTGCATCCAAATAAAATATTATTTCTATTTTAGACTAAGGTTTTATTTCTTGGTATCAATATCTGAATTATTAAGAAATTATTTGTATTTGTGATTTATAATGTATAGTCGTATAGATAAAACTACACAACTATTTGGAGAACTATTTTTAATTTGTTTACAATTATAAATATTAAATAAACTTTTTTTTATATTACAGGTAGTTAATATGTCTGAAAGAAAAGTATTAAATAAATACTATCCACCTGATTTTGATCCTTCAAAAATTCCACGGATGAAACTTCCTAAAAATCGACAATATACTGTTCGTCTTATGGCACCATTTAACATGAGATGTAAAACATGTGGTGAATATATTTATAAAGGAAAAAAATTTAATGCACGTAAAGAAGATGCTGAAAATGAAGATTATTTGGGTATACGTATTTATCGTTTTTACATAAAATGCACAAGATGTCTACAAGAAATATCTTTTAAAACTGACCCACGTAACACGGATTATGAAATAGAAGAAGGAGCTACACGAAATTTCATGGCTCTAAAACTTGCACAAGAACAAGAAAAGAGAGAAGAAGATGCTGAAAAGGAAGAAGAAGCTACTAACCCGATGAAGTTATTGGAAAATCGTACTCAGCAATCTAAACAAGAAATTGAATTAATGGAATCCCTTGAAGAGCTAAGAGATTTAAATAGACGTCAAGGTAATGTGGATTATGATTCAATGTTATTAAAGTATAACCCTGCAGAATTGAAGGAGCAAATTAAACGGATGCAAGAAGAAGAAGATGAAAATACAGTAAAAAGTTTAATGGGTATTAAGCGTAAGATTGATGAAAATGAAGATGAAGAATTAGTAGAAGATAATAATATGACCAAAAGTATAATAAAAAACGTAATCACTTCAACAGCACAATCTAGTGCAAAGAAAAAGGTCTCTAAACTCAATCTTTTAAACTTAGTTAAAGTTAATAATGTGACAAGTACTAATAATGTCTCTAGTACTAATAATGTCACAAGTATTAATAATATCATAAATACTAATAAAACAAAAGAATCTTGTAATTCATTATCATTAATTGGCAATTATTCAAGTAGTGATGATTCTAATTAAATACTAATTTGTATCAACGGTTAATATTTAAATTATAATGTTTGACAATTTAAAATATAACATATTTGTATCAAATACATTTTTTTAAATAAATTGTTGATTTTATACCTATGAATCTTTTAGCTGTATTATAAAAATCTCGTATGTGTGAATTACCCAAAGTACTTAAATATGACTAAATAAAAGTAACGCCATAATATTAACCACGATATGATTATATTAACTTTAGGTACCACATAATAATAAATAATTATGCAGCATAGAATATAAAATATAAAAATTAACTTATGAACTTAAATTGTCACTTGCAATAAACGCTTGACTGTAATACAAGACAGGTGTGGAAAAATTGAATTTAATAATATTAATATATAACTGCTAACACTAATGAATTTCCTGATCCAAATAATATATAAATAATGCTCATTAAGCATAATCATGACAGGCAATGGTTGCAAACAAATACACTATTTATTACAATTATATAAGATTACCTAATAAATATGTTCATGTTTTCTCAATTTAATAATAAATATAAAATAATATATAATACGAAACTAACTATTCATATTTTATATTTCCAAATATGAACAGTTTTTAACTGCTATACTAGTTCTTATTAAAGAATTTTATTTTAAAAAATCTTCTAAGTAGATAAATAACTACTCTACTATACCTAATTATGAAATGAATTATTTTAATTCTATTATAAATCATTGTATAGAATGAATAAAAATTCTGATTGAAGTTGCATTACTGTAACTTTTACCGACTAAGGTTTCTTAAACTTATTTTAATAAGTATTCATTTAAAAAAAATATATATTTCATTTAACCCCTTGAAATTCAAACTATAACCAATTTGCTCCCACAAAGTTGATAATCAATGTATTCACTTTACTATAGTAAATGTCTTACGAAATAAAAATATAAACATGTTATTGTAAAATATAATTATTGCATCACTTATGAGATGTAAATGTGATTAACAATACAAAATTTGTTTATTGGGAAAGGATCTGTTCCACTTATGAATTTAAGCATTTATGTAACAGGTGACTAACCCTACCATACTGTACTAAGTGTAGTTGGAGATTCACAATTATTTGATATCCATCATATATTCATAAGTCTAATTTTGAAATAAGAATAAACTTATTAAAATAATATTGAGAATAGTAGTTCCTGGAACAATGATAATGTTAGGTAAGTGGAAACCATACAAACGTTTAAAAAATCAAAGTTATATAATATGATTGATCAAAATAATCTTGTTGATCCCGTTGTGTTCAGTCATATTTCAATATAAAATATTTTGAAAATGAATAAAACTAGATCTGACCTTGAATATAAACATGTTATTGAAGCATGGTGATCAATTTAACCCCATAGTATACTTCGTTGAAGTTTTTAATAAATATTAAAAATATTTATTGCATTTAAAAATTTATAATTTGTAAATTATTATAATTTTTGAAGATGAAAATAAATAATATATTTTTATATTTACTTTATTATTAATTAGTACTACACTGAACAAGTTCATCTACCACAAAAATCTTCTATTAATATTCCATTATGTAGAATAATTTGTTGAAGTAACTGGAATTATGAATTTATAGTTGTCAAGATATAAACTCATAAATTTACTTAACTTATCCTAAAGACAAAAATTTAATTCAGATAAATCAGAGTTGATTTAAAGTTATGTTATTTCATAAAAAAAAGTTGAAGGCGATAGATACGGTACAATATTTAAATGGTTTGGTTTTTAATTTAACACACATATTGCTCTAAATATGGCAACATAAGTAATTATCAGTCCATTGAGTTATATGCAGTTATGTAATCCATTGAAAAGATATCAATATTGAGTAAAATTAGGTTAAATAGATCTTGTTCAAGTTATCTGTCTTTTAAACTTGAGGTCTTTCTGTATTCATTATTCAGAGAGGTACATAAGTATCGATTAGACACCTATTTTCATTATATTAATAAGTGTTCTTGAATTTTTTTCTAAACATGAATACAAAAACTACAATCATTAAAAATAAAAAAATTCCCAAAATTTCACCACATTGTTTATTTTAAATGATTAAAAAGCAAAACAATTTAAGAGTTGGCATTTGGCCCTCTTCTGCGTCCGAAAGTCTGAACAACATTTACAAAACGTCTGTTGTACTGAATGCGTCTCTTTGATCGTCCAGTTTTCTTCTTCTTCTTTTTTTCAACTTTCTCAACTTTTGGAGTTTGTCCCTTAACTTTTCCAGCACGAGCTAAGGATCCGTGAACTTTGCCTAAATTAACAAATTAAATTTATCAGTCAACATTTTATAAGTAAAATTAAAGTAAAACTATTTACCTCCAAGTAATGGAACAATTAAATCAATGTTGAAGTTGTTTAATTCTCCAACAATTTGATTGTCATTAAGTGGTTGACCTTGATTATACAAAGAGATTAAATTTTCTTCAACATTTTCCAAATTAGCCAATCGGTTCTATTTGTTTGAACAAAAATAAAATTAGATATATTATTTTTACGGTTTATAATAAAAAAAATAATTTGTTGTAATTTTCTTTAAGACCATTGCACTATTGTGTAGTTGGAATCTACACTAATAACTTAAAGATAAACATTATTATATTAATGACTCAATTGAAAAAAATATAATATAATAATAAAAATAAACCTGAAATTTATTTGTGTTTATTTTATTATATTGCAAATAATAATATACATGGTATACCTCAAATCCATAATATATAATATGTTACAGGCAAAGTAGACTATCAGGCAATATATACTTTGCCCAGTGTTTTTGGGTGATGTATTAATAATACTATTTTTGACATGCGGAGTTGAACTTTGACCAGTTCAAGTTACTTTGCTCGAACTAAATTGGGCATTATAACTTAAGCTATAAACAAAACTTTCCATTTGAATACATTTTTTTTTTTAATGTATAAAACAGTTGAGAAAGAGTAGATATAGCGAGGAGAATAGGTAACAGCCAATTTAGTACATTTTATATTTTTGGAGTTATATACAAACTTTTATATTTATATTTTATTATGAAATTGGTATGCGAGTATAGAAGTAATGTCTAGATGTAGTGCAAAAATTAGATTAAACGATGAATTTACATCATGATTGAACATCTAATATCAATAATTAATAAATTAAAAATAGAAGATTTAGAAGCAGATATAACATGTATGAATATTGGAAATAAAAACATTGATTGAAGGAAAAATAGATAATAGAATAAATAAAATAACAGCTGAAAGAACAGTCTCTTGTAAATTTAATAATTCAAGCGAATTGATTTACATTAACTAACTTAGACTGGGCAATTCTATACAGTTCGGGTGCAAAGTATAATTTTTCCTACATTGCTCATCATAATTAGACAGTACCAAAATGTCCGGGCAATGTACATAACATATACATATGGGTGGAAAATGTCTTGATTTTTAAGAACTAAGTGGTACTCCACAATGTGTGTTTAATTATTTAATGTAGTGCACTAAATATTGAAGAAAAAAAAATGAACACATTAAAAGCAAATTAATGGTTTAGTATAAAACTTGGTCATAAAGTCTTAACACATGACAAGATAATCAGATTTTCAAGCATTATTCAACACAAAATATTTACCTTGATTTGGGAAATGTTCTCAAATCCTTGACATTCCAAAGAATGGACATTTTGACCACGTACGAACAAGTTCACCATCTTGAAGTTGCTATAATTTTGTAAAATGAAGAATTATTACCTATCGTTCAACAAAACCTAGGTATTGAAAGTATTTTTTTCTTTTGAGGTTATATAATACTAAATCGAAAAAAGTTTACAACATAATTCTAAATGTTATGTTAAAAAAAATTAAAGGATTACTTACTTGAAAAACCACACACAATTTACTTTAAATTGATGAGTCTTTAAAACATGGACTTTTTAAAGAAAGAACAGAATTCCAAACCTCAAAATGTGGATGTAACATCGATGTAAAAACTAACAAAAAAGTACAACCCTGCGCCGTTGACTTATACCAATATACCGCAATTTCATATGAACATTAAACACTTACCAGTAACCCTAAATCGATTGGCATGCTAACCAATGTTTGAAGGCATATTAGTGTGACCAACATTAAGGTAAATGCATTCATGTTAGGAATGTAAACACAAAATTCATTTTACGGTTTTGATTTTTTAGTAGTTGCCAGTTGGTGTATGTTATCATTGTTATCATAGTACAAAATCTATACAACACTTCGAAGGTTCGAAAAAATTTAAGAATTTACGATAATTTTGCGCTATGCTTAACAGAACCGTGAAGTATTTTTAAATAATTTCTAACTTTAAAGACACGTGAGTTGTAATAAATACCACAAAAGAAAATTACCATTTTATTATATTGCTGTACGTCTTCATATTAAAAATAAAAGGTAGGCAAGTGGGTACCGCTGTGCTGTATATTAGTTCTCGAGTTGTCACTGTTATAGGTCTATTCTACTTGAATTCAATTATACAATATACAATATTAAAAAAATATAGTGATTACTTAGCGGAGACGGTCAGTCTTTCTCATTTAGTGTATTTCAGTCATGCATTATTATTTTTTTTTTTATAGATCTTGTAAATAAAAATTTCTCCTTTGACTTATAAGGCTATTAGCCTTACATTTGTATGATTTACATCTAATAATCTCTTATTTAAAATACATGTTAATGGACAAAAAGAAAATAAATAGATAAAAAACAAATATATAAACAGTTAATTAAATTATAGTTTTGAGATCTAAAATATCTGAACTTAAATCGCTTATAAAATAGGTTTTAATATAATTTATAATTAAAGTAAAAAAAAACTAACGAAGTAGGTATCATTTATTACATTTTCAAGAACTTTGATCTAGTGAATAATTTTTATCTGCATTAAAAAAAAATAAATTATTTATCATATCTATAAATAACTAAAAAAGAGTTAGAAAAATTTAAAAAGAATATAATATAATTAAAACACGATAGATTAAAATTTCAAGTATCTATTATTATTTCTTTTTTTTTTTTTTTTTGAAGTACAATAAAATATCAAGAATTAATACTAACATTAGGACTTGATTGTTATAAATGTTAAATATTTGAATCTGAAATACTCGTAAAAAAATGATTTGGCTTTTTATACTACGATTTACGTTTTGAAATACTATAGGTATAAAAGAAATTTTTCATGAACATCAACTGCAAAATTATTTACTTATTTTTGCGATTTTTATACATTTTGTAAAAAATCTAACTTTAAAAGCTTATAAACAAAATTTCGTATCCATAAATTTTCGATATATTTTAGTTAAGAATTAATCAACTTGTAAAGAGCTTTGTATAACATTTTTAAGCAATTATACTCGGTAAATAATTTTTAATTGACATTAAAAAAAATAATCGAAAATTTCTTATGCCTATAAATTACTTAAAATAGTTGAAATATTTTAAAAATTTAATTACAAATAGAAAACGAAAATATAAATATTTTGCAAAAATTTTAAGTATTAATGGATTTTTTTTTTTTTTTGTTATATCAAAAACATAATGCTTATTTTGTCAAAAATTTATAATTTTTCTTTCTTTTTTCCGATTAAAAAATAAATATAGGAATTTTTAAATTTGATCTTTAGAAACTAGGTCCAATTTTTTATCTAAAACCATCCACTATAAAAAACCTCCATTATAAGAAATCAAAACATTTTATCGACAATTTGTTCGGTACTCTTAATATTATTGTGTTACTATTAATCATGTATAAAAAATATAATTATAAATGTAAGTTTTTAGTTGCAATAAATAATATTTTTAAATTTTAATAAAATCATTAATTTTTATTTAAATATCTAATTTTTTAAAGTTTAAACTTGTAATGCAAAGGCGTACCTACATATTGATCCCCCTTCCCAAGCACGGCACTAGAATTTTTTTTCAGGGGAGGCAGAGCAGGGAAAATATTTTTTTTTACATGGGTTAAGATTTTTTCAACAAATACTGAAGTTATTTAAATAAAATATAAATTTTTTTTATGTACTTTATGTATGAAAATGTTAGATCACAGACCTTCAACAACTATATTAATAATGATGTACAAAAATGATAATTTCTTTATTACATATCTTTGTGAATGAATAATTATATTTCTTTTACTTACAATTCATAAATATAAATTAAAGTAATTGTGTTTAGTTAAGAACAGATGAATTTGTTTTACTCAACTTTGAATGCAATGATTTGGGATAATTTTGTTTATTTATTTTCATCTAGTGATTGGTACTCAATAAAGGTAGGTAATAATAAATAAATAAAAGATTTTTTTCTTATTTTACAAATTTCAAAACATATTTTATTAAAATTGTAGTAGATTTTTTCCTTATTAGATAATACTAGTAGGTTAATCCATCGTAAAAAGATTGAAGATGTTATTTGTTTAAACTTCATTAATATTACTAATTTTTAAAAAGTATATTTCATAAATTTTCTGATGTAACTCTTTTAAAAATAATGTTTTATGACTTTATTATATCCTACATATATTTTAGTAGGGGCCTGCGAAGGGGCTGAATTGTTTTCTGGGGGGCTAGAGCCCCACCTTGCTCCCCTTTGGCGCCGTGCCTGTGGCTTTTCCCCCTATGCAAAATTTTCTTTTTATTAAATTTATTTTAATTAATAAACTATTTAATATATTTTTTTTTTATATTACCAGCTACCACGTTATGAGAAAAAAATATTTACGTAACAATTAATTGTAATTTGCAAATTTACAGTAAAATACTTTTATTTACGTATAATGTTCTGTATTTATATACTTAATGAATGAAAATTATTTATAAATCAAAAATGTTGGCATGCTTAGATGGATTACTAATAAATAATAATAGGTACACAATAATAAACTTAAGTAGCAGATGTAGGGGGGTAATTGGGAGCAAAAACAACTGTATAGTTAATTTTTATCAAAAATTATTAATAATTCGCAGGTAATTAAAGTAATTTAATATTCTGTACAGTCTCTTACACACGCGCGCTGCGACTATGCGTGTCTTTGGTGTTGGCTTAGCTGTTTTGAGGTACATTGATTTCCCGTGATGTTACCTGCAGTAGGTATTGTGCACAGTCATCTGTTTTATGTATAACTAATGCGTGTAAAAAATAATTATAAATAAATATAAATGCATAAATAATTATCATGGTATGTTATATCGCCACAAATATATATATATATATACTCAAATAGTCAATATAGACAATTGTAACTAACATTGAACTGAACTTACAATGCATTGTTATTTGTTAACAGTCAACAGTAAAGAAATCTCTCAATAAAGTCAGCTGTCATTATATTTGGTCCACATAAATCAAGAATTAAAATCTAGATTCAGTCAAAATTTTTCTCAAGTCATTCCATTTAAAGAGAGTTGATTCCAATTTACAAGGATTCACACAGCAGTAAGGCTATATTAAAAGCTATAATGCTCCATGCTCAAGATTAATTTTCAAACTCAGAATTAGTATTCATATCAGAAATGAATCTTTGAAATTTTAAATGGAATATATTAGAAACAAATGTCCCTCATACTGCTGTTATATCACTCCTATATTGTGAAGAATTTTTTCCATGTATCAAAATCATCTTTTGTTACGCTTTCAGCATAAACAGTAACCACTGAGAGGTCAATTTTTACCTTAAGGAGATTAAAAAATTACTTGTGCTCTACAATGATTGAGTCTAGACTGAACGGCTCTCCGCCTTATTGTTAAATTAATATAATAATTCAATTACCTCAATTCGAACTCCGTAACTTCTGTGATCTTCAATATACTAATATACCCTTAAGAACAGGATTACTCAGGTGATATAGTGTACTGTATGATTGTATAATTTTATTCCTATTTCAATAATTTAATAAACCGTATACGTTGCTATATCGTGTTTGATTGTGTTTATGAATGCGGTTGTATCCGAATTGCATGCTACTTCATAGATGGGTTAATATATTATTTTATACCTATATATTTTATTAATTCGGATGCACCGATGAATGCAGATTATAAATTTTTAGGTCCTGTAAAATAACATTTTATTTGTATCGGTCCAACAACTTAGTTCTCAAGACTGATTCTTGTTAGTATAGTAAGAATAGTTAACCAACTATTCCTTAACTGGATATGATTAGATCTAAATAATATCGATGCCTGCACTTGGTTAAAAAGAAGTAAGAACGAATAAAGTGTGTTAGCGTACCTATAGCATTATATTCATTCAACATATCAAACAAATGTTGTGATTATTATTATCCGTTTCATCACGATATCACATTTTTTGAATTTTAGCGCCCCTTTAAATCTTAAAATTTGTAGCGCCTAACTTTACTACGGAGATTGCGGATATCTAGTTAATAGTTACGTTACTGTTGGAATATTCAGACTTAGGACAAATAAGTTGTTTATCTATATTTTTTGGGTTTTAATATGAGCTACATATTAGGAAATTTTTTAATCTCAATCTCCCAAATGGCAAAATAGATCCATTTTTTCATCAGAAACAACCCTCCAATTTAAAATTCGAAGTAATTTTTTTTTATGTTAGTGTTCTAACACTTCTAACTCAAAAAAATAAAAATTAGACACATCGTAAAACATTAAACTTTTAATCATCGATTCTCACAGAATCTAACAGACCAAAATATGACTTCATAAAAAACTATTAGGTATCTATAATAAGATAAACATGGGTTATTAATTTATTATTAAAAAAAAAGATTTTCAACAATATCGTTATTATTATGAAAGAATAAAAACAGATTGTGCATAAATGTACCATGTACGTGTAATGCAGTAGCTAGTAAATAGTAGGTCTTTTGTAATCATCAAATTTTTATTATTTTTAAGGTGGGTCTAAAACTTTTAAATAGTTTAATGTCTAATGTAATATTATTTTAAGATCCACTACTGTTTTTCAGTTTATATGCAATGGAGATGATTACTATTTTTCCCAATCTCATTAAATTAACAAGAAATTTAATCTATTGAGTAGTAAGTTTTAATTTTTAAATTATTCGTAGATTTTACATTTTGAACAGTTGTGACTACGATGTAGTTTGGTTAGGTTAGTGTTGGAACACTCGACAGCATTTGCATAAGCTCATCACAGCAAAGTCGACTATTCTTAGAGATAAGTTTACGTGTTTTACGGTATTATGGAAAGTCTTTATTTTTATTCAATCTAGATGTATAGGTAATTGGATTTAACATACATTATTGTGAAAAACAATTAGCATAGACGTCCAATTTATGAACATGTTTACATTAAGTACTTATACTTATTGAACAATCATCTCACGGAAACCAGTAACCTTTTGCGAGCGAACATTTCTTATTTAAGAACAAGTAACAGAGATTGATATGATTTTGTAGAATAAAGTACAGATATATAAATAAACTACGGCGCTGAATATGAGATGTTCAATAAATTGTAAGGTCAATTTTTTTTTTTTTTACATTGTAGGTATATAGCAATAGAACTCGATACCAAATGGGTAAAATTACATTTATCTAGTAAGCAAAAAAAAAAACTGGTTGTATGTCTAGGTGAGGTTTTAATTTTAGCTTTTTCTGATAAGTTTATACATATTTTAAATAGTTCTTAATAGTCACACACAACATTTATAAGATTTGTTTAAATTTGAAAAAAGTAGCTTATCTTAAAAGACAATTAAGAAAATAAAAAATAAATAAATAAAAATACACGGAATTCATATTAATAGAGAAGAATATTTTTCTAAATACATTATCATTTTTTTTTATAAACAAAATTATGATTTAAAATTTGATAAATTAAAATTACAGAGTTTATGGTATTTGTACATGTTATTTTACTAAGAACAATATAAACTAAACTTATTGGAATACTTGTGGTAAATTAATTTTAAAAAAGGACCATTTTATTTACTTTTGTATATATTACATTTTACATTAATTTCAGACATCCTTCAACAATTTAGGAATATATTGTTACAAAAAAGAATAAATAAAAAAAAAGAAATATACATAAGTATAAATTAAAATACATTACATTGTAATTTATGTCAATATATATAATTTTTTTTGCAACATTTCTAGACTTTCAGCTTTGCACAAGAAAAATCCAAGAATACATTTACAAAAACAATACCGTTTCTAAGTTACTTAAATGTATAACAAATGTGTAAAAAAAATGTAACAAAAAAGATAAAGTATATCAGTTTTAATGAATATAGATGTATATTAGAATTGATATATATCAACGACAATCTGGACAGTACCAATTACCCTTTGGGGCAACTGTAATACCTACACAATCAAAATGAAACCATTCCACGCGGCAGTTAGGATTATCGCATGCAATCATTTCAGAAACTTCATCGTATGGGCACCTACAGTGACAATATAATCTCTCTGTGCTTTGTACAGCTTTCTGTTCTACAAATTTAGGAAGTTCAATCACTAAATTTCCAGAATCACTGTCTGTATTATCAGCCACATCAGGGGGTATAACAATTTTACTAATTCGTACATCTACAATAGGCCTTGTTTGATGAGATTGTGTCAATTTAGTAGAAGTATGTTGAAGTTGAAGAGGTGATACTGGTTTGTGTTTTCGTTTTTGCTTCTTTTTTGCCACAGACGGAACATGAAGGGATAATGGCTGAACTAATAAAGATGAATTTCCATTCTGTAGTTTTTCTTCATCACTACTCTCATAACCAAAAAATTTTCTTTTTTTGGGTTGTCGTTTAGACTGACGAGTATCATTAGATGACGAAAGACTTCTGGATAAATTAGGAGTACATGTTGAATAAGAAGAGTTTAATGAAAGCGGTGAAGGAATGCTTGATACTTCTTTTGGTAATGGAGGAATTTCTTTTGATACCTTAAGTTTTAGTTTTTTACGTTTAGTTTGTCGTTTTGTAAGTGATGAAGAACGAATACGTTTTCTAGTTTTCGGTGGTGTTAAATAATTCTGTACAATTTTTTGATCTTGACTTAAACTTAAATTTAGTTCATCCTTTATACTATGTAAATTATAATTACCGTTACACATTGTAACTGAATTTTTGTTTAAATTATTATCAATACATTCTTTATCTTCAGTTGGTAATAAAAAATTATTGAATGGTGGAGATATATTATTTATATTTGATGAATAATTATTACTATACATTTCATATTCATCAGCTATTTTTAATTCATTATCAGGTAATCCAATAGATTCACTATTTTTCAATATTTGAGATTCAATGTTTGTACATTGATGTGGTTTGGGTAATTTGAGACTGTTATCATTTGGTAAAGTTATGGAAGGTATAAATGTACTGTTAACTTGAGGTAAAATTAATGTATTTTCTGTAAGACTTTCTTGTTTTAAATGTATTGTTTCTTTATTGTTTATTTCAGGATGTAAGGGGACTGGATTTATATCATAATATTCTTCATTATCTGTATTTGAAAACTCACTTTCCAAATCAGATTCTAATGCACACAAATTGAAATTTGCTATTTTCTTGGCACTTAATACTTTGATTTTTTTTTCTTTTTTTTTCTTTTTGTGTTTTTTTGGACTTTCAATTATTGGTTTTTTATTTTCTTCTTTATCAGAGTCACATGAAGAAGAACACGATGAAGAACATGAACAATTTGACCCACATGAACTAGACGAAGATGATGAATTACAGTGCGAAGAACATGATGATCTTTGACATGAAATGTTAAAAGAATTATTTAATATGTTCTCACTACCATTTACAATAGCTGCTAATTCATCTGGATATGGAGGTGATTTTATTATTTCAGATTGATTAGTAGTGGATAACAAAGTATAATCATGGTCTAATAATGCAATATGAACCAATTCTTTTTTTTGTTTACTAACATAATCCCAATAATTACCACTTGGACTAGGGGAATCTAAAAATTTTTCTGGTTTATGACGAGGTGTTTTTTCTGTATCACTATCAGAAGAAAGATTTAATGGAGGAAGATTATAGTCAAATCCTTTTTTTTTCTTCTTTTTCTTCTTTTTTGTAGGAGATAATACTTCTTTATGAATTAGTTCATGTTTGTTAAGTAACTTTTTTGAAATAAATTTATTAGAACAAGTGTTACATTCATACGGAATATTTCCTGAGTGCCATCTTTCATGTACTCTTAATAGTAGTGCATTAGAAAATGTTCTTCTACATTCATCACACGTAAACATTGCAGGTGGAACACAAAAATGATATGTATAAGGCCATTTTTTTGTCAAACATGACTTACATTCTTTGCTGTCCCTATTATGCTTCCAAAACATATGCTCAAAAATATCCTTTTTACTGAGATAAGTTATGTTACATTTCAAACACATATGTCTCATTTTATGTTTATTAACATGTAATGCTAAACTTTGTTGATTGGAGAATGTTTCCAGACAATAATCACATGCATTATGAGCTTTTCTTAAATGAACCATACATCGAAATGCAGATGGAATTTGACCCTTTCCACAAAATAGGCATCTAAATAATAAATTTTGCCAAATTCCAAGATCCACACCAGGACATAAATGGCAATGCAATTCACCATAGTTGGAAAAAGTTATTTTACACATAATACAATCATAAGTTTTTCTTGAATGAACACTACGTTTATGAGAATTTACTTCTTTCATTTGCTTTGATGTAAATTGACAATTGAAACAATAGAAAGTATTATTAAATGGAATATGACTTAATTCATCTGTAGAATCATAGTTTTCTGAGTTTAAATAAATATTTTCTAGAGCATTTAAATTTGATTTTAAAATATTAACAACATCATCAGATGATTCATTTTTTACTGTCATAAAACGGTGTTTTTCTATCATATGCAATGCTAGTTGCTTACCGTTTACAGCAATACAAGTTGAATTATGACAGTATACACAAGTCAAACATGAAGTTCTAATGCATTCTTTTAGTATTACATTAATTTTCATATCTGTCAATTTATGATCTAGAGTTAGAGCCATAACTTGAAGATTATCATTTTGTGTTGAGTTATTAATATCTTGTTGTGTATCTGATCCATTTATCCATGGACTTTTTTCTGATAAAACTGTAGACATATTTTTAATTTCAAGTTTAAACTCTTCTTCAAGATTTTGTAATGTTTGTACAGATATTAAGTCTGTAGTGTTTGGTGATTGGGATAATGTATTAATTTTATCAAATGATAACTCACTATTTTCAGTACAATGCATATTTGTAGATAGATTATTGTCACAATTTGTTTGAGACATAGAATAATGTGAATGATAAGTATCTCCTTCTGAAGCACATAATTTCTTAAGAGTTTTGTTATCAATTTCATCAGTTACCGATATATCAGAACAACTTAAGTCTTGTAATGTGCTTTCAAAAAGGTCATCAGCTTTAACATCATCTATAACATATTTTATAATGTCATCAATAACATTACATATTTCCAATTCATCTTTACGCTGCTCGCAATTTTTAGTACCCAAAACAACATCCATCACATCTATGTTATCTAAGTGTAATTCATCATCTTCAGAGCTACTACTAGAAAATTGAGAATTTGTAGTAGGTGGAATTGGAAGTCGAGATGAAAAAAGAGGCTGGGCGAAATACCTTTTTTTTACATTATCACTAAATATATCTTGAGATTTATTAAGTTTATCTGAGGCTACTAATTGATGAATATCTTGTAAGTGACATATTAAGTCTTTATGAATCTTAAATTTAGCTTTACAAACTAAGCAAATGTATTGATGATGGGATTCCCTGATATGGTCAAACAACCTCATTCTTTGTAAATTTTTTCCACAAATATCACATTTACTAATCCCACTATGTAATGACATATGCCCGTATTTACCGTTTGGTCGTTTTACTTGTTTATAACTGCTATTTTTGAAAGTACTATTCAAATTATTTCTCATGGCCATCTTCATGAATCAACATTTATTAATTTAATTTGTAAATTATTTAATCTGAAAAAAAAGTAAAAATCATATTTATTTAACCATGGAAATCTCTATTGACAATAGAATATAGATACAAGCTTTATAGTAAACAAATAACATTCATTAAGATTAGAAAACCATATAATAATTACCTTTGTATTTTATACATAGAAATACTTGAATTTTCTTTTTCAAAAGTACATTTAAAATCATTAAAAATCTGAAAAAAAAATTAAACCAACATTGAGTGAATAAGCATTACCATGTTTGCATGCAAGAATACTTATAAATTGGTTTATTATATTGCCTAATTGAGTCCGTAAAAAAAGAAACTCCAATATGTTTCTATAGTATTTTAAAGATGGAATAATGATTAGAAATATCATTAATATCATTTTCATAATTTATTCATGTAATAAAGTACACAATTAAAAAATAAAAATGATAAATTTCAGCAATGTGAAGCATCTAATAAAATTTAATTATTAATGATTTTAAATAATAAAGAAACTTCTCTAGATCCAATTTAACAAATATGATAATATCAGATACAAAATAAATGGACTATTGAATAATGAAAACCCAACAACACAAAAATGGAAGCAAGGTCTAGGGATTTGTGGTCGATGATAAAAAGAACCTTTAAATTTAACTGTACCTAATTCAATGAAGTATATTAATATGCGAATTTGGAGGGAAAATATTTTACAAAGAAAACATGAAATACCGAATGTTCATAACGTTTAGTGTATTACAATTTATGTAAATGAAAAAAGATAAACAATACAATAATACGTTTTACATTATTTTTATCTATTAAGCTTTGTCATAAGCAAAATTAGTAATCAAATTTTACTACCATCAGATTTTACTCAAAGATAATCAAATACGAATATAAACTTAATACCTTACTACCTCAAAAGGTCAACGATAATTGTCTAATGATTAAAAGTAATTGTATATAAGAACTAAGAAAAACCAATCGATATAGGAAAAAGGCGTACCTGTGGATAAAATGAAATTGGTCTACATATTAACTTCGATGGAATAATAAGTACCAAAGAATTGAAATATTTAAAATTCACATATAATAAAATTGACACTAAAAATTTGAGTAGAAAATGATTTTTGAGTATTCAAAACAACGAACCCGTTTTGTGTTTATTTCCAAGCAATAGATACCCCTCTCCGGGCGCGGAAAATGGCGTCGCCCAGCATTTGATTAAAGATTAAACACTGCTATCGGCTCAACAACTTAATTTTTATACTCCAACGTAGTCGAATTTCACTTCACCACTGAACGAAATTTTTATTTACAATTCATGTGTTCGGGTCAATTTATTATGAAATTAATTGAATATTAAATAAGAAAAATTGATTTGCATTCGGTGTAAACACTACGTTGGACACTACCTCGTGTCTTAGCCTTTATGTGTTTCGTACTAAATATTTTATCATTTACAAGCAAAATTTCGAAGTCTTCTAGACCGTGATAAGATCTTAACATCACAAAATGTGACTTTTTATTTCAATTGCATGTAAATTTGTCCAGTTATTAACAATTAGTGAAAAATTGTCTATTGTTCTTTTATACAAGAAATTTAAGGTTATGAGCTATGACAGAACACAGAACCAGTAAAATATAGTATGTTAGTCTATGCTCAGGACTATACAGATGGTGGACCAAGCGTGTGGTTATGATAAATTTTCAACTAGAAATATACAACTTCCATGGTAAAAACTCAAACATAAACAATTGGTAAAATATAACACCACTGATAGCATCCAATTTTCTTATCATATTGGTTGTGTATATTGTTGATAACGACAATAGCCATTGGCATTGGCATAGTGCCATAGTACGTTTTACTGTAGGCCGTAGGGCACTTTATGTACAGTAACGTAAATTTATTTTATTATATTTATTTATTTATGACTATGGTCGCACTCTTTAAATGTATTGAATGTCCAATAATTAAAAAATTGTTCTATACTATTTGATAATTTAATTAACGTACTTACATTCGTGTTGATGTATTGAGTTTACCGTTTAAACGTCGTAACTACATTAATTTAGTTCCTGACAATAATTTTTTATAGTTAAGTGTTTAATTATGAACTGTTCATAAATGTAGACTTGTCAATATATCCTAGATCTGTATCTATATGGGTATGAATTAAAGACAACACTAAAACATACTTACATCTTGAAGACTATTGTATATTAAATGATTTAACTTAACTTTTCCTCGTCAAATTTGTTATTTGATTGTTGTGCTTGTAGATATCTTTCTACGTTTTAAGTGTAAATGTATTATTAATATCCAAAGACATTCGATACATATAAAGAAAGTGTAGTTGAATGTTTAACTATACATGTAAATAAGTTTTTATCTATAATCGTGTAATTTTTAGTTCTGTAATCCAAATTTATATTGTTTTGTTGGATGTCAATACAATATATTTGTACTTTTGTGTCCAATACAACTTCTTAATTGTGTATTATTTAAAAGTTGTTTTATATAAGATTACGTATTATCTGGGTATTTTTTTCGCATTGTTTAGGAAGCAATGTTAAACTGATTATGGCTTTAATGGGTGATCAGATGATTGCTGGTGCTCAAAGGCGGCAACCAGCATATGTACGTTTTCAAAACAATACCTGCTATAGCGTTGAAGTGAATTGGATAAATTTTTGCAATAATGAACAGCCCTACTGTATTTTAGATCCTAACAAATTTGTAGATGTAAATACATTTTCTACACATACATGGGTTTTTAGGTTTGCTAATGTTCATATTTTATTTTATAATTTGAATGAGTTTAACTATTGTTTTATATTTGTAGGGAATGTATGTCAAAGAGTCGGATGGTTGTTGCTGGAAGAGAAGTATTCATTGCGACTCCTTGGATTGAAGAACACAGACGCCTTGAATTTAAACACCCTATCACTGTACCATTAAGAACAATGGTTTTAATTGAAATGCCAGCTATGGACTTACGACAACTATGCTTATTAAAATTAGCTCAATTATTGAAAACTAAGGATGACATAATCATGTTAGAAATACCTAAAACACTTCAAGAGGAATTAATAGAAATGATATCAAACAAAGGAGATAGTTCAACGTAACTAACCAATTAATGTTATATTTTTTTAACTTGTTTTATATTATTTTATTATAAATTATTATATGAAAATATTAAGTTTAAAGCATCTGCGTTTAGTTCCCAAACCAGTTATGATGAAATAAATCTATTTAATTTAAAAAGCTAGTTATTATACATATTGTTTGACCAAAGGTATTTCTGTAAATATTGGATATTTACATGCATATAAATATAAGGTAAAATAATCATTTTGACAATATATGAGTATAATAAAGGAACTAATATTATTTTAAAATTTGATATTGTTTGCATGTTTTTATCATGCATACATGCAAATTTTTTTGTTGGTCAAAAATAAAAATAAAACTACCAAATATAAAAAAATTGTATACTATTTTTATTCAACGTATGTAATATCCAAATGATCAAAATAAAAGAAACTTAGATAAAGATGTATTTGAATTAAATTGGATATAATATATTTAATGCCTTTAAAAAAATTGTGTTTACATATTATATACATTGTATCATTTCCAATACAAACACTTAAAATATATTTCAACAAATAATTGTACAAAATATTAAACTGTAATGTAGTTACAAATTACATTTTGATTCGATTTATTTTAATGTCCATGTACAATATGAATGAAATAATTGAAATTAAAAGCACAAAAACTTGAAAAATAATTAAAGTTATTTATATTAATCTGATTATTTTTACACACAAAAATTGATTTATAAAAATACATTAAATTTCAAGCAATTAATGTATCATCTAGCTCTTCAATTTTAGTGTCCATTTGAGTTGAAACTTTACGTAATACTTTATTTATAACATCATTTAGCGCTTCACGTGCACCAGTGTCCAATAAATTTAAACAAGCCTAAAATAAAAAAATATTAAATCACTAAATTTGTATATTACTGTTATTTTTAATGTACTGTCAAGTACTAATAAACTGCAGCTTTTGCACAATTATTTACCTCCATTTCAGGTCCAGGCTGCATATAAAAATATGTGCAAGTTTAAAATATTTATACATATATATAAGTGAATGATTTATTAAATAATAATTATATTTATAATTAGTTTAATGACTTTTAATTTATCTACTTACAGTTTTATTTTTTATTATTTTGAAACCAAGAGCAGATAGGCTATTTTTGGTTTGCTAAATTATTCAAAAAGGCCCCTAAATGAAAAATAAATCACTTACTCCCCCTAAAAATGTTATATTGTAATATTTAGTGTATGATATGTGTACCTAACAAAAATATAAATTAGAAAATTATTAATTTTAAGACAATAACAAATTATATTCAAAACTAAACTTTTAATTTCTAATATATTTACTATTTTTTGAGATCCTTAAATGTCTTATTTGACTTTTTTTCAATTATTTTATTCCTCTCCCCCCACCCCTATTCAATATAATATATGTTTATATTATTGTTATTAAATTTTAGGTGCCTGTAGAACAATGTGAATAGGTTAGAGATATAAATAGGTAATAACATGATATTAATCTAAATATGTTGAAAACTTTAAAATGTCACAGTGATCTGGTATGAACAAAATATAGTTAATTTACACAAAAGTTTAAAACATATAAAAAAATATTTAAGAACTACAATAGAATAACTAATATTGTTATTTGTTTTAATATATAATTTTATCCAAATCTGAACTTAAAATGTCTTTAAGAAAAAATTGTGTTTATATTATATTTGAAATTTTTTTATTCCAGTATGAACTTCTTAAAAGAAACTTTATATTCAATTTTCATGGCTTAAATATAAAAATTGATATTTTTACAATTTTAATAACATTAGTCTTTAAATTTTTGTAATTTTGACAGAAATTTTTTTTCTCATTTATAATTATTAAAACATTTTACATATTTAGAAATAGTTCCAAGAGATTCAAAATATTTTAAAAATCATTTCATGTATAGAAAATGCTAATTTAAGCATTTAGTGTAAATTTTGTTTATATAGTCATTATTTTTAAATTACAACAGTAAAATAAAAACATTTGTGAAAAAATTCCATTACAAAATAAGGAGAGGGATCATTAGGATTACTATATTTGGTAAGCCTATCCACTCATGTTTAAGAATAATGGTTTTAAATAACAATAATAATTAAATATTGCACAGTAGTTAATTAAAATTTAAAGTCATTGATAAAATTGTATTTACCTGTAATGTTGCATCGCCTTGTTGCAATTTAAGAACCGATACTAGAGCTATTTCACTATTAGATTTGACGTAACAATTTTTTTCTTTAGTTCCATTTACTAACATTGGTATAGTTGCTTTTTGAAATTCTGGAGATAAAGTTACACCAGATTTTCCTAAATATGAACAGATATGTGCCACTAACTGCTTAACTTCATTACTCGATTGATTCATCAACTATAATTTATTATTTAAAATATAATAAAACATGATATTGTGATATTAAAAACAGTTTGTTTTTTTTTACATACTCTGGTAAATGGATTTAAAAGTTGTGATGGTATCGTTGAACAAATATTCATTAAATGTAAAAATAAATATCCACAACTTCGAACTCCATTCATTGCAATAGAAATCTAAAAATTAAAAATATTCAAAACATTTATAATGTGAGTTACAAAAAAAAAAATATTTATTTGTTACCTTATCAGCTTGTAAATGAGATAAAATTGTTTTTATAACTTTATCACAATATAATGAACTAAAAACTGAATCAGGGGATTCTTTAAGAGCAACGAATAAAGCTGAACTTCTACCATGTCTCAATATTGGATCTAGTGAAGGATCGTCGACTGTTGAAAAATTTATTAAAATTATAATTAATATAAAATAAAGTGACAATAATAAACTTTGATAAGTTTTACTAACTTAAAATATGATCATTTAAAGCAACATTTAATTGTTCAGGTGATAACCATTTACATAAAGCACCAAGACAACCAGCAGTACCACTTCGTATAGTATCTTCTGGATTCCCAAGTCCTTCTCTTAAAGTCATAAATACAGTCCTTCGAACCTGATCTGACATCTTATCGCCAGCTGGTGAAATAACACCACGTAAAGCTTGAAGCATCGTTTCTCTGTTGAAAAGAAATAATATTAATATATAAAAAAATTAAGTGCGTTTTTATATTGTGTATTATTCTTATAGTTACTTTATGGTAATATCCTCTGAATTTTTTACACCAGAATGTAGATCAACAAAAATTGTTTCAGTGCGAGAATGCACAACAATTAAATGGCTCAAAGCGGTAGCTGCTTTAAGCCTAACTTGTCTATTTGGGTCTTGTAATGATTTCAAAAATGTTGTTTGCAACTGGGGTAAAAACTGTTTTAAATTACTACCAGCCTTGGCTAATAATAAAGCAACTGTTTCTAAAATTGCTGATTTAATGTTCCAAGTATAACGTTCATTTAAAATACGAATGAGAGGTCCAGTCATGTTTAGTACAGGAGATGTTAATCCTTCTTTTGCAGCTACTTTTACAACTTCTCCCCAACCTTGAGCTGCTTGCTCTTTGATTTCTGGACTACCATTAAGAATTGCTTCCCTAAATATTGGTACAAATGGATCAGCCCCCTATAAATAAATAAAGATATTAAAAGTTAAATATTGAATAAAATAATTGTAAAAAAATCTTAACACCAATCAAACTGTTAAATAAAAAAAAATTTTTGTACAAAAATAGTACTTCTAAGACTTTTTGTCAGATGTGTACTTTTTTGTTTAAATAAGTCAAGTTTTTGGTGAAACATAATTTGACACTTTCTAATAGTCCATATGTAAAATATACACGTGGTATTTCCTTGGTACCATTAAAATAATTTAACGAAAATTAATAAAAAATATTTTTATTTTTTTTCCATTTGAACCGACAGCAGAGGAGGATCTGTGTGAACGCTACTACTCCTCTGCTGCAATAAAAAATATTTGATGTATTAAGTTATAGAACATTTGTTAAAATTTTCAGATTATTTTCATAGGGTTAAAAATTATTTCAGGGTAGTTTAAGAATAATTCAAAGTAAAATTATGAAAAACAGCATTGGTAAATAATATTGTACAGGTTTAGTTATAAATTATTAACATAATTTATGTCAAATCTGAAAAAAAAACTTTGTAAAAATACCTCACAATAGAATACACTCAATAATATTATAATTTATTATATTATACAATAACTTGAATATTCTGTGATTAGAATATAGATGGATAACAATGATTAATTAGTATTAGTTTTTACAATTATTTTGTCTAATTATTTACTTGGCACGTATGTATTAGTAATTTAACCTGATCATTTTCAATGTTTTATTTTGGTTGTACACGTCTAGTTAAATATTATGAATCAAAAAACACCAATAATGAAAATAACAATAACTCACACACTGTAATTTATGTATAACAATAAACAATAATAAAACCTTTTTAAAAACTTAAGTCAAATATTTTTTACCCAAAACTTTGATGACTCAAAAATCTTAGCTAAAACAATAAAATTGCATTTTCTTAAATTTTGAATTATCAAGGATTTAATGTACAACATTTTGCTGTGATATTTTATCAAAATATTTATTTATTTTAATTTTGTAGACCTTAAAGAATTCTAACATCCAGATAGTAATAAAATATTTATTTTATAAAAAGTATTTAACTTACTTTAGGTATACAAAAACCAGGAAGATATTCTAAATGCTTGAAATCACTCATCACAAATTTTATAGCTTGACGTATTTCAAATACTAAATGATTACTTTGTTTTGTATCGACAGACTGTAATAAGTAAAAAATGTATAAGCCATAAAGAATGAGAATAAAGTAAATTATATAATAAAATACTTTGCAAACAGCATTTAAAGCTTCCCAAGCTAATTGCAAATTTTTCTCATCTTGATCCTTAAATTGATAAATTATTCCATGTAAAAGTTTAGGAACATATGAACTATAATCTGCTTTTGTATGTGTGCAAAATGCAGCCAATAATTGTAATGCCGATTGCTTTTGAGAAATATTTTCTGCTTGTGTGGCATCTAATAGTAAATCAACCATAGTTCCAGCATCATCACAAACTGCTAACACAACAGCTTGACAGTATACTAGTTCCTAGTAAAATAATTTTTCTGGTAAATTTTATTTAAAAAATAATAACAATTATTTTACCTCAGCAGCTGATTCAGTTTTAGATAGAGCAGTTAATAAGGCAGGTAATATTTTATGTAAATATTTATTAAGAGCTTCTCCAGCAACTGAGGCTAAAATTGATAAAGCTTTTGTATTAATAGGTGGTTGAGTCAATTGAGGTATTAAATATGGCAAAACTACTCGGGATTTAACTGCCATTACTTGGCGTAATCCATCTAAAGTTCTCTCTGCAATTTCTGGATCAGGGTTATTCTGAAAAAATTTTGTTTACTTAGATAATCAATATTGATTGTTATTTATATTGCATACCAAATTATTTAACATGGATGGTAAAATATCATCTAATGCTCGATGTCCCACAGTTGAATGTAAACTATCAAATGTTTTAGCAGCAGCTTGTCTTACAGATGGTAAAGGATCAGCTAATGCTCGACTAAATAATCAAATTAGTACAATTGGTTTTTATAAAAAGCAAATACTTTTTAAGTCTTAGAAATAATTACCTGACAGTAGGAACTAAGCTATCTACAAAGGTCAATACCATATCTCTACTAGTAGATGCCATAATCTCTGACAAACCAATACAAACTCCTTGACGTTGATCAGCTTGTTCAGACTCAAGACCTCTTTCTAAAATTGGAATTATGTCTGGTAGTACACGTTCTCCTAGTTTCCTCACTAGATCTCCTAAAGTTCTTGCAGCTACTTGTCTTTTATCAAAACTAGTACTAGCTAAGCATCCCAATAATAATGTAAATAATGTTGGTAATATTTCTCTTAAAGTACGTGGAGTATTAGTGACAACTACTTTCCATACATGTAATGCTGCTTGGCGTACCATTAATGCAACATCAGAACGACCCATGTATAAACCAGCTAATACTCGATTACGTCTTTCTGCTCCCAAAGTGCCAATAATAGCCTTAAAAAATTTAATTTAATTTTGTCAAGTCCCAGGTTTTAAAATAATTATTAATAAATATAATATCAAAAACAATATTTTTAATTATTTTTGCTATAAAAGTTCACAAACCTTGTGAGAATGTTCTGTACCAAAATTATCATCATCACTAGCAGTTTCTGTACTCATTTTACCAGATACACCAGATATGCGGTATAATAAATCACCAAGTAATTGAACAGAACTGTAAAAATAAAATAAAAGTATAAACAGATTTAATTAAGAAATAATTATATATATTTAATATTTATTTTATCTGAAGTCTGACAACTAAGGCCATTAGCAATGAGTAGGTATAAAGTCTGTAAGGTTATGGAACACGTGTGTGTATGTTCGCAAAACACAATAATGACTGAGGCCAACCTACGCCTTACACAAAATAAATATAATTTTACCTGAATCTAATACGCCAATTATCATCAAACAAGCCACGTTCAAGCTCAGGTAAGAGTAGTTGTATTGCAGATTCTGCATACATATTTACAATTCGTTGTCCTGCTTTTAACGCAGTTTCCCGAACAAATTCATTTTCATCTGCTAAAGCCTAAAATTTTAAATTATGTAACATGAAATTTTATGATTTTAATTAAGTTTTTTTTGTTTTTTTTTTTTTTAATTGAGATACAAAATATATTGATAAAGCACTAATAGCAATATATATTTTCATATTAATTAATAAATAATTTAAAAAGCAATAGAAAAATTATTAATATATAAAATTCTAAAAATATAATTGACTAATTAAGTAATAATTTTTGTTCTTATAAATACAATGTCAAAAATAGACATGATTAAAATATTATTAGTTTTATATTTATGAGATCTATAGTTAATTACATTTGACTTTTTATACTCTGCAAATTAATATAAAATGTTGATTTTTTTTTTTTAACAAACTTTTTTTAAAAACTTTCAGTTAAAGTATACTTTCCATGACTAGTGGTTGCTGCCATCCGCATTAACAAGCAGTAATGACTGCTTTGTTATGGAATATAGTCTTTTAGTCAAAATAGTCTTATAATTGTTGGCCAACCACTGTACAATTCATAAACAATACAGTGTGATTGGTTGATGTGGCCAGCAATAACACTAGTAACAGCTTTAAAATTGTATTTTCAACTATACAACATAGCAGTTGTAATAAAAATAAAGAATTATTTCTTAAATATATATTCTTTTGTTATTTTAAATTCCCTTTATGAGTTTCTAACAATTTTAACTTATAAAAGTACCATCACAACAAATAGGATTTAATATTTAATTTTTCATACAATTAAAAACCAATTATCAATCTTATTAATAAATATAAACTGATCAAATGTTATTATTTTCTCATAAACTAACTAAAATTAAAGGATTTTGGTTTGTTTAGTGACTAATTTTAACTAATCAAACCAAAAATTATTAAAAATATAGAGTGTAGTAATTTATGTTGTCAATCAGAGAATTAAAACTTTACACATTTTAAAAATAAAAAATAGTTAACAATTGATTTTTCTTTTCAAAAATGTTGTATTTTAATTACTTCAAATTTTATAAAAAAATATTTTTTTAAATATTGAGTATGTTACATTAAAAAAAAACCACTAATATATAAATATTTTATCTATTGTTTTTGGGAACAAAAGGAAAATTATTTGATACAATTTTTTATTTTATGTAATACTTACTTTTAATATGGGAGTAATAATTTGATTTATATATGGAATGAAGTCATCATTAAATACACCTGGCATATATATGAACATCATGATATAGCCATCTTTAACTTGAGGGGCTATATCTGTACGTTCTGCAGTTGCAATAATTTCTACACATAAAAAAATTAAAAATTAAATAATACTTAAAAATATTAAATTAAAATTAGTGTTAGTATTTAATAATATAACATGCCTGGCATCAAACTGTGAAGCTTATTTACACCAAGTCCGCCAACAACTTCACTGAGACCTTGAGCAGCACCTGACCTATCTACTGAACTAGCTTCAGATGTAAGAGTTTGCATTAACCATGGTAATAAATCCTGGAAACTAGTTTCACCCATTCCTCGAACCATAGCCCCAAGAGCACGAGCAGAAACTGTCCGAACTTCTGGAACCGGATCTAATAAAGAATTTTTTAATCCTGGTATAATATTTGGCAAATATGGTGTCAAATCCTTTTGATCAGTCAATGAATACATATTTCCAATAATTTGAGCAGCCATTTTTCTTGTTTCTGTTGAGCGATCTATAAATGCCCGTTGTACTACTGGCATAATTAAAGCAAGAGATGGAGCATCAATGAAATGAACAAATTTAGTATTCAACAAAATTTGTAAGCAAGGAGCAGTCTTATTTGATGGATTTTGAAGAGCTTCAAGAAGAACAGGTACAATAGCTACAAACAATTTTTTTTTATTAGTTAAATTTAAAAAATATATAAAATAAATGTACTAAAACAATACCTTGAATTTCTGGATTTCGTATAACTGAACCAATAACTTTTAAAGCTTGAGCTCCAGCTTCTTGAACACTAATATGGGAATCACTTAAAACTTCTATTAATTTTGGTACAATACTTGGTAAACAGGATGATAGTTGTTTAGGCGCACAGTATGCCATTGCTCCTAATAACTCTATTGAACCTAATAATCAAATAATAAAATTAATTTTATTGAATGAGAACAAGTAAATGTATTCTTACCAGTTTTTGTTCTCCAAGAATCTCCTTCCAATGCATTCAATAATGATGGTAAGATTAGTTTAACACCATGAGCTGATAACTTGCTCATTATTGCTTTTGAGCAATCATAAGTAGCTGTTCGTACATACTCACTATTGTCACCAAAACATGATAACAAATGTGGTAAAACATGAACAATATATGGTTCAAATAATCGACCTAATGTTGAACATAACATTTCAAACGCAAATAATGCACCTTCACGCTTTTTATAATTTTTCTTATCTTGAATAGCTTCAGTTAAAGTACTCATAATATCATACTGCTTTAAACTTAGAATACCAAGACCTTTAATAACGCCTGCAATTCCATGAGCAGCTCCCTTGCGTTCTCCAAATGATGCAGAATTGAAAAGGCGGGTTAAAAGTTTTTTTAATATAGCTGATGCATCATCCTTGACCAATGACATAAGAGGTGATAAACAGTTGGCTACTGCCTCTTGAACTTCTTGTGATGGAGTAGACAATGCTTCAAGTAATCTATTAGTAATAGGTTTTAATTTGGGATCATCAGAATCTAAATGCCTTGCTAAACTTCCCATGCATACAACAACACCTAACCGAACATTATCAAAACTTTCAGAGGAAGTTGCTTTTTTTAAAAACTTCTCAAATATGTTCATTAGGCGATCAACATTATTTTTTCCGTGTAAATTGACAACAGCTACTGCAGCTTTAAGCATATGTTCTCTTACAACATTATTTCTATCATCTAAACTTGTTGAAACAAAAAAGTTTACTAATTGTATCACCATATCATCACTTAATAATAATGACAACTGTTCCAATGCCATAGCTACACCAACTCGACCTTGCCAATCATCTAGTTCTGCATTACTATCTGGTTTCTAAAACAAAAATGTTATGATAATGTGGAGTTTAAATTCAGAAAAATAAATCTTTAAAATAGTAGAACATTAAAAAAAACATAAGGTTTATCATTGATATTTATTATTTTATTTAAAGTTAATACAAAATATATTATGAAAGGTGGTTTAAGGGTCACTAAGTAAATTATCTCAAGGGATATCTAAACATTTATTAATTAATACCATTAAGATTGAAAACATTATAAAAAATTTAAAAGCCTGTACTGAAAATATGTTTTTTTAATTAAGTTATTATTTTTTTAATTTAATGAAAAAATAGTTAATACTCATAAATGAAATTGTTGTCTTTAGCATTCCATATAATTTTCTTAAATTGAAAAACATTATATCATCAAAACCATTTTGTGAAAGTCTGGTTTATAATAAAAGTACTATTAAGATCATTGAAAAAGAACCATATATTATTTACAAAAGTTAAGTCTCAAGAAATCATTAAAAAAAAAAGAAAATTGACATTTCTTATTAGTTATTACTAGTTAGTATTTAATAAAAATAGAATTATAATATTAAATACAGTAAACATCTATACCTAATAAATAAAATAACCTCCAAAAAAGAGGCAAAACCTTTTTAAAATGAGTAAATAAAAACAATCAGTTGAAGGAAAGAAGGTTTATGTTTTTGAGGAATGAGTAGAATACTTATAAACGTGTTTTGGATAAGAGAAAAAAAATTTCTAAAGAAAGTCCTGGAAAAAATTTATTTTTAACACGTTGACTTTCATATGATCACAGGCAGAAACTTTATGATAATATATTTCATTTTTATGACTGCCAGCAATCATATTAGTTTATTATCTACATGCCGTATGTGCGTGCTACCAATAACATATATTTTCTTTTATAAATTGTAAATTTTGAGTTCAGTTTATTATAACGTATGTAAGAATAGCATAGTGGAAAAAAAAACGTATTGAATAGTCTATTAATTACTTTTACATGACATTTTATCATATGTAAAATAAACTGATAAATAATGGCCTTCAATAACTATAGTTGCACAGAAAATATCACTATTAACATTTTTGGAATGACAATAAAAATGATGAGTAGCCCATAAGATTACATGGTTGTGTGACTACTGGTTAGTCATATGTAAATCAACATGTTAAGTCAATTTTATGTAACAACAAAATAAATTGTATAAATTTATTTTGAAAAAACTAAAATTTTGTGTCTATCAAGGTTTAATTGATTACTAGAAATCATTTAATTTCCTACTGGACACAATAAATTAAAATTTAAAACTTACCATAATTTTACTGTTATATAAAGTGAGTAATTTTTTTAATGCAATATTTGTGGCATTTATAGGAGAGTCTTTTAAAAGTGAAAAAAGAGCAATAGACACAGCCTTTTGTACATCAGCAACTGGATGAACAACATCTTCTAATAAATTTTCTAAAAGTCCATTAATTTTAATATCCAATTTTGAAGATTCCCATAGCTCATTTGCTAATTCCCTAGTAACAAAAATACACAAATACTAATTAACAATAAGAAAGATTTATGTATGCTGAATGATTCTTTAATCAAACAATACTCATAATTTTAAAATCTAATAATGTTTTTTATATAATTTCTAGTCAAAATAAATCATTTATTAAGGTTTTTACTTTTTTGAATGACAACATAGAAGTTTAAATATCATGAGCAAACATTTGTTTAGAGTTTTTTAATACATATAAATCGAAATTCAGACAAATAATTAACAAATTAAAAGTATTTAATGCATAGGTAAGCAGAATAATACACTAACACTTATGGGGTATATCCAAATTTTAATTTTTTTGTATCAAATACTATGAAAAATATTAAACTTAAGAATAAGAAATTAAAAACGTATGTTTTCATTCAAAAAAATATATATTTTGAAAAATGTTTAACAATAAATTTTATTTTATTTTGTCTGAAAAAATTGTGTAAAAAAAATATTATTTTTTTGAAATAATGAATGTTGTTTGCTAAAAATATTGTCCAGTATAAATATATATTTTTTTACAGTTTAACCATAATTGATAATCATACCTATTTTCTTCATAAATGTCAAATTTAGTAATCCATATTCTTTTAGTTATTCTTAGTATAATATGATTATCTTTTTTTGATGTTGGAAAAGCATCTACCACTTTCTGTAAAGCTTTAATAGCTGTATATCTAACATTACGAGAGGGATTCTGAAGTGCTGATAATAAACATAATATTTCATCACGGTTAGCTGGATCACATTTCTCGCTAGTAGAGCAACTATCAGCAACTGATAGAAATGCTAATACAGCTTTGTCTTGAAGACTGCCTGTTGTACGGCTTATTATTTCAGACAAAAGTTGAAACATTTCAATACGTGGTAAAAATTTAGGTCGTTGAAGATCTAAATTGCTTTTTGCTTTTGAAGTTGCTTTAGGACGAACAGTTGATTGATTTTTTATTAATAATAAACAATCATGAACCAATTCATGATCAAAAGGTAAATCCAACATAACAGCTCTGATCAATGTGAAAGAATAACAAAATGACGGAGATGTAAATTCTTGTCGCTCTTTTTTAGTTAAATCACAAAATAAATTAACAAGCCTGATTGTTGCTACTTCTAATAAACATATTAAAAAAAAAATAAAAAAGTATTATCAAAACGAATTTAAATTGTTTCTTAATAAATTTTAAGTTATTAAACTTACCAATATCTTCTTTTAACCAAGCATCCTCAATTAAACATTTTGGCTTTAATTTTCTTAAAGTATAATAAGCTATAGCATTGATTTGAGAATTTGATAATTTAATGCGATCGTTATTAACTTTAGATGCAACTTTGGTTTTTTTTGTTTCATCAGCATGAAAAGCACAAAATGCTAAATCTATAAATATTTTTTTCAAATGTGGTGCAGCTATAATTGATTGTAAATTTGAAATTATTCCAGGTATCAAATATCTCAATGACTGAGAAACTAAGAGAGAATTTCCAACAATAATTCCTCTCAACATTGAAACTAAAGTCAATATTTCATCATTCATCTATAAAATAAAGTACAAACAAATTATTTAAGTTCAGTGGTTAATTTAACAGTGACTTGTGATAATATAGTTAGTGAGTTAACAAAATTAATAAAAATTTAAAACCAATTCGTAATTTATTTAATTTTCTTCAAATTAATAATCATACAAATAAACATAATAAAGACTTAGATTTAAATATTAACAAATCGATGACAAACAAATTTATTAATAAAATATATTAGGAGTTTAGTTGACATTTACTTTGTTAACAAAAACGAAGAATATTGTATACCGAATAACAAAGAAAAAATTTATTTCCAAAATAAGTCCAGAAGAGGTGTGTTATATAAAAATAAATAATATTTAAGCTATATATTTGTTTTATTAAATTACAATGCAAGTAATTTTATATTTCTTATTTTTCTAAAGATTATTAAAATAGAAATAACTTATAAAATTGTACCGCACAAATTTTTGGTAGCTCAAAAATCTAAATATAATTTAGAAATTTTTTAATTCTACTCAATTGGGCATTTTTTATTCATGCATCATAATTTTAAAAAATCATTTAATATAATTTAAATAATTATATATTTTTGAAAACTTTTTCAATTATTAAGGATTGCTAGAGCTATTAATCTTAAGTATATTTTCATGTATTATTGGGAGATTAACTTAAGTTAGTTATTTTATATGTACAATGTTTAAATACTTACACTCTTCAATCTATTTCTTATAGCTGCTTCTTTTTCTAATTCTAAAGCAATAGCTTCTTTTTGTTTAGCAGAAAGTTCTGGTTTCTTAAGTTTTCCTTCTTTAATTTTTTTTGCTTCAATTTCTTTTCTTAGCATAATTTCTTCTTGTTGTTCTTTATATGAGTAGGCTTTACTTTCTCTTTTCATATTTTTAATATTCATATTATTTTCATTTTCTTTTCTATAAATCAAATATAATGATAATTTATGTAAAATTATGGATAATTAGTTAATAAAATTTAATATTACTCTGCTAATATTGATTTATCAAATAATTCTCCTTCTGGATATAAATATATGTTATACTCGACCTCTGTTACACATATATATTTATCGCATTCTTCTAACTGTTGTTTAACTTTATCAATAACTGCAGGTACAATTGAATCTCCATTCATTCTTGTTATAGTACTTAAAACATTTTCCATACACTAATAACACATTTAAAATTGATATTAAATTAATTTTATTATAACGGAGGTTTCAAGTCACTACATAGTACATACTCATTTTTATTTAATTTAGATATTAAAATAGTATTAAATCAATATAAATTTGCAATTTATGTAATAAAATACTATGAAGACGTAACACAAATTAATTAATAATTCACAAAATAAGACTTATTTGATTTATAGATAATTTAAAAAAAAAATGTTCTTACTTTGGTAGGTAAATAATCATCTATTAGAAGTTTAATAAGTTTTTTTTCATACAATCTGATGAAAACTGATGGCTTTAGTTGAAAACGATTAACTATTCTAATCCATAGATTTGGAGCATATGATTCTACAAATAAATTTAATAACAATATAAGATAATAAAAATTTATATGAAGTAAATACTATAAAATTTTAAAAAAAAAAGTATAATACATAGGTAGGTATTTATACCAATTAAAGGATGATGTGAAGGTTTCAATGATTCAAAAGCCAAGATTTTTTGTTCTTCTTCACTAATATTACTATTTTGGCATAATATGAGAATGGTTTCTACTAAGTGTTTAGGATTAATTTCTAAATCATTCTATTGTAAATAAAAAAATTAATTATTGAGTTATTACATACAAATTTATACAATAAATAATAACATACATGGCATTCTAGAAATTGTGTAGTAGCGTTCAACAGTGAAGCTGCTAATTTAGACCCTCCAGGCAATGATACAGCTTTTAAAACATTTTTTTTAGTTTGAACACGGACTGATGATTTAATTGACAGAAGACTCACAATTATTGATCTTAAATATGATTCAATAGAACCATTAATTTGATCATACTTCATGTCTAACAGTAATAAACTGAACATGCATAATTTATTTAATACTAAATTTAAAACAAATAATACAATAATCATTATAATTAAATCCAATATTACAATTAAATAATATAGAAAACATACCATCATCTGTAAACTGGAATAAAAATTTTTCATTTAAAAATAAAGCTTTATCTGAATTAAGAACCACATTCCATAATGGAGTAAACCTGGTTTCATTATTTAGTTTTGGGTCTTCATTTATGATTAATAATAACAAATATGCAGCATACAAAGCTTCTGTCACAATAGGAGCCTAAAAGATAAAAAATATTAGATTCAATAAAAATGTACAATTATACAAAGAAATCTTTTTTTCAAATTTTCCAATACAATTATAGAAAATATATCAATATTCATAAATATCTTCTATCTTATGAGATTTTGAGATAAAAATGTATAAATTTACATACTTGAGATGATTGAGAACATTTTTCAACACATTTTAATAATAATGGGATAACATCAACTGAATATACTGAGTAATTGTTTTTGAAAATATTTGTCATACAATCCATATACGATAGTTTTACGGATAAAACAGATGATTTCTTATCATACCCTTTCTAAAAATGAATTTATAATTCATAAAATATTTAATTTAAAATGTATTTGATAAATTAAAAAAAAAGTAATTACAATAAACCACATAATTAAGGCCTTGGGTATGGTTTTTTTCAAATTTGAACTCCACAAAGTTAGCATTTGGATAGCATGTACTAACGTTTTTTCATGCATTTCATTATCTAATATTTTGATAAATTGGTCAATGACTGATTCAGCTAATTTTTGAGAATCATCATCATTAGTTACTGTATTAAAACTGAAATTTCCAATTGCCTGAAAATTTATAATATTTTATAAATATAAATATAAAATGATATACCTTACTAAAGAAACATTGAAATGTATAATAAATCCACACTTAATAGTCATGTATAAAAATAATAAGCATTAAATATAAATATATTTTAGTTCAGTATTACTTGTAGAATATTAATTTTTTGCTCTGATGTACTCAATTTTCCTTCGGAACCATGATAAATATTGAATAGTAAGTTCAATATATTAGAAACTACAGTTGAATTACTACATTTTAAAGCCAATTTCTTACATAAATCAGCAGATTCATTTCTAGCTCTTTCATTTTGAGAATAGATATTAGCTTAAATAAAAAATAAATAGATAATAATAAAGGAAAAATTAAATCTAATTTTAAACAAACAATTTATACCAGAAAATCCTTTAGTTATTTCAACAGCATTAGCACTTAAATCAAATGTAATACTAGAAATAACTGTAGCAATGCATTCCAGTATTACTTCAGGATTACGAAGCATAGATTTTAAAACGGGAGGTAATAATTTTGATTTGAACACGTCACATGAAACTAAATTAATAGTAAATGCACATTGTTTAATTAATTCTTGTTCTGGTCGTGTTTTACAAGCAATTCCTTCTTTAATAAATACTTCCAAAAATGGTTCCTTAAAATAACAATAAATTAAAACTAATATTATAAAATAATACACATTTAAGAATACCTTGTATTTGTTAGCAAGATTCATGTCGGTTGATGCCATTGATTTAAGTAAATATGATTCAATGACTAATAAGTAAGGTTTAGTATCAATTTTTTTTAAACATTCTCCATAATATTCTAATGTACTTTTGTCATTTATCCAAATATCATTCATAGCATTAAATACTTTTAAACATAATCTAAAAATTCAATAAAATTGTATATATATACATATTGACAATTATACAGTTAAAAAATTTACTTACTGACTATTTTTTGATATTGCTACTAAATGTATTAGTATAGCTTGCAGTTCAATTAGCTGTCTTAATTCATTTGTATGTGAGATGCTATAATCTTTAAATGATACTTTAAAAATAATGTTGATGACTTGCAACATAAAAAAAACTGATTTCGCCAAATTATTCCTATAAAAAATAAATTCTTAAAATGTAAATAAATAATTATAAAATTAATTATTTACTATTTTTAGTTATATTAAATATAAATGTCACTAAATTTAATAAAAACTATATAATAATATTGGAAGGATTTACGGTATTAAAAGATTACAACCTTTTTAATGTGCAAATTGTAATCTTATATTAAACATTAGAGTCATATAATACTCACGATATATTTAAATGAGGAAATGTATTAACATATTCAGCTAATATCGGAGTAAAATTAACTAAACATGCTTCTGATTTAGAAACCATCAGTACTTTGACAAATTCTTTAAAATATGACTGTGACCTAAGGTCTTGATAACGACTAAAAACAATTGGCAAAACTTCAGTAATATTATTCCACACCTCATTTGAAATATCTGTAATTTAATTAATTACAGTCAAATAATTATTATTATGATACTTGTGAGTGATTAAGACAATTACTAAGTACTATTCAAAATAATATAATTATTTATATATTTACTAGATTTAACAGCATTTGTAGCATTTTTAAAAACAAGTTTTCGTTCTTTAATACTGGATGACAAGACTTTCAAATGAAAATCAGAAAATTGTTTAGTATTCTATAAAATAAATATAATAAAATTAGATTAAATATTTTTGAATACTTATATTTTTTAACTTACTCCCTTTTGATCAGACATTTTACAATTATTTAAATTTGAAATTTAAATAACAAATAACATGTTAACTTATAAATTATACTTAATTCACGTAAGACTATGACAAGTAAACGGAGATTGACGATGTGCCGATGTGCGTTTTCATGGTTATGAACTTCGGTGTGAAATTTAAAATGATAAAACACCGATTACTTAGAACATAGTAACGTTTATGATAACAAAAAAACCGAGTAGTATGCAGGATATTATTGGCAAATGACAATTTTACTGCACAAATGACAAATACCACAAATCATGCAGATTGTACTTCTTGTAAAGAGTGTTTTATTTTAAAACTTTTCTACTAAAGTAAAGAGTATCTATCCGCTATTATTCAAAATAGATCACCGTCATCATGATCCTCAGAAATATTTTTGAATATTTGTAAATTTAATAGTAGATATAATATTAAATTTATTCTTGTAAGTGTAAGTACGAACTACGAAGTATTAAGTAGTAACGATTTACAAGTTTAAACTAGGGTATCAGATATCAGTCACCACGGCGATTGATAAGTAGTCCGAAAGTTAAAATGAAGTGCAGCCCAAGCACAATAATTCGCATTCAGATGATTACTCAATAAATAAATAGGTAATTGACGAGTACGAAAATGACACCCATCGGCGACCCTTTGCCAATAGGAATAATTCAACTATTCGAATACCCACCGTCCATTACGTGCGTGTGATTAAAATAATAAATAGAAAGATATTTCACTCCTATCGTTAATCTTCGAGCAATACGCCTGCGCACGTGAATACGGAAACTCGGTGCGCGTGATACGCACCCAAAAGCTCGTCTGACGATGGGAACGTGGGGTCCGAGTCCGTTGTCGAAGGGAGTAGCGAAAAAAATTGATAATTTTTTTTAATGTAAAATAAAGTATATAATTTATAGGTATGTATGTAAATGTAAACTATAGATAATATTATACTATACTTGTAATAATAAATAATAATACAATATAAATGCATTATAATAAAAAAATACATTTTATGTACAATTTTTATTTATCTATTTTCTGATTTTCTCGCGTAATATGAATAATACAATTTCTCGTTTAATACGTTATTTTTACCTGGTTCCTTGGAAAGCGACTTAAATGGATTCTACTGTATATAGATTCAATTACCTATAGTAACGTATGCTTTCGAAATATTTATAAAAATTCGTCCATCATCGTAATCTCGCACTAGACATTGCAAGTGACAATATTAATTTAAATTTGGAATGAGCTTTAATATTTGTACATAAACGAGTCGTCAGTTTACGGGTAAATATTTATATTATATGATGAGCGAACGAGCGATTGAGTGTTCGAGTGTCGACGGTCACGAGTTGTGTGACCGTTGCTCTATACTATTCGCAAAAATTTACTATAACTGCCTCTAAAACAAAAGTACGTGACATTATATCGTAGTGTAAAATGTTTTGATTGAACTGAAACAGTGCAGTTGGGTTAAACGATAGAGCAAAGATCAGTATCAGGTGCGTTGTCTTGGCACCCGTAATTCATCAAATCTTCCCATAAACAATTTCATTTTTTAGATTCCGATTTTTATTCATTTGTACCCTCCTTAAAAAAATATGTTTTCCTACGACGTTGTCCTGACACCCGGACTTAATATTAAGTTTTACGACGAATGTGTAAAGGGGTCCAAATTATTTTAAGGAGGTAAAAATGCGGATATAGATCGTGGAAACTAAAAAATGAAATTGTTTAGGTAGAGATTTGATGAATTACGGGTGTCAATAGACAACGCACCTATCATTATCACGTGCAAAGTCACCTCGTGTACGTTCTTTGGACACCAGTCACGTGACGTATGAGTTGCATACGCGGAAGACACTCGTGTGGCACATCAGTACAATATTATGTATTATGAAACGATGGGCGAAGACGACACGATGGCTATTGTGTTGCCGGCGCGACGGACTATATAATATATAGCGTGTAAAAACGCTGCAGTCCCGCTGTCGATGATGGTAATATCGACTTATCAGTATCGGACTCTGAGGCGTGTACGACGAGTGACTTGGAACAATAATGTATGCGCATTATGCCATTATGCTGACCGAGCAGTTTCTGATTTCGGTGCAAGTAAGCGGCATCAGTGACAATTGGACACGGACGCGGATAATGATCAGCGTCTTTATTCTAGATTATTATATATGTAGACAGCTATATAAATTCATACTTTGAATCGTATATTTGTATTAAATTTTCAATGAATAATTTAAACGGACTTGGCAACAACTTTTACCGGAAGAGAATACGTGCTAAATTTGTTTATGTGTACCAGTGCAATTTCCGATTCAATACAATCAACACATTTTATTTATTATTTATGTATTATATTATGTATTGATGGACCTTTTTTTTTGATTCTTAATCGGTTGTGGCACACGTGAGGGACCTTAACCTCGTTATTCTTATTATATTTTTTTTTGTTATGTTTTTTATCAGTTTATTACCGTATCGTTGTAGGTAAATAGTGTTAAACATGTCCAAAATACCGTTGTTGATTTGTTTCATTTTCAATATATTGTAGTTATAAGTATTAAGTGTATTCAAAGTAATACTTTTGAAGTGATAAATTACGGCCTTCGGGTCGTAACAATCATAATATCTACGTGTTACGTATTACTTGTCGTTACTGTTCTTCGTTAATGTAATGTACTAATGTTTATGCCTATTTTACAAGTTAATTTGTTAAACACCTGTTTAGGTGTCGCTCAGCTCAGTGATGCTTGGCGTAAACGCACATATAATGCTCAAAATCTATGATTCTTATAAAACAGACAAAAGGGAAAACGATATTGTTAGAGCCTATAACATCATTGTATCGGTTATGTTCAACCATAGCTCGTAGCCACTTACACATAACAACGACTTCAAACTCTTGAAACTCGACGTCAAAAGTCGTTTACCGCCAATAACTTGTTGGATCCAATTATACCTTGGAATTTGGATTACATACATAATTAAACTGTTAACTTTATATGTGTATATAATTTCTTATATTTATTATCCTTTTATTAATAAAAAAATAAAAATTATTATCCATTTTTTTTTTATTTAGTTCACTAATCTGATAAGTTTTTTTCTTTAGAAATCAAGTTTATAAAATAATTTAATTGGTACCATCTTTGTAATAATTACTCCTATAATAGTATGGGTACAAGTATCATTGATGCTAATTTCAATGCAAGAGTGCATTTGATGCCAATGGCGTGGAAAACGTTAATGTCAGAGGCAATTGCCTCTGATATTTTTTTTGTATGGTGTATGAATGGGTTCCCTACTCGTAAATTTAATAATATAATACTCAATAGGCAATAAATACTGATCTGAAACATAATTATTTATAATTTATGTTAGATACCCTTTTTCCCATCACCATTTTAGCGTCTATAGTGGTGGTAGATTTCTTGGTATATTTTTCTTTATCTCTGAAAAATTTTCAGTTTACCACGTCACTGTTTAGTGCAAACAGTTAATATAATATATAATATATATATTACATATATATTATAATGTAATTTATTATTAGCAGAGTCAACTAAAGTGTTAATTCGTAGTCGGTCACGTTTTTTCGATTACTTTAGTAGCATACCCAGAAATTTTCAAGCATATATTAATATAACCTATATAATTCATTAAATACATAAGTATTATTAGAATATTTTTGAATTTATAAAAAATACAACTCAATGCACGATTAAACTGCATTATTCATTATAATTTGTATTTATGGATTTATTCATTGTTGCATATAAATTATAAAGGGACTATTTAAAATTGAATATGTTATTATTAAAGTTATATAACTCGTAGATGGAAAATTTACTTATTAGGTAATGTCAGTACATAACACAGACATATCTAAAACATAATTATGTTTGTTTTTAAATATTATTTGTTGTATTTAATCGGTATTAATAGTTTTCATAAATTATAATTATATATTATTTAATTTGGTATTTATATACATCAGCTACTCGGTAGGTATTGAACGTTTGCGAATCTATGATTCATATTTATTTGATATTTCGGCTACAAAATTCTATTTACATATTGTTCATTAGACCAGCTCTGGGATAAAACGTGTTGACGCATACTATAATACGTTGGTATATCGCATATCAGCATATCTATAAAATGTGTTATATCAGGATAAGCGTATTCATATAAGTAGCATGTAAATAATACTACTGAAACGTAAATCGATGTAAATTTGTTATTCGGGTTACCTACGCAAAAAGGATTTATCAATAGTGCAGGTAAAATATAGTAAAATAATACATATAGGTGGCTGCTAACTATAAAAACATGAAACTAACCTGGGCAAACCGCATTAAATCATAAAGAATTTCGATTAACTACTAACTTCACAAATTAAGACCACTACTCCGACACAAAATCTCCAAAAAACAAAACACTAATTTACAAAACATTATTTCGCCCAGCAATGACGTACGGCACCAACTTTAGGAAACCTCAAAAAATTCGAATCTAAGTAAACTTCAAGTGTTTCGATCAATAACTCTTCGTATCCTCTCTAATGCTCTCTGGTACTTCATCAATCGTAGTATCGAAATCTAGTTAAACTCGTTGACTCACAAATTTTTGTTGAAACTATATAATTAATAAAAATAAAAATAATTATTAATTAATAATAATGTATAGTATCGAATATTTATGAACTTTATAATTTTTCGTGTCAAATTATTGGTGTTTATGATGTATATTGATGTGCATATAGATATGTGTAGGCTAGAAGTACATAATACGCGCGCCCAGACACCAAAAAAAAAAAAAAAATTAACTTATGATTTAGCAAACTAACACCTAAGATCAAAAATAATATAAATAGCTGATAAATGTAGTGCTGTAATAGCTCGAATAGCAGTGGTCAGAAATCAGAATTCAGAATTGCCAGTCAATATTATCTAGCTATGTAATGCATGTTGTGTATTACTATTGTGCAGTTAGGTTTTGTGTATAAATGTGTATGTATAGTGAAATATTTTGGGAGGTGTCCTCCATGTCTGGACATCTCCCGACTTAAAAAAAAATTCCTAATATATTGGTATATCATTGGTTTTATAATATAAAATTTGAAAAAAAAATATAAATTCATTGTTTTTTTCATTAGTAAATAATTCTAAAAAAATAGTTTATGAGGTCACATTTGTTGGACATCCCCTAAAAGATCACCCATAATACACCGCTGTGTATGTAGAAACTCAACAACTAGGAACAGATAGGTAACTCAAATAAATAAATGTTAACTCAAAAGTTAGGTACCAAATCTAATACATAAAATTCTCTTGTCACAATAGAAAATGTTTGTCGCCAAACTCCTCCAAAATATCTTGTTTAATTTTCACGAAATTTTGTGTATATATTTAGTAAGTCTGAGGGAGTGATTCAAGCTAAATTTTAAACCCCTATAGGTGTAAAAGGCGGGTCTCCACAAATATTTTTTAATATTTAACGTGTAAAATCATAACTGTTTATTATTTTTTTTTTTTTTTGCTAGCCGAAAATAATACATCGCAACCAAGGAAACTGCCTCAGTATATAATCAATTTCCACATAATAATATGCAAATATTATTATCAGTTTAACTCTAATAACAAAATAGTATAGTGGCTTGGCGTGGCGTGTTGGCTGCTACCAGTCGCGGAATGTGACTGAGAGTAAGTAACGGCCACAGCTACTAGCTCTCGGATGGGTGACCACTCGGGATTATAGTGGTTAAAAACCTTGCCACACATACACGTGTTTGCTATCAACCGTAATAATCGTAAAATACAACCTACCGTACCAACCTTACCCCTTACCATAGTTCACAACACCTACAAACAGCTAATGGTTCTAGTTGCTGGGCTTAAGTTCAATAAAAACAAAAAAAAAAAAATACTATAATTCTTTCTGTGTATATAAATTCATTTTGTTCAGCATTAAGTATCTATTTCAATTTGATCGATTTGTGTGTTTTGTGCAATAAACAATGCAAGCAAGATGCAAAAGATCTGATTTGGCCTGTCAAAAGACTAAAACTACAGTCAATAGAGACAAAAGGGCACAAGCCTCAAAGAATAGACGAACAAATTCAACAGGATAATGAAGATGTGCTACGTGTGAACACGGTGCGACTGCGTGAAGCACAAGGTGAACAAAATCAACAAAGACGTTTAGAAGCGTGTCCATTCGTAGTTGACATACGCAGAGCAAATGACCAACAACGCCAACAAGTACCTATATAATATAGAGCATTTACATCCAATTCATTCCTTCGTCTTGAATTCGAGTATGGGCCCGGTATTAAATATTACACTCATTCGAAAGTGGAGATTGATACTATTGACAAGGATTTTCCACATTGTAATGCACTGAAATTCTAAATCGAGCCAACCGGTATGTGTTGCCCGTCTGGAAAAAGCAACTACCTGAACTACCGGAAATGTAAACACCACCTGAACCATTGAACGGTTTACTTATCAATACGAATCCTAATTCTAACCTGTTTCCGAATTAATTCGAACAATGAACATTTAATTTATGTTTCAAAATGACATTGTTCATTATATATAACAGAAATAGTTAAAAATAATGCAACAAATGATCAACAATTTAATTCAACAACCAAAATCAAAAGTTAAGTTTATCACAAAGTGAGCTCATTGCTACCAATGCTAAACGAATTACATAGGTACATTTTGTATGTAGGTAATGTACTGCAAGTAGTTCATACATTACTTATAGTATTTCTATTTTCTATGAACTGATACTGACGCACACGAGGAGCCGCAGTGGAGCGACCATTTTTAGAATATATTTAAGTTATATTATGATAATTGAAGTATAGCTGCATAGTACCTTTCGATGCCTAATGTGTCTGAATCCTGCAGCGAAACACTGTACACTTTAATGATTCAATCCTGTTCAAAATAGCAGTCAGAAATCGAGGTCTAAACCGAAGATTTAGCTAGTCCACTGGGAAGGAGCTAGCTTGAAGTGACCTCTGTAATTCATTATCGAAAACGTAAATCATTGTGGTACCGGACCAAAAAAAATTGTTAGGTGCTTGTTATGTTGCGCATAGTATGTATAAGCGGTTTCTGTTATTCACACCCTAGCCCATATGTATTAAGCTCATCGTGTATACGATCGACGACAATTATATAAAAACATAATAATTTAAAGTTATTATTAAAAATATATCATATTATGATGTAATTCGTAAATTATATTATTAAATTGTGTATTCATATACAATCATATATATTAATATATTATATAATATCTAAAACAATGATTACGTCAATCTTATTGATTATCATAAATAAAAGTTTCTGTTTAGTTATATTAGTTTTTATTTGATATATTATTTATAAATTCCAAAACGATATATATTAACCTAACGTATATTATAACACATGAAAATTATGACTGAATACTTAGGTTTTTTTTATAACTTGAGTTGAATAATCAAGCGTTTTGAGCAAGAAACAAAAAATGTTTTCACAACATAAATCGAACTATATTTATTCATTAATAATACGATCTAGTATCTCAATGGTAATAGTTAAATTACAAGAGATAATAAGAAACAAAAACAGACAATATTTATTATGAACAACAAAGAAAACATAAAATATACATAATAAAATACAGAAAGTTAATTGGAAAAATAGATGAACAGTAAGAGAGCTCAATATTGACAATCTTCAACATTTTTAAAAGTGACTGACTAACAGAAAACTTTATGTTACAAGCAGGAATATAAATCAATAAGTCTGATATTTATTGCGTGTGGGCAAAGTAGGAATTTTGAAATTAATGCAAGAGAGGAGATTTGGGGTATCAATTTTACTTGAGAGTAAATTAGAAAAAATAGTTAAATTCGCTTGTACTCTCATATCAGTCAATGATAATAATTGTAATGAATAAATAACCGAATTTACATCATACTAATAAATTTAACTCATTTGCTTTACTATAATGCTATATTTTAATACTTATAGATATTAATGGTATACACCAACATCGTACATAATTATATTTAGTACAACACACATTAATTTTTAATAATTTAATTGACTTAGAACCTGCAAATAAAATATTATTATTGAAAAATAATATTATAATAAAAATTTGTGATATCGAAAAATATGACGGGAAAGTTGTAATCAATATGGATATCGAATATTTACTATATACAATATCGATATCATTGCTCATCACAATCGCTTGGGAATACTAAGTACGTGCTGTTGGTTTTTTTAACGATAAATAAACAATATTTATTTTTAATTTTAACTTAGAAATTTAAAAAAAATATTATGGCCATTAAAATGTAGATTTTATAATTTTTTACATTACATAATATAAATATATTTTTACCTATCCATATTTCGTGTATTCCGTTTAGTCGCAACCAACCCTTTTTTTAAATCAAATATCTATCATCTATCCTACTATTTAAATTAAATTAATTTTATTATATTATGTTTTATCCATATTGCGTTACTATTGTATTGTATAATGTATTAAGTTATAAAATTTAGATTATACTGTACTATATTTTAGTAGATTAAGTCTTGACATTATTGTTCTAATCCATATTAAATTTTTAATGAGTACAATGGTTAGTACCTAAAAGTTTTTAAACTTAGTAACTTACCTTAGTATGCTAATTACAAAATAATAACAACAAATTGCATGGTTAAACTGTTACCAAGCTGTTTAGTTAGTTACCACTCAAAGAAAATAGGTAGTGTACTATGATCTACTTTCAATGAAAAATAAAACCTTAAATTACAAAGGGAATTTTCGATCATTTTTGATATTAAACAATTTTAATTAATCCTAGTAACAACAAACTTTAGTCCTCTAAATTTTCGAAAAAATGTATCATTATAATATATAATTGACATAAGTACTTCAAATTTTAAAGACTCAAACCACCAGCAAACCTTGATTTTGAGCTCAACCTAAATTATTCTTATTATCTGAATAACCTACTTTGGCTATATTACGTATTTTTTTGATACGTAGGTACTAGAAAGTATTAATTTATAACTGCCTATATTACAAATTATAATACATATTACATAATAGTCAGTTTAACGGTTTTTAAAGCTCTTAAATATAATCACAACATATCTAATGTTAATGTTGTACATTTTTAAAAGTAAGATAACTGACAAGAGTAAATATAATACAATTAAAAAGTTAAAATACTAACCCAGCCAAGCCAAGAAAATATGTTAAAGTGTGATATCTTGAATCTTCTCTTTATCGTAGTAAAAAAAATATTATGTTATACTTCTTGAACATTCGACTGATACACAATCATAAAGTGAATAAATTTTCTAAAAAAATTTTTTTTTAAATCTATTTAATTTCCTTACTTTTTGATATTTTATTTTTATTTATGTTGACTGTTACTACCAACAACTAAAGTTATTAATTTTTGTCCAACGCATTCTGGCAACACTGCCTCATCAAACCACATTATCACAGAAGTGTAAATTTACAATTTTAGTTTTTTTTTAGTGCTTTACGTAAAATTTTGAATTTATTTCGGTCACTCGGTTGCCCATCGATGATTGAATATTTTACGCGCGGGCCGACTACGTTTCGCAGTCTTGACGTGAACTTTCTCTACGCACCCTTTTGATCGCAATCAACCGGCCGTAAACAACATGAGAAAACTCGATTTTCGCGCACACCTATCGCTGCACTATTTCTCTTTGCGACTACTTTTACTGGGTCTGTCACCGTCCGACCCGAAAAAGAATGACTCTTAAAATCCACTCCTGTGGTCTAGTAGTAGTTTTCGAGTGACCAGAAAAAAACCACACAATGCCAAAATGCGGATTGCACACGAAATATTTGCCAGCGACGTTTGCATGGATACTGCTACTTGGGACGACTGGGGCTTTTTTTTATTATCCGTGAGTTCTCTACCTAGTAGTGTCGCAGTCGGCTATTTTTGTAAATTCTATCGACATGTGACATTTGACAACCCACATTTTGATCGGATTTTTATTTTTTTATAGATGTCGATTTTTTGCTCAATTTTATCCATGGGTACCAGTCGTTCATGGTATAGTTACGTTTTTTGTTATAGCAAACTTCACATTGGCTACATTTATGGATCCAGGTGTAATACCAAAAGGTAAATATTCAACAGTAAATTTTTGTAATATAAATATTATTATTTGTCATTTTTTGTAACTTATAATACGTAATTTGATTTCAGCACCAGAAGACGAAGACACTGGTGATGATTTCCAGTCACCTTTGTATAAGTCAACCGAAGTGAACACAATTCAAGTGAGAATGAAATGGTGTTCCACATGTAGATTTTACAGGCCACCAAGATGCTCTCATTGTAGTGTTTGCAACTGTTGTATAGAAGTAATATTTTAACATTTTTTATATTTTTATATAACATTGTAACCTTAATACTTTTTTTAGACATTCGATCATCATTGCCCATGGGTTAACAATTGCATTGGTCGTCGCAACTATCGCTATTTCTTCTTTTTTCTTATATCACTTAGTATACATATGGCGTCTATATTTGGTGTTTGTTGTTGGTATATTTTATATCATAAAGATAAAATTGGAGACATTGATACTTTAGTATCGTATCCTTTATATTTAAATATCATTATTCTATATAATAAGTTATGCAAAAATAGATTATCTAGTAAATCTAACAATGAGACTGTCTAGAATGCTATCAGATGATTCTACGTTTATACATACAGTAAATTTTATTAAAATAAAAATTAATGTATGTTAAAATGGTGTAGGAGAATATTATGATATTTTAATTTGATAGATTTATTTCAGTTTTAACTTTTTAAATATTTTTTTAATTATTTAATGATGGTAAGTATATAAAAAAAAAAAATGTAATGAAATATTAAAAGTTTAATGATACTTATTACAATTAATTTTTTAATTTTATGACAAATATTTTTCCTTCATTTTAATAATTTATCAGATTAACATTGTGTGGCTTAGTAATTATTTTGTTCATTCCAATTTTTGGTTTGACTGGTTTTCATGCTGTATTAGTAGCTCGTGGTCGAACAACTAATGAACAAGTTACTGGAAAGTTCAAAGGTGGTTACAATCCATTTTCACACGGCTGCCGTCTTAATTGTATAATTATTTTATTCGGACCTCAGTTTCCTAGGTAAAAATTTTTCAAATATCTTTTAACCTAATAATAATAATTTTATATTTTAGTTTGTTAAAAGTGAAAACTTCTAAGTATCAAAAACATAAAAAACAGATTCAAAACAGTTTTAATGTACCTCCACCATTATTAACAAAAGAAGATAATTGTGGGCCACCTGTTGCTAAAACTTATTTGGATAATAGCAATGGCCTACATCATTCTTCAAATAATTACAATAAGGTAAAACTTAATATTATTATGTTTGTTTGGAAATAAAATTATAACAACTAGTGCATGGATGGTCAAATTTTTATCGTGGTTCAAATTTATTTTTAAGATTTACAGTATTCATTTATGACACCTTTAAATTATTGTTAACTTATTGGTAGTTTCCAACCCATAATAATTAATACTTTATTATCAGCCTTATATTTTTAAGACATGTATTATGTGAATATAATATGAAATGTAAATCACAATGAACTTTATTGCATCTGTTTAATAGTTACGATCGTTAGTTTTCAAATTTAGGTTTAATTATTAGTGTTTTTTTAACTACTATAACCTATTTCACTAATTATGTTTTTATTATACTATCAATTATTGTTTTTATCTAATACTCTTAACAAATTATAATTTTTTGTATTTATTAGAATATATTTTTTTATTTGAAATTTTTATAATTTTTTAGATGTCGCCAGGTAGAGAGTGTTTAGAACTTGATAATGAATTAACTGCCTCACAGTCACAAGATTGTGAACCAACACCACCATTACAGCGTCAAGGTTCAAAAAACAATTTTTACTTGCCCTCTTATGATACAAATGACAGTGCCAGAATGTCTTATGTGACACGAACAGCACCACACCCATCACGACCTAGGTACATAAATTTAAAGACAATAGATTTTAGTTTTAATTTTTATATTGATAAATGTTTATTTAATAAAAAAAAGAATGAACGAAATGGGTAACAGTTTGTCAAGAGAAACCATGATAGATCCAAATCGTCAATCTAACATCATTATGCAAAGTCCAACTATGCAGCAGAGAATGAAAGCTATCGGGGTACCTACTGCTTTGGCATTGTCTAGTCCATTAAGGCGGCAAGTACCATATTTAAATTTATTAAATAATCCAAATAATTATTTTATGTTTATGTTAAAGATATTTAAAAGGTGTTTTATGAATGTGACATGATATAAAATAGTAGTTAATAGTGAAAAAAAAAAGTAATTATTAAAATACCGTGTATAATATATAATGATAATAAAGTATACTTAAATTCCGCATAAAAAATTATCAGAAAAAAAATATAAATACTACTTCCCTGGTATAAATCTAAATTGTACATTTAAAATTCTCATAACATACTTTTAAATAAAAATATGTCTATGAGGTTCATCAATTTATATTCTTATCTATAAAATTGATAGTGCGTAAATTTACTGTAATATTAAACATTTAAGAGTTAAAGAGATTATTCAGATAGAACAATTTGTTATGTTATGCATGTATTAGACGGAAACATCTGTGTAGGGCATAGATTCTTGACCTTTTTTGGTCCATGGGTCCCTTTAAAGTATAAAATTTAATCACAAACCCCTTTACCACCCAAAAGTAAAAATATAATTAATTAAATGTGAGCAAAACATTTTTATTATTATCATAATAACGCTATCAAAACAAATGTATTTTTGGGTTATTTAAAAAAAAATTCACAGCCACTCCGTGGACCCCCAGTTAAGAACCTATGGTGTAGGGGTATAGCGTACTTTTAAAAGTAAATGCAATGAAATACTTACTGCTCTGCAGAAAGATTTAGTTTTGTTCAACAGCATTTTAATTTGTATTTTACCGATTTTAATTTTCTGTATTATATCATAGATCAAACCCTGGAACTCCAACTCAAGTAAAACGACCAGACTTCATAGGAGTTGGGTCTTCTACTAAACATTATGATTATCAAGAACGTAGTCCACAACGGCGTTTTTTGTCTGAAGGCGACATTTTACGTGAGCACGAACGTCCACCTTCATATCCACGAATAAATAATACAGTTGACAATATTCAAGAATTAGCTGGATCACCGCAGAGAGGTGTTTATACATGGAAAGACACTCCTGGCACAACTGGTTCTTACTATGTCCCTCGACAAGCACCTACATTCAACTATTGTGCAGCACATAATGATTATAGATCTAATCCAACTAGTCCAACTACAAAAACATATTACCCAGTTCGTGGAGGAGTTCCTGTTTATCCACCTCAACCATCACCTGTAGGCAAGAAAAAACCTCCTCCTGTACAGACAAGGAGACCTATGTCTTTTGCTAGGGCATTAGACCATGATGCAATAGAGATGTCAATTAATAGAGGAAACAACACTGATAACGGAAGTCCCGATCGTAAAAGTGCTTATGACAAAAACTATGAAATATCTGTTTAAGTGTGTTGTTGATAGCTTTCTTTTTGACTTTCCAAAATCTTTTTCTTTTTTTTTTTTTAATGTTATGTTAAATTATTGCCATGTGCATTTTCTGTAAAAATTGAAATTAACTGTTGTAAATATAATATATATATATTTTTTCTTAAGGCCCATCAAAAGCAAATATATTACTTATAAAGTTGTGTGTTACAGGGTGTTGTAGGATATGTTTAAAATAGTGATTAATTATATTTATTTGAAGTTAAGCAATTTCATCTTAAACTTTGTTTTCATTATCTTACTTATTTGTTAATTTTAATGGTAGAACAATTAATTATAAAGTCTAGTCATAATTTCTAAAATATTAAATGTATAATACCTTAAATATTTTTTATATTAAACTTAAATATTTAAAGAAATATGTATGTATCATAATTTATTGTATGTAAATCATATTTATTAAATATATACATTTTGTTTATAAAAAAACCATTAACTTTATTATGTGTATAATTATATATGTGCAGTTTTAATACATACATATTTTGTTTATTATTACCGAACAACCGTGATCAATAAGTATGGAATTTTTTCTCTTCTTTTTTGGCATACATATTTCTATAAGCACCCTGTACTGTTTTTATAGTTTTTACTAATGTTGTGACTTTGGTTTATACTTAATTAATTTCTTCAAAATTTGTATTTAAAAAAAAAAAAACAATTAAAATGATTATAGACATTTTACTTATAGTTTGATTTTTGAATAAATAAATAAATATGTATATGAATTACCTATAAAATAATAGGTTAATTCAATTTTTATTTTAATGTTTAAATTATTATTTACAGTTTTTAATTAACAGTTCAACACAACAATTTAGGATATAAACACTGACTTATTCATTTTAATGTCCTTCAGGTGGAATTTCAGCTGCATTTCCTCCCCAATTGAACCCTCCAGGACGAAACTCTGGCGGAGGTACGTGATCCTCTTCTGGTGCTGGATCAAGAAGATGTTTTCTATTTAAAAAAAAGTAAATAATTATCATTACTTAACTCAAATGATGTTTCATACAATTCAATGGGCATAAAGAACAAATACTTGAATCTAAATATGATTAGTTAATCAGCAAACACATATCAAATGTAGTAACTAACAACTATTATACTATTATCTAATATAATAGATTAAATTAAAATCACCACTGGGATACTGTAAATGTTTAAATTCATAGAGTAGTTTGACATAATATGTTGTGGCATGTTATGGTAATCTATGCATATTAAAGAACATCACAACACTAAAAACAAGTTTGTTTAAATTAAAAGTATGTATTTATCTAAGAAATATGGTGTGGGCCTCACATTTAAACACTAATCATTCTATAAAATACAGGCATTTGAAAATAGGCATGTGATATCACAGAACCGAAGTCTGAACAGCGGTATATGTTTTACATGCAAAAGTGTCTAGATTAACACAATGATGTCAATTGTTAAATATAATATTTTTAAATTTTTTTTGTGCAACTTTAAATGGTTTTTTGTGTTTATGACACTAGTGTGATTATGATTTTTATATACTTTCTAGTTTTTTAATAGTAGATAAAACTATAGCCAATTTCGTAAAATTTAGTTATATGAGTATACAACATAAATTGCGAACTCAATAATTTTCCTAAATTATAATTTATAATATGTATGCAACAACAAGATATATTCAGTTTTAAATTACACCATCGTCTTAGATTATATAAAAAAAAATTCTGAAATACTGTTTTAAGTTATTAAAATCATTGTGTAAATCAAATTACTTTTAAACATAAAACAAAGGCGGCTGCTCACTTGTCGGCTTTATGACATCATGCACATGGGTGTCCCCAGACATTTTTCTAAGGGGGTGGGGGGCGGCAAAATTAATTAAAAAAATGAATAAAGATTTTTTTATACATTTTATTAATTATAGAATATAATTCTGTTTTGTCAGTATAACATTAAATTATTACAATTAGGAAAAAAATTAAAATTTTAGAGGGGGAAGTGTCCTGACTTGCCAACCATAGGGACGCTCATGGTCATGCAGCTATTCATTAACTCTCATTGTCTCATTGAATAATCATTTTTTTAATTTCGGATTTTTACCAAAACATTTTTCAAAGTGTTGACTACAATAATATACCAATAAACTTGAAATTAAAAAAAAAGTGTTGTAATGTCTTTTAATTTAAAATACTTACAAGAAAAGTGGTGTTTTAAGAATTTTAAGATTGGCCCTATGTTGAGGAAGCACGTCTTCTAAATAGTAATAACAATGACCAACAGCAATTCCCATCAAATCTACCCACGGTGTGTTTCCCAACAGAATTGAAAAACCAAGCAACACCCATGGCAAATATGGAGCCTATTATAATCAAAACATACGTTAAATTTAAATTAATTATTCATTTTATACTAAGTATCATAGTAAGGTTAAATTAAAAGATTACCTGAAAGTTTAATACGCCAAAAAAGTTCATTCTAATGTATGGGTTTCTTCGTGACCAAATATATACTAACATTATTGTTAGTGCTTGTCCTAAGAATAATAAATTGATAAAAAATGCCCAAATCTAATATTATTAGTTAAGTCAATTTAAAAATTTATAAATAAATTATGTTTATCTAATTTGGTTTGATTTATTATAAAATATAAAATTTCAAAAATTGGAGAAGTAAAAATGTTTATTTTTAAGGTTTTTATCATGAAAATTACAGACATAATGAAGGACCTTCAACAACAAACTTATCAAATAAAATTATTTTTCTTACTCAATACAATCAATACTAAATAGACACATGAAAAAACTTTAAAAAAGGATACGATCATTAATGTAGCACCAAACAAAAACATCATAACAAAATCTGCTGTTCTTGAACGAAATGATCCTTCTTCGAGCATGCGACAATAACGATAAGTAAATATCATGTTAAATAGAAAATTGAAACCAATGTTTCCGAAAAATAAAAAAGTGGTGATCAATCTCCATACCTGGAAATAAATAAAATTTCAATTTTATTAACATTAAACAATGCTCAATCATATATGTATTACACACTTGAAATTGTTTTAGTATCAGCAATGGATTGAAATACAACTGGAATGGGGAAACAACGTCCAACTGCTGTAAATAAAATCATAGATACCCATTCAATCTAGTATAATCATATATGTACGGATTCTAATTCAAGTATAAAATTGAATGTTACACTAACTTACCACTGCTAAGGTGGTAATTACACAGGCTGTTGTGTACGCTCTGGTGACTGGTGGCATTTGCATGTATTCGTGTCGAAGCGTATGGTACGCCATGGCTTTTTGAAAAAAAGTCGTATTTGAGGATGTTTGTTCAATTTTCACCCAAAATTTAAAGAGTGGTCCAGAGCGTAGGCGAAATTACTTAACGCAGTATCGTCAGTAGCATTAAAACTGTATCAAGACGACAGTAGATTGTTGTTCAAGAATAATTTTCACGAAACTTACGTGACATTCTTGAGCAAAACGAATGCGAATCAACCACATACACACATATTTTTACTTAAAATATTTGTGTTTACATACAACTTAAGTACGTATGTAATAATAATATAATAGAAAATATTATGGTCATGATAAATTGATAACGTGTTTTGGTTGCTGATAAAAAATGTTTACTGATAACCACGGTATTGCAGTAGAATGGGATATCAATGATATCATCTTGAATATTGTGTGGGTGGCGTATGTGAGTGTCGAAAGGACCCACGGGTGCGATGAAAATCAAAAATTTTAATAAGATAATTTTACCCAATATCTACAAAGGTGTACGACACTGATGCACAGCTGGTATAAATAGTAAATACACATAATTTATATTTAGTATAGAATAAATAATATTACTAATAGTAATTATTACTCCATGTGATAGACACTTGTAACAAGTGGCTCAACGTCCTATCAATATATTTTAATTTTTAAGTTTTAACCCATTTCATTAGGCAGAGTAGGTAATTATTACTAATTAGTAATAATTACATTAGATCAAACATATTACATAATATACCTACTGTATAATAACTGTAATAAGATAAATTACTACTCATGTTTCAAACGCGGTGTATAGCTACAGAATAAGAAACTTTGATATTTGAATCTTATTTATACCCAGCGTTCTATATTGGTGAGGGTGGAGTGTACAACCTATACCCCGATACCCGAATTCCTATTTTTGGACTTATGCGTTTATAAATTGGTCTATTGTGGGTATACGCCAACAGAAAATGCATGCATTATGGGTATGCGTAATGCACAAGCTTCTAGTTTATTCATGAATTCATGATTAATAAATCTCACATTATAAAAAATAAATAATAATAATAATATATAATTATTATTTTATTAAATACACTATTGCACTGTCCAAAAAATGCCTAGACACCATATGAAGTACTGAATTAGGAAACTGCGGAGCGTGTATACTGTTTAGTGTAAATATTAAATAACAGCATCAATATTATGGAAGTTTAAGATTAAAATATATGCGCCTATAGTGGATATTACACTGAAATTTATTCTGACAGAATACAACACACATTCAAACCAAATTTACCTGTTTTAAATGTATACCAATATAATTTCTTTTGGATATTGAATATAGCGGTTGATTTTACATTGTGATTTTTTTTTTTTTTTTACACCACACACAATAGATAACTTTGAGTGGTTTTTTGTTAAAAAATTGAATCTAGTTAATAATTAAAGGATTTTAAAATTGGAATTCTGTAGTATACTCCAAGATAATTAGAAAAAATTGAAGTTTTCAACAAATTAAATTTTGTTATTTCAGCATAACATAAAAACAATTAATCGTAAATACTTGAATTTTTTACCATATGTTTATACTAAGACATGCCCACATGGTAAAATATTTTTACAAACATTTGATTATAAGAACAGGACTTTAATTTTTATGCATAATAAAAGCTAAAAAATATTTTGACCCCTTTATGCTATATAGACATTTAAAATTTCAGATTTTTTTTATAAATTTTGGATAAAAATTTTATTTTAGTTAAAAACCTTGTAAATGTATTACAAGATTTGTTATAACTTATTAGTTTTTCAAGTTATGATTAAAAATGTTAAAAATACATAAATATGTTTTATTATAAATATTTTAAATTTAAATTTAAGTGCTGACAAAACTAGTTAAAATTATGAAAATTTGCCATTATTTTTGTAATTAAAAATCTAATGCTTTATTTTTATAGGTTTGAGTTGAATAATTAAAATAATGTTCTTTATATACAAATCATTTTATAACTATTAAAAACAACAATTATATAAATTTGATTTAAAGTTCAATTTTGATATTTATACATAATTAATTCCCTTACATTGTAGATGAATAATAACTTTAATGCAAGCCAAGCAGAACTATTTGGTACTTATAACCTATCAATACTAGGTAAAAGCTATATATGTGGTATTTAAAAATCCAAGTTTCTGGAGAAATCTGTTAAGAATCTGCAATATTTGATAACTTTTTTGAGACAGTTAATTTATTAAATAGTATTTAGTATTAACATCATAGAATTTAATGCTCTAATCTCTACAACAAGTTTTCTTTAAGAAAATAATTAGTTGAGACGGTCAATTAGATTAATTGTTAAATAGATTTAACTACTCTTTTGTTTTAACAGTGGAATAAAAGCGAGTATTTCAACACAAATTAACTATAATTTAATATATTAAAATATAAATCTAATAATATAAGAAAATATAAACTTTTGATTTATTTAAACATCATAAATATTTTAAATACAAAACATTAACATTTACTGAATTATCAGGATATACAACTCATACTTTAAATTAACCTGATGGTATAAATTATAAATGATGAATGTATTCCGAATACAATATTATAGCTTATTAGTGATATTAGGTGCCGAGTTTACAATAAAATACTAGACCAATAGACAAAATTATTATGCTCAATATTATCTTAATATAAATATTAAATTCTATTCATTAATCTTAAATTATAATACAATTATTACCCTGTATGTATATATTATTATTAATAAATAAATTAAAGGAACTTAGTAAAAGATTTTAAATATATATTTATAAATTTTAAAAATATTTATAAGTTCATTATCATTGATTATAGTCAAAATCTTGTCAAAAGCTGTTTAGTAGCTTTTGCAATATTAAATGAGCAATCCCGTACTCTTTCAACACCAGCTTCTAAACATGCACATTCAAGTTGTAGTTGAGTAGTATTTGTATTCAATGACCATAATGCCGATTTCAAAACATCATCATTAATACTCTAAATATAAATTTCAAATTTAATTTAATACATTTTTTAATAATTAAAAAAAACTAAAATAGATTATGCTTCAAATATATTTTTTTTCTGTTTATTATTTTAATACAAAGCTAGGGTAGCTTTAAATGTGATTTATACTATATCAAAATAAATAGGATAGGTGATAGGAATTATTGCAAATATTTAGTTTTAAAACAACCCACCTTATCACTATTATTTAAAAATTAAATAATTGTTTAATCTATAACCAATGCTTTTTAATTATGAAATATTAATTTGCTTACATGTGGAAATATCGCAGTAAGTTCAACTACGGCAGTCTTAATTTTTTCAGTGCCGGGAACAAATGCTTTACAAGCTTCTGATGACCTTATGTTAGTCCATAGTTCTTGTATACCCTTAGTTACTTGAGCAGTATGACGAACAACATCCTCATATAATGGTAAATTACCTGTCTAATAATAAGGTAAAATATTAATAATTTATTATTTTAGAACGTACCTAATTACCAATAAAAAGATTCTGTTCCAAAAATACACTTTGAAGTTTCTTAATATTCATATATACAGGACAATTTAATTATTATGTTACAAAAATGAGAATTGCATACAAGATTAATTCTATCCAGTTTTGTAACACACCTTCATAATGGTCAAATTGAATAATTTCTTACTTGTGCACTTCGATTCATATCACATTTTAACCCTTCCCGAGTTTCATACATTGATACAGGTCTTATAGGTTGTTTAACATCACCATACTCGTTTTCATTAATCGCCAGTGCTGGTTGCTTTTGTCGTAACATTTCACATTTTAATTCTAAATTTTCTTTAGTAACTTCTTCTACCTTATAAACAATGTCATAATAAAATCTTTTACTTTTTATGTACTAATTAAACTAACTTTTTTTTTCAGTAAATCAATTTCAGAAATCAATTTAGAAATTTTGGCCTCAGATTCTGATAATTTTGTTTCGAAGGCCTTACCATTATACAATGGCAAGTTAGGCATTACATGGTTCACACTCATTTTATTTGAATCTACAGTTTCTTCAGTCGAATTTTTTTCTACTTGAGGATCATTCTCTTTATTGTTTAAAATAGTAGATGGTTTAATATGCATTGTCATCTTTAAAATAAAAGGTCAATAATAAATTTTTATGTTATTTAAAGTTGCATAAATAACACATCAATAAAAACAAAAATTACCATTGCAGCAATTTGTTCAGGTGTTGCATAGTCTTCATCAGAAGCAACATGATCATAAAGTGGTTCATCGTCATCATATTTTAATTTTGAAATAACTTTATTCACTGAAATGTATAGACAACATTTTAAATTGTCACTGAACCTGTTTTCTTATAAATAAACATACCTGGTTGAGTCCTTCTATTTATTTCAATTAAAATTTGCAAAACAAGATTTTTGAATTCTTTTTGTCCATAACAAGCCAATTTTTGTCGTCCTTGATTTTTCATTGATGATAAATCAGGATTTACTGGTAAAAATGGTACTGACATAATATGAGCTTGCGAATTTTTTTGTTGCCAAACTTAATATAAAACAATACAACATTTTTTTTTTTTATTAAGAAATAGAAAAAAAAAATTTAAAAGTAGAATTTACTTTTTTCAGTTTCTCTCCTATCGATTTCATCAAAAACATCCAATACTAAATCTTCAAACAAGTAATTGGGTAACTATAAAAATATATTTTAAATTAACCAACAATAAACCAACAATAAAATATAATATTAAATTTACCAGTTGCATCTTTTGTATAGCTTCATGTTGATTACCTTCCTGTTTTACACATTCATCATTTGGGTCAAAAGGTATCATATGCACATCATTTTTATGCTCTGCTTTGCGTCCAAATACATACATTGAAAGAACATCTAATACTTCATACATACTATCATTTAATCTGTCACTAATTTCTTTATGACCAGATAGCCTAGAAAATGTTAAGTATAATAATTTAAGATAAAAAGGGTTAAATTAGTTACTTGGCACAAATCACTGGAGTATTTCCATTACTATCAACGGCACGTGGATCAGCCCCATAAGTAAGTAGCAATTCAGCTTGTAATATTTGCCCTGCTTTAGCTGCCACATGTAATGGATAGTTTCCTTTTTCCTAAAATAATGAGAGAAATAAAACATTATTAAGATAAATAACAAAGTGTATACTTACAGGATGATAATAATTAGAATCAGCTCCTTGAGCTAAGATTCTTAAACTTGTTTCTAGATTTGATGTTCTGACACTAGAATGTAATTGCTGATTTAAATCTTCTCTAGTATCACTACTTTTTAATATGAACAACTGCTGTTTATGTTTGGCACGTATAAAATCTTCTTTTAATGGTCTAAAATTTTCATTTAATATTTAATAATGAATAGGAACAAATTATAGAATATTTCATTTACAATGGATCCTTAGGAGTAGGTTTTTTTCTATGATTCTTATTATCACTTAAAGCGTGTTCCCAAAGTGTATTAATGTTAGCTTGATGTAAAGTTTTCACCATCTAAATAAAAATAAATTATAGGTATAGATCATTATAACAATTAAGTAACACAACAACATTTATTTAAAAAAATATATAACATGTATTAAATACTTACATTCAATGTTATTGGACACCAGTCGGCACTTAAACTTTTGATCTGTGATATGTGTCGCCCAATACTACGATGAATACTACAACATTCATCACAAATGTATAACCCACGATTTACAACTACCCAATCTGAATCTAAACATAAAATTAAATTAGATGAATTAATTTAACAAACTATTATAAAATGTATTTAATGCAAGGTGAATATTCCATTTATTTTAGTAATTGACTATAAATTTCATAAATATATACTAGATTTAATGTATGTGTTTCACTCAGTGTATTACTAAAATTAAAAAATATATATATTTCCATTAATAAAATCACATATCATTTATGTTTAATGCATAAAACAAAATTATTAAGACAGTTTTTATCAAAAGTCATGTTTACCTAAATCATAATAAGAAATGTAAGTAGATCAAAAATATAAAAATATTGAATACATAAAATAAATAAAATATATAATTTATATATATAACCAGGCATGGATTAAGGAACGCTATGATCCTGGGACCCATCCATTAGCTTAAAATTATAATTTATACTCATTGGTTTTTTATACTTTTGTTATTAAAATAATAAAATTCTATTAATACTTTCATAAAATACCTGGAGCACTGCAATCAGCGCATGCGTCATAATTTTTGTACTTATTAGACATAACGGTGGCGAATGTGTTTTACGATACAATTCAGCGTATGTAATTTTGTAATGTATACAATGTATCAGAGACTAGACGGAGAAATATATTTGATTTCGAAAAAAATACACAAAAACGCTAAAACAATCGTTAAAGCGCAGAACATGGAAAAACGCCGAAAAAATTCAATCGTTCAAATGTTCAGCCACTAAAACTCGCAAAATACAACTGAATAAAGATAAACACAAAATTACACGCATAGATAACACTTTAATAAGAATTGACAAAAAACTATTGACATTTAACACATAGGTAAAGAACGGAGAAGGCACAGCAGTCGGGACAAACTTTATCAGGTCTTTTTTCAAATACTATCAAAAAAAAAAATAAATATATAAAAAAATACTATAATCCTATCACAAATTAAGATAACACAGATATTCATAATAATATCATATTCTATGTATATTTAATCTATTTCGGTGATGCTATATCACGGATAATAGATATACGGTCGAAGCATTGTGTTGTTTGGGGGGCGTGGTTTCAAAGAGCGTGACGTCAGAATAGACCTCCGCAATCCAGCCGCTAGCCCGCTAATGCAGTAATGCGCCAAAACTCTATCATTGTTTAGTGTTTACCAACTATTTTTTTTTTTTTAACATTGTTTCCGTCTACTTGTCGACTTATTGCAAAGAAGAATAAAACAATTAATTGAACGTTAAAGTAAGTAATTGTACAATATTAGAATATTAGTTGTTACAAATTACAATGTACTGTAGAAGTTTAAATAATAAATCTATAATCTATCTTTGAAGTTATTACTTACATTTATAATTACTTTACATATCTATGTAAACTGTAAAGAATTATATTATAGTAATTTATGGATCAATCTTGTTTTTAAATATGTGTTAATTATTATACTTGCACATTAAGTAATAAGGTTCCTGAATTGATACCTATATAAATTATTAAAAAATAAAATGTTAACAATTAATAAATTACTGATAATTATATTGTTAATTAGATGCCAGGAACTAGATGTGCTGTTGCTGTTTGCTCAAATAGTTTACAGGAAACAAAAAAAAAAAATTCTAACATATCTTATCATACATTTCCAAAAGATCAAAAACTATGCCATGTTTGGATTAATGCCTGCCGTAGAAAAGATAAGTGGAATCATAAGACCAGTACAATTTGTAGTGTACATTTTTTGGAAAACGATTTTGAAGTTGATTTGAGAAGCCAATTAATGAACATCAAAATAAAAAGAAAATTAAAACAAAATGGTATCAATTATTTATTATAATATTTTATTTCTTTACAATTATTAACCTTAATTTAATTTTTTTTTTTTTGTTTAGCTATTCCAACACAACATTTAAAAGAGAAATATTTACCAAATGTGTTAACTAATACATTATCATCTAGACAAGTACGTGCAAATATGCGTGAAAATGCAACTATTGTTCAAAGTTTAATGTTACCAACTCAAGAGAATAAAGATATAGCAAAAGAAGATGAAGATAAAGTACACGAAGAGTTGCCTACTTTAATTAATGAATCAATTGAACATAAGTACCAACAATTACTTAACGACCATGACAAATTGAAAACAAAGTATAAACATTTATCTCAATTCAATAGATTTCAAAAAAATCGTATTAATACTTTGAACAAAAAATGTAATATTCTTTCTCAAAAATTTGGGGAACAAGCTTCGCAAACTCATATCTTAAATGAATCTTTAAAAATAGTGTTCAGTCAAACACAATTACAATTAATAACTAAAAAGAAAAAAAAAGTGATTTGGAGCACAGAAGATATTTCAAAAGCTTTTACATTACGATATCTTAGTAAAAGGTGTTACATTTATCTAAGAAACAAATTGAACTATCCATTGCCACATGTATCAACTTTAGTTAAATGGGCTTCCAGATTAAATTTCCGTCAGGGTATTTTGGTTGACGTTATTAGAATAATGAAAATAGCAGCGCTAAATTTAAATAGTATTGAATTATTGTGTATTATTCAATTTGATGAAATGAAGATATTATCAGCTTATGAGTATGATAAAAAAAACGATCAAGTCATAGGGCCCCACAGTCAAATGCAAGTAATCATGGTGAGAGGCATCTTTAAGAATTGGAAACAACCAATATATGTCAATTTTGATCAATTAATTACACCGGAAATTCTGTCTGAAGCTATATCTATTTTATATGAAAATTCATATAATGTGGTTGCCTGTGTATCTGATTGTGGTGGTGGTAATGTTGGGTTATGGAAGAAGTTGGGTATAACTATTGACAAAACATATTTTCTACATCCTAACACAAAAGAAAAAAATTTATTTTTTGGCAGATGCCCCACATCTTCTTAAACTAATTCGAAATTGGCTTTTAGACACAGGATTTATTCTTTCAGACGGTTGTATGATAAATGCAACACCATTAAAAGAGTTACTTAAAGTAACTAATACAGAAATTTCAGTTTGTCATAGATTATCACAGAAACATTTGGAATGTGTAAAGGCCGAGAGACAAAATGTCGGATTAGCCGCACAATTACTCTCCCATAGTGTTGCTACAGCTTTGATCCATTATAAACCAGGTTTAAATCAGGTATTATCGGAAAATACTGGTCACTTTATTGAAGTTGTAAGTAACTGGTTTGACATAATGAATTCGTATACACCATCTGAAACTTTGTGCACCAAAAAGCCTTATGGCTTAAATTTAGAAGACCAGAATAATTGTTTGGATAAAATGTATAAGGTAATATATTCAATGAGATGTGCAGGCAAAAATACTTTACAAACATTTCAAAAAGGAATTTTGATTTCCATAAAATCTACTCAATTACTTTTTGAAGATTTGAAAGATAAATATAATATATCTTATATAGTCACTCACAGACTTAATCAAGATAGTCTTGAAAGTTTTTTTTCTTTAATTAGAAGTCGGGGAGGACTTAATGACCACCCTACTCCCCTAAATGCAATGTACAGAATTAGAATAATTGTGCTCGGTAAAAACCCGGGGGTAGTACAGGACAAACTTAATATTGAAACACCACAGGAAAAATTAAATTTGGAAGAATATTTGGTAGCAAATGTAATGGCAACTGCAGATGTTAACATCCCTTTCAATAACGAAGAAAATGATTTATCTGATAGCAGTTTGTCATCATCTGAATCATCATCAACACAAAATAATCTTCCAACAACTAATGAAGAAGATGGTTTTATTTATTTGTGTGGTTGGCTTGCCCGTAAATTCAAAAACAAATATCCCCACTTGGGTTGTTATACCAAAGACAAAAAACCAGATCATTCATATAGCGCACCAAGTTGGGTTCAACATCTGTCATTTGGTGGTTTAACTGAACCGTCTACGGATTGGGTTAAGCAAGCTAAAGTTTTTGAAACCCTCTTTAAAAAGTTTCACAAAGAAAAAATTGATACCGAATCAAATATTGTTAAAAGATTAACTAAATTAATAAAAAAAAAAATGTGATGTGCCTGAAGATTTAATTAAAGCGTTTATTCTCCAAAGGACTTACATTAGAATTAAACTGCTGAATGATAATCTTATAGCTGAAAGATCTGAAGGTAAAAAAAACATCAAGCACAGATAGAAAATCAACTAAAAAAATGAAAAAAATAATAACTTAAATATTGTATGGGATTGTAATATTAAAAAAATAGTATTTAAACCTTATTATAATATTTTTTTACTTATATTAATTGTTCCTGATTCTTAATTAATTAATGTAAATGTGTAAATATGATAATATATATATAATTTAAATATGATGTAAATAGGTATTTATTATACTTTTATTTGTGTAAAAATTATTAATTGGTTATATATATTGTATTTGTAAGATTAAAGTTTGAACTTGTAAATTCTTATCTTATTTTTTGCATAATTTGTTTCAAATACATTATTATTATTAAATGTTTGTATTATAAATTTATGTTAATGTATTTATGTAAAATAAAATTCACAAAGCTAAATAAATTCAGTTAATTTTAAATATATCAGTCTCTTAAATCACTCAATACTATTCATTGATATCCATAATATTTTATATGTTAAAATACGTAATTAAAATATGGTAAACAGAATAACAATCTTAAGAACCCCAGGAAATAATTCGCGATCTTAGAAAAAAAATCTCCAGAACTACAATATTACTCCTTAAGTTATTACTACATAAAAATGATTGAACAATTATTTTTTGAATGTTAATTAGTGTAATTAACTCATTATTTATTTAATTAATTACAAATATTACTCATAGTATAGGTATACTTTTCATTAAAAAAATAAAAACCAAGTTGGTATTAAAGAAACATTAAATTAAAAATCAATTTAAGTTCAAAGATGAAAATATATATTAAATACGCTTGTCGTCCGTAGTATTGCCGTGCAGCCGCGAGAATTTAGGTCTATTGTGACGTCATATAACAATAATCGTTTTTAATTGGCTAGCGGTGTTTGGCTTCGACCGTATATCTATTATCCGTGATGCTATATAAGTATTTATATTGCGATAGCTCGTAAATAATTCATGAAATGATTGTAGTTTTGTAGGAAGTAGTAAATACTAAATAGTAATACGATTCATAAGCACTGTTTGTAATCGTACTATTTAATATTTAATTATAGAAAGTATTGATAACAGATAAATTAATGCATGGTGTGAAGACAAGTGTGAATCGTATGGTAACTATGGTCTAACCTTTCCAACAATTCAAACAACTATATTGTCAACAGCTAGAGCTCTGCAGTGGTCGTGGTGGCCGTGTGTACAACTGTACAATTCTGGAGAGCAGACCAATTATTTGTCTATATAATATTAATAATATTATGTTATTCTTATTTGGAATTTTGGACTACACAAACCATAAAACTATTTTTAAAGAAGTAATATCGTCGAATAAATAATAAATATTCTATGCTGTACATATAATATTATCATTTATCAACCAAGCAAACTTTGAACCATTAATGGATTCGATTGAATAGAAGAAAAGAAATGTATCTATAATCTATAACAGATTATAAAGCATTACTCATCAGTCGTTAGTATTGACTCTTATCAGTCTAATCTCATTACCTATTTTATCTACTCTGGGATTGTTTTTTCTTTTCAATGATTTTAATTAAAATACAAAGTGTATAAATAATTTAATAAATATATAAAAGAAGATTTTTTATGTTTTATGATAAATCCACTTTTGCTATAAATAATAATAATAATGTAATTTATTTAATTTATTAGCTTTTATTGTTGTCTAATATTATCTAATATAATTAGATAACAAGTTTGCTTACAATACGAAGTCTCTCATTATCATTGAAAAAGAATACCAAGTAATAATCATAGAAAAGAAGATCAAAACAGCAACCTGTAACTTTTTTGGTGTGAATCCCAGAGGCACGCCCGTTAATAGATACGATAATATAACAAAAATAAATCACTATTAATGTTTATACATTATTGAGTATTGTAACTCTTTACGATAACGAAATTTTAAATTAGTGATTCAGTAAACTTATTGTTATATTTATAAAATGTTTTATTCGCGTTATCATCAAGATTGAATAAATAATTTTTTTTTTTTAAATATCGTCTGTTCTCTGTTGATTAATAGTTTTGCGTGAAAAGATTTTTGTGTTTCCTTTAACGATTGAAAATATGATTTTCTTTAATAATTTGTTGTCAATTCTTGCATTAGTCACAGTTATTATAAACTTGAGTAAGTGTCGTCTGTAAACGTGTATATTGTACATAATTGAGTTTATCTTTTTAAAGTAATATTGACTGATAGATGTATTGATATGTTGGTATTTTAAATTATTTAGCATGAATTAAATGGATAAGTTGATGTGGCTTTTATTTAATTCTTAGACATTTTATCCACTAATGTAGTATTTACTAATAATTAATAAGTAAGATTTGTTTTGTATTATAAATTAAATTAAATTTTAATAACATTTTTTTTTTGTTTTTTAATTAATAATTTGCAGTTCATTCATGTATTATTTTAAATTTTAGTGAAAAAATACCAACTTTAGTATCCAATAAAAAACTATGATACTTATAATGTATTATTATTTAAGAGAAATTGTATTAATTATACTGTTCACAGGGTTTGTTAATATAATTTCAATTCTTTCTAAACTCCATTGACATACTTTCCACTATAAAAATTATATTTTTATATTGTAATTTGTTTCTATAATTTATCATTATAGCATAAGTGCCATAACTGTTAAAATTTAAGTTATTTTACCTTCGTCATTAAATATGATATTCAAATATATAGGTATATTAAGTATAATTAAACAACTTTCTATATAACAATCATGAAAGGAATTTCATTACTCATTTTTTTTTCTTTAAATAATGGGCTGAATTTTGTTGTTCATAAGCAGTAAACTTTTAAATACAAACCCAGTCATTCATTGCAATAATGTCTATATATCATTGGAATGCAAACAAGTACGGTTGATTTGGTCTTAGCTCCATCTGAGTCTTTTATTTTTATGTGTAGGTAGGTTAAACTTGGTACCTAGGAAAGTAATAAGACCGTTTAGTCGTAGAAAGTTTATAACAAAATAAAACAAAATCATAAATATTTACACAACTAAAGATATACTGATTGCCCATAGGCATAATTTTTTTCTTGTTTGACCCTGATTAGTATGAGGGTGAATGATAAGATTAAATTTATCCATACCCGACTCAGAAGTCTGCTAGCGCTTAAGCTTTATATGTATTAATAAGATTAGAGTGTAGGAAAATCTAGCACTATCCTTTTTTTCTAATTGAGACCCTGCATCATTTTATATCTTGTTCCAAAAATCTACTTGTGATTTCATTTATTGTTTGAGTTAGTCCAACAGGATATTAAATTTTGTTAGTATTAGGTGCAATCTGTTCTGTAAACTATATTGTAAATGTCTAACAGATGGTTAAATAAACAATTTTCATAATACAATACCTAAAATTTTAATATTACAATCAACTTCATATAGGTCAAAATTCATTATGTATCTCATTCAATTATTTAATAAAATAATTAAATATTTTTAATGATTTTACTCTCAATTTTTTTTTTTTTAGCTAATTAAATATAATTGTTTTACATTTTTAAATTTAAAATAAAAATTTTTGTGGGCTTATTCAATTTTATATGCTGAAATTAAAGTTTTTTTAAAAAAAATGTAATAACTTAATAGTATATGCTAAATAAACTTGATTGGTTTTAGGCAGTTTAACTAACTTTTATTGTGTTATAGGCGAGTCCTTGGAATGTTATGTTTGTACAAATCAAGATCAAAATCATGAAAAATGTTTGAACACTATTAAGACATGCGAACCGGAAGAAGATATGTGTTTATCAGAAATCAGTTGGGGATGTAAGAATATATTTTATAGTTTATAATCATATTGACTTTAATTTCATAAAGAATTTATTATTGCAGCTCCTCCATATTGGGTAGAAGGAGGAATCAAACAATATTATGTATCAAAGAGATGTGCTACAAGAGCCACATGTGATGCTGTAAAAACTAAAACAATGCCCTATTGCACATACTTATGGTATCAAGATTGGAAATGTGCAGAATGTTGTTTAGGCGACCGTTGTAATTTCTACATAACAGTAAGAAATTTCATAAAATTTATATATTAATAAAATTTTTAATAAACTAAAATACTTATATTTTTTGGTATTACAGATGGGCAGTAGTGCAATAAAATCCAATTTGATTGTATTATTGGGATGCATCGCCATATTGATTGGATTCCATGTTACCAAAACCATATAGTTTACTCCAAAGAATTATTCATCAGCCTTAAGGAGACATTTTTATATAATAACATTATTTTTTTGTCATTATTTTAATACTAATGAAAAGAATTTACTATAAGTCACTTAGATTTTAGTCTCTTTTTTTAATTATAAGCTTTTATATAAGTTTATACTTAAAATATCAACAGTATTATTTTTAATTATAAGTGAAAAGTTCCGTCCAAGTATCAATTTGTTGATACAAACTTGTTTTATTTACGTCCCAAATATTGTATATTGTAATCTTTTATACCTAGAATTTAAAATATTTTTTGTATGAACATGTAAATGATTAATGTAAAATTAAATAATTTATATTTTTTTGGAACATTTTTTATATTCTTTCATGCATTGGTTTTTATAATAATATAAGTTTATAAAATATATTTAAATTGCCATATTTTATTTCTGTATTTAATTTTATTTTTGATAAAATGTCATAAGCAATTTCTCAAAATCTTCATTTAAATTAAAAGTATTCTTTAATATTATGCAAAGTATAGGCTTTAGTTTGTAAGTTTATAAATGTAGTGCTTATATTAACTGGTTAACTCAACAAATTGTAAATCATAAAAATTATGGTAGATTGCTTATGACATAATTATCTAAATTTCACTATGTCATAACATTCTTTATAAACCCTAAAAATCTTAAGAAAACAATAAATTTATTAGAAATTAACATTAATACTATGAAAAAATGACTGATACAATAAAACAAGGTACTATTATAAATTCTTTAATAGCAATAATAAAAAAATATACTGATTTAATTTATTAAAATGTAAAGCATATACATCTAATGTCTAAATTTGTGATTTAAAGTTTCAATCATAATTTAATAATATTAACACCTGTTTTAGTGGGTTAAAATTTAACATTTTTAAACTAAATTCAACATCACTAGTATGACATACCTAGTAATCATAAATTTCACAAATATTCATTAGTGATAAGCCATAATTAATTAAATTTATCAGAAGTACATAAGTACCTTTATTGGAAGTTTAATGTTTACTCTTGCATTTACTTTTTTAATATAAATGTTTCCCATCAAACATGGCTGTCATAAAGAAATTACCGTCTTAGGATCTTATTGCAAAAGTTATTATATAAGTAATTATTAATTATACTTAAACAATAAAGATAATTTTGTTTGGAAGTACAATTCTCTTTAAAAAACCAAAAATAAAAAGTTAAGTGTGATTTTAAGTGTTTTCTAATTTCCATATTTGAGAATACAGTAGACCTAGATTATCTAAACCTAAAATACAAATCTTCTACTAACCAAACATCAATATACATTAATCAATGTCTCTGAAAGTATTGATTGGTATAAAAATTTTATCATTTTTGTCAAAACTTAATATTAACATATTACATACTATACACATATTAAATAAAAAATTACATAAACTATATTTTAATATTCCTAATATCTAAATAAGGTGAGATACTATTTGTTTTTGGAAAATAAAAGTTTTACTGTAGTTTGTTGAGATGGTTTTAGATTGGTTTTCTAATAATTCACTATTATTATTGGAATATATCATTATAAATTCTGTAATTAATAATAAATTAAATGTACTCTTGCCATCGTTCAGTTTTTGCAAATTTTCTCTTAGTTTCCATCAACCAATGGTTTCATTAAAAAAAAAAAAAAAAAATGATTTATAATGTTTACGATTAAATTATAAGATTTATGACTAATACTTTATATTTTATATGAGCTGAGTGGAAATATCTCTGTCTAATGTCTGATCCTATATGGAAATTATTTAAGTATGTTAATGGTACAATACACCTGTTATATGATAATAGAAGCAAAAGTAAACAAGTTATATAAAAAAAATTTCTATATTAATTATATACAGTTTATATATCACGAATGTTAATTAAAATGACCATGTACAACATCAATTTTACGATTACAATTGCAAATTAAAAAAAAAATTGATTAAAATTACAATATACAACAAAATTATATACAAGAGTCTAAAATTGTACAACATTCATTTTGGTGCAATTTACATCTTATATACATTCATTATTATGTTAATTTATCAAGTTCAATCGATACAAATACACATTATGATTTAATGATTAATTGCACCTCAATATTTTTATTATTAAATTTATACAGAGTATTTTCTATGAAGGAAAAAAATAAGCGTAACAGTCACAACTTCACTTGAATCAATATCTAAAGTGAATTATCTTTTTTATGAAAAAAAAACATAAAAAAAGACCATCAGAATTTAAAATTAACATTTTCTCTTAAAAACTATTTTAAATTATCTTTTGTTATTAGGTACTTTTAACATCAGCTATTATTTAAGTCGATAATGGTAACAGCCTATATCTAATTTTATTACAGATTTTTATAATACATAATAAGTATGTATAAATATACAAAAAAAAAATTACGTAGGACATTTATGAAATTGTACGTAGAAATTTAACAACATTTATTAAATAATCAATGTGATCCACAAAGAAAATAAAAATTTTAATTAATACCATAAAAAGTTAAATATTGTTATTCTTTGACATACAATTGAAAACAATAATTTTCTTTTTGAAACAATTTTTATAAAGGTTAAAAAATGCTCAAAATTAGTCTGTAAATGGTAAAAAAGAAAAAAAACAATAAGTAATGTGTACTAAAACCCAAATAAAATAATTTATCTAAAATCATATTTGTTTAAGTTGTGCGTGGTGTATGTGAATTAGGTGACGAAGGTATGGTCAGTACAGTAGGTTGCTGTTGTTGAGGAGCCATAGATACAGCAACTATAGAACCAGTTTGGCCTGATGAGCTTTGTACACGTAACTGACCTTGACGTACAGACATTTGCTGACCTTGTTGAAATACAACCTGCAAAAAAATCTTTTTTTAAAATTTATAAATGCAAAAAATACTTAAAAAAATATTATAAACTTTTTTTTACATAATTTTAATTTATAATATAAAATTTTAACAAAACAAATTAAATTATTTACTGTTTTGAAAGACCCATAGAGTATTTAATCCTATTTTATAATGCAATGTAAAATATATATAAATCTAGATATAAATATGAAATTTATATTTTGAGTTGTCATAAAAAAATGTAATATTAAGTTGAAAAATTAAAATGATAAAAAATGCATTTTCATAAACATTTATATAATTTTTTATAATCATTATTTATGTTTCAAACAATAAACACTGAATTTTCAAACCTGAGATAGTATGTTAGAAGAATGGCCAGGATTTCCAGTAGTTTTAAATACATTAGTCAAAGAACATGGTTGTAATGTTGAACGAGCTGTTTCAATTCCAACACCTGATGTTCTTAATGTTTGAACTGGATTAACCACCTAAAAATAAGAATACTTAGAAGTCAGAAAATAATAAAATTTATTAAAAGGAAAAATAAATTAGTTTTCCAGCAGCAAATTTATTGTAATCAGCTTAACTCATTTTTAGATGTAAACCAACATTTTGTGAATATTTCTAAATGCTGTTTATTTATAATTTGTTGTAATATAAGCAATTTAGAATATTCGTAAATAATTAAGAAGTTCAATAATTGTTAAATAATACGTTTATAATAGGTAATTTTGGTTCAAAAATTAAGATAAAAATATGAAATTAGAAAATCTTATCAGAAAAATTTCTGTAGTATTAAAAAATAGTTAATATTTAAAAAATAAATTGTATTAAAATTTATTAAGCATTTTTTAAATAACAATGACATAAACAAGCACCCATTGATAAAGCAAGCACCAGTAACATAATATATCATAATTGTGTTAATGTTGCAATATTAACATTTTAATCTATAACAGTAATTATAATACCTGAATTGCTTGTTTTAATGAAGTTTGGGTTGTAACTACTGGTAGTACTCTAGTTAGTCCAATACCCGAAGACTGTCCATGACTTTTTGCAATAACATGGGATATGACTTGACCTGCATTTGAATTTGATTGCATTGCAGTTATATTAGCACCAGACACCTATAAATAAGTATAAAATTGTAAATTATGCAATAAATAAAAATCAATTTTATAACAGCAATGCATGAAATCAAATATAGTATCAACAAATAATAATGAATATGGTTGTAAAAATGCATAAAAAATATCAATTTTTTGATGAAAAATTAAATTAAGCTTTAATAGTAAAAAATTATTGTTTTAATTAGCTAAACAAACTCCCGCTCTTTAAATGTATTAAGAGGATGTTATACCTGCATATGTTGTCTCTGTCTTAGAAACCTATCAGTAATTTAAGACCAATTAAACTAGTGTTAAACTGAACAACTCTTGTGTTATTAGTCTTAGTCCTTTAACATTCATCTATCTTCTTTTGAAGATTGAGATTAATAATATTTCTATGTTTAAGCAAGAGATGAATAGGTAATATATTTCAATATAAAAACAACAATTATAATTCATTTAAAAATTAAAGTATTGCGAAAAAAACAAACCTACAAACACATATAATATTCTCACCTTAAAGTTTAATAAAAGATGTGATTTCACTCTAACACAACATTGGTTCTGATGAACACACAAAGAAAGAAACCCGATATAATATTTAGCCAAAATACTGTGAGTACATAACTCTTTATACACTGGGTGTTTTGAGCATTAAGTAAATTGTGTTTCATATATGAATTGAGTCCCAAATTATATTTTACTAATACAAAAATTAAGTCTCAGTTGTACTTATTTATTATGTAAATTAAGTCCTAATTGTATTTTTATAGCATGTGAATTGATTCCCAGTATTATTAAACTACTATGAGAATTGAGTCCCAATTTTATTTAACAATGCATTGGCGGCGCGTGAACAATTTTATAGGGTAGACAAGTAATGAAATGCTGTTACATATATATATGTGTGTATTTTTGTTAAAAGTAGATCATCATTAAAAAAAATATATAAAAAAATAAATTGCATAAAATTACTATATTTGAATATAATTTAACTCAAGTCATTGATTTTGTTTTGTAGCAAACGCATCTATCATCTGTTTATAAATGTTAGATTTTTTGATAATTTATCTACCAATTTTTTTCAATAGCATAAGTAGACAAAGATGAAAGCCTATCATTTATCATTGAATTTAAAAATAATAAACATTACACATGTGAATAAGGTCCTAAACCATAGTTGGAATGCAATTAAATTATTAAAATGTGATGTTGAGACATGTCTCTTCCATACATATAATTTTAGTAATATATACATCACTTATTCACTATGTCATACGACCGTCATCAATAGTGAAAAATAATTGAATATATCACAACCGATTCAATGGAACAGCAATTACGATATAGATAAGATATAAATAAAATTGTACATAATATTATATTAGTCACACTTGTTACCCATACAGACAAATCAATGTAAACAACATTTTATTTATAAAATTATGAAGAAATAAAATGCTTATGCAGTACCAGCTGTATTTTAATAGTATGTGAATTGATTCCCAGTAATATTTAACTAATACGTTAATTGAGTCCCATTTGTATATACTTCTATGTGAATTGAGATTCAGTTGTATTAAACTGTCACACGTAAACTAAGTTCCAGTTGCATTTTACAACTAAATTGAATTGCATACCTACCCAAAATCTGGCTGATTTACATTAAAACATTAGCTCAACATTTCAAAGGAATTGGTTGCATAGTCTTTTAAAAGTGTGATTTATTATTAATGTGCATACCTAATATAAATCATTAACTAAATATATAATTATTTAAACAGTTTTTAAAAAGTTTTCTCTTTAGCTGACTAATTGGGTTATTTTCAAAAAACAACAGTGGAAATTTATTAATAGGACATTAAAGAACCCCATAGCTTTGAGGTATATAAAATAACTTCACATTCTAAACTTCAAATTGAAGTTTCTATTTTCAAGGCATTTATTAAGGTTCAAAAAGTGGGATATTGAGTAATTGAAAGTAACTAGTAGATTGTAAATCATTAAGTAAAATATAGTGTAAGAAATTGTTTTTGGAAACAAAATGATGAAAAGTTACTATTTAATTTTAAACCAAATTTGACCAGATAGTATTTATAATTTATCCACTGTAAATATAACTTAATAAATTGTAAAAATATTAGGTGCTGTAAGTGCAAAGAAAAAAATAACTGACTGAATTCAATTAATTTAATAATATTCCTTAAAAGAGATAGTTATCAATAAATATATTTAGTTTTTCTTCACTTTTAAAGATTAAGATAGATTCGTGTTTTTTAATATTCTTAGATTATCCAATAATAAAAATTTATGCTTTCTACTTGAAAAAATTAAATCAAATAATCCAAAAATCATAGAGATAATTTTTTGAAATGTTATTAAAATGAAAAATAACACTGCCCAACTATGTTTTGTAATTTATCATTCATTTCTTCAAATTAAAATAAGAAAAACAGGATCCAAGATGTACCAGATAATATTGTTACCTTTCAATTTTAAAATAGGTTGATTTACACTGATATTGAAAGTAACAGTTAAATGGGTTACTGTGATCATACAATTTGGTGAGTTATGTTTTCATCTTAAAAATAGAGATAAAACACTTAAGTGTGACATCATTCAAGTTATAATTATAGCCAAACTTTATTAGTGCAATAAGTCATTATATGAAAAAAATGAATGCAGTGTATGCAGTTGTACACAAAATATACAGTTCAAATATTAAAATATTTGTTCTTTTAAATTAACTTGGAAATTGCATGATAAAAGATACTTACACTAACGTTTTGGATATTTTGTTGTTTCATCATAGTCTGTAATTGTTGCATGGTCATTGTACTTGGTACACCCTTTGATTGAACAATTAATTGCGTTGGAACTCCAGTCTTACCAGCAACCTATTATAAATATTGAAATAAGTTTATAAAAACTATTTATTTTTATTTTATTAAGTATTTACCACAACTTGACTCAATTGAGTAACTTTTTGAGCAGGAATTTTTCTTTGAGTTAACATAGGTTGTTGAAGAGTAAGATGCCTAAATTGTTGTTGAGGATTTATGTTTTTTGTTGCAGTTGCAACACTTATAGCATTTTTGGCACCAGCTGAAAGCATCAGACTTTGTACAGATGTTTTAACTATTGATGGGCCTGCAGTTGCAATAGGCGATTGAACAGTAACAGTTTGTGCTTGTTTTTGTTGTAATAATTGATGTCTTTTGATAAAATTGGTAACATCGGTATCAGTTATATTTCTAGTATTTAATGTGGTTTTGGGTCGAACATTAATAGTATTTGGTGTTTGAGATGTTTGGACGGGTATGATATTGGCAGTAGATGTTTTTGTTGCACGAGCACTAACCATCTTGACTTGTTGTTGTCTTGCTATGTTTTGTTGTTGACGATACATTTGAATCTGAGATTGAGTAAGAGTTTTGTTCATAGTAGTGACTACTGAAAATAAATAAAAAATTGTGTGTTATTAACAAATAAGTGAAGTTTAACAGTTATTCAAAGTTCTTCTCCTCTTTGTATTTACTGACAAATCTAATAATACCTTTTCCAGCAGTAGAAGATGCTTGAGTTACAATGGAAGCTTGAGTGAAATTGAGTGCTCGCTGAACTGCAGCTGAATAATGTACAGACATTGGAATCGGAACCACTTTAGGACTGGTCTGAGGTATATTTTGTATATTTGTTTCCTAAAAATATAACAAAAAAATAATGAAAGAAAAAACAAAATATCAATATTGTCACGTAAAAATATAATTACTTGAACAACGGAAGGTGATGTAGAACTCATAATAATTCGATGCTGAGTTGAAGGCGAGGGTCTAACCGGTGCTGGACTAACAGTTTGAGCTGGAGGTAAAGAATTAGGTAGCTGAATAGATTTTACATTTTGAGGTTGTGGCTGTACTCTAACTGTTGTTGATTCAGTATGCTGTTGTTGTTGTTTTTCTCTAATCATACGATCGGTACGACGACTTATTACTTGCATTGGACCCAAAGGTACATTATAGTCTACATCATAATTTTCCTTTAATATTGCTATATGACTAGCATTTGGAATTAAAGGAGTATTTGCAGATTGACTGGGTACATATTGACTATTAGTTCGACATAAAGGTTGTCTTTTAGCAGCAACAGATAATAAGCCATTAAAACGGGATATAAGTAGTTGAGTATGTGTACGGTTTCCATCTGTTGTATATATCTGTGATGTACGTAATCCTCGATTGATTTTCTAAAATAATATAACAATAATTTATAAATTATTCAACTACCATTTTAACAAAATAAACAATAAAAAAATCTATACAATAATTAATAACATGTATTACTTTTTTCTGTTTTTTGAGTAATTGTTCCTGTAACATACGACCTTCTTCTCGAGCTACTATCACTGACTCATACCTAATAATTATAATAAGAATAATATAAACATAAATATAAATGAATATTGAATTTTATCACATTAATATTGAAATAATATATTGGAATAAATTTAAACAAATTATCCATTTAAAAATACAAAAATTAATTACCTATTTTTACATTGTTTAGGAGATCTATAGACTCGAGACATCATATTAACTAATTCAGATACAAGGTCCCAATTCGGTGTATGGGCTGGGCATAAAATTACTAAATTCAATGTCATTTCTTGCACTCTTTGTACAGCCTAAATAACAAACACAATACATAACGATAATAGAAATTACAAATTAATCAGAAATAATATTAAAAAACTACAATGACTTACTTGGAGAAGAGCATAATCTTCATGAATTAACCAGTCTGGAACATGAGGTGGTTCTGGTACAGGTCGAGCTGGTAAAGGTGGTTTTAAACTGGCTAAAGTCATGGTCATGGGCCTATTTATACCACGATATCGCTGAATACGTATATCATTACGCATCTTAAGCAATGCACCAGAAGCACGATCAAACATTGATCGTGGTAAGTGTGGAAAAATATTTTCATTAGGTCGCCATTCACCAGCATTATTATCACGTGTTCCATAAACTGATTTAGTACTTGAGGACAATGACACAGGTAAACTTGAACGATCTATAAAAATATAAAAATATAATTAGTGTAAAAAAAAAGTTAAATGATAAAGAAACATAATATAATCAGTTAATAGGGTATGGTTGGTTATAAAATATTAAGGGTTTTAATAATTAAATTGTAAGTTAATTCAAATAGTAATATAATAGTAACTCCAGTAGTTACAAAGTATAGAAAATGATTACATACTGTTTATAAATGTGACATCAGTTCTTGGTCGTTTCCGAGCAGATGGCATGGGAGGTAGTTGAGCTTCTGTCATTGGTATATAAGAATATTGACTGAAGTATAATGGGTCATGATAGATTTCATTTTCTCCTGACCATGGTCCAAGGATTAAATTCTTAAAATGGATTAAAATGAGTACTTTTTTTTCTCATGTAAATATAATTAAGTCAACTAACCTTTGGTACATCAGATTTTTTTGAGCCAAGATTAGGATAAACAATCTATAAAATAAAAAATAATACTCGAGAATTAATTTAAGATCAGATAAACATTGTTTAAATAGTATAGTATTTAATTACATCACTTTAAAATTTATCTATGTATAATATGTAAAAGACCACATTTGAATATGAAAACTAATAAGACTATAAATATTAATTTAATATTTTAATGTAATTAATATATAACTAATATACTTGTATACAAAAAAATTGTTGATCCTACGTCATTTGAACATATGTTCAAATATTTCAATGTTCATTAATCTTTAAGTATAGTTTAGATAGTAATGACTTATAAATAAAATAAGTTGGTTAATATTTTTTGAGGTTTAAAATTAATCATAATGATTATTAATATTATTGATCATTGAATAGTGTTTTGTTTTAAGATTTACTTAATTATTATTTATATTTTTTTTCTGTTAATTTACAAAGTATATCATATTTAATTTCTTTATGTAACAAAAGAATAAATCTAAATATTAGGAATGGAATCTTAAAGAATTTAAGTGATCTATGCATTTATTGTTATAACATTTTGAAATAATAATTTATTTTCAAGTCGTTGATAGTTGATGAATAAATATTTATATGTTATTTAATAAGCCAATAGGAAACTAAAATTAGTTAATAGACGAAATAAAAATTATAAAAAAATTTAAAAGGATATCACACATACGTCTTAGTTTTGTATACATATAACATAGCAAATTTTGGTTAAGTAGAACCAACATATGTGTTTAGTTCAAATATTAGAATGAAATGACCAATTATCAAATATAAAAGAGAGAACATTATCTATGTTCTTGTTGGTCTTATATGATACTTTAATTTAAAGATCAGTTATGAGTATGTAAAATTTTAATATTTGAACATGCTGTTTGTAAGATTAAAATCACAAGTGAGAAGTATGCACATCAATTAAGGTTTCATAAAGTAACTGGAATCAAAAATGTTATATATTACAAAATCTATACTGAAGAAGTTGGTTATATGATAAACCATATACATAAAATAGTTAATAGCTAATAAAATGTAATATTTCAAATATACTAATTAGTAATTACTAATGAAAACCATTGCTAAAACGGATTAACATATCATTAAGATGATATAAAAAAAATGAACTATAACTAAAATATAATTGATATAATTGTGTTTTAAGTTATTTATATTCCAAAAAAGTGTTTAAAAAAAAAGTTTATTATCAATAATCTTAGATAAAATTCTATTTTCTATTTAATGTTATACTTAGAAAATTATATTTTGTTCAATTAAGATTTAATATAGCACATTTTAGATTTTTGGAGCATAGTTACATTCATATTCAAATAGTTTTCGTTGAATAATATATGAGGAAGGCCTAATCAAAAGTGTATCAACCAATTTATAAGTAATAAACTGTAAAATATAAATATAAAATATGATGCTAGAGTTTGCGGGGCCCTGGGCAAAAAAAATCACTACCTATACGTCAGTCTTGAATTGCAATCCACGGAGTCTAAATCAAAATTTTAAAGCGTGGGGCCCAGAGCAACTACCCTTATTGATTTCCTCTCACGCCATCAATGAGCGTAAAGTAAAATATAAGAAGAAATATGATAAAAGAAAACCATATATTTGATTCAATTAACCAGATGTCTTATAACTTAAAAATATCCAAAATAATTTCAAAATATCTTAAAAACAGGAAATATAGATATATTTAAAAAATCAAAATTTATATTCTCAAAAATAACAGATGTAATGTAGTATATATTCTTTTTAATTTAAGAACCTAATGAATACCATATACTTCAGCTAAATTCTGATTATACTTTTTATATATTTTTTATGTACTAGTATTTCAATAATGATTTTGAAGAATGTAAAAATTCTTTAAACAAAAATTTTAATTTATGTACCAATTAAGGACTGATCCTACAAGAAAAATATCTATCAAGCAATCATGGATTTCAATAGGCATAAAAACCATATTTTAAGTATACAAATATTTTATAAAAAAAAAAAAAATAGTAATAACTATCTTAGACTTTACACTAACAATAAAATTTAACTAAATATTATAGTGTTATAGAATAGGATTTTCTCAGAAATATACAAACCAAAAAATTAAAATGTCTACTAAGATAATATGAGAAAAATTTAAGCAAATTATTGTAATATTGTAAGATTTCTTCAAATTTTATTATTTTAAAATATAAATAATATATAATTATTTTAAAAAATAAACGAGTTATACAAACATTCATAACTGTGCTTGTAAAAAAAGATTTTCTGTATTCAAAAAAATCATTTGTTTAGAAAAATGTATAATATGCATATAAAACCAATGAAATATGCATTTTCAATTTTCTAATTTTCTAATGTACAGTTCATATTTCAAACATAATTTGCTATAAATTGAGAGCATATAGAACATTATGCAATTTCTACAACCTCAAAACCCTAATAAATATTATTTTTAATAGGGAAATTAAAGATTTATTTACTTCGGATAAAGTAACACTAATATACTAATAAGCATGTTGTGTACTTTTCATTCATCTACATCAAAACTTATAGACTGAAATACTTTATTTAAATCATAATAAATATTTTAAACCTAATTGAAATATGAATAATTAATTATATTTCATTGTTTTTCATTATGTTATTTTAACTATAACTCAGATGGAGTAACCTATATTAAATTATATACATTTGTTACTGTATTTTTTGAGCAGAACAAGTTTACAATATATTCTAATTTTAATGTTGCAAACAAGGGCCATTATTTTATAGATAAGAATTTAATTAAATTGCTTGGAATACATATGGCTGTTCTAATTGCAGAAGTTTGATCACAACTTACATCTAAATTAATGTACAAAATCTCACTTTAATAGTATTTTTAAGAGTGAAAAGAAAATAATTATAAGCAAAAATTTGTTTCTTAAAATAACCTCTGTTGTGGTACCAGTATTGTTTGATTAATATTCCATGCATTCAAGTCAATCAAAAGATAAAATCAAATCATAAAGCAGACAACAATAAATATAAACATTTAATATTTTAAGAGATTAATTGGAAGTCAGTGCAATATTTTTTTCCAAATTCATAAAAAAACATAATTAAATAGCTTTCACCTAACATGATTTTATTTATGACTTGAATTATCAAAGTAAGAATGCTTGTTACAAAAATTACAGGACAGTTTTGTGGGTTTAACATATTGGTCTTATATTTTATTATTGACTTACTATTCAACTTTCAAAACAAAAGAGAAAATTATATTTAAACTTGTTTTGAAATAATATCTAGACAGATCTATGTCATACTCTCAAAAATTATATTCACTATAAATTTTGTTATGTGTAATTTTACAATAAAATTACTCGATAACATTAAAAATATTTTTTGTAAATGCATTTTGTCTATGTTACGCGTAAGCCAGAGTGACAAATCTAACCGAGCAATAAAAAATTTAACACTAAAGAATTAATTAAAATTCTAAGACATATAACTTGAGGTTTTGATGATTAACAATAGTCCTAGTATGAAGATCCTTATGTTTTAAAGTGATTCACTATTTTGTTTTGTAATTGATTATCAAACGAATAATTGTAAAAAATATTTACACTACAATTATGGCCTTCTTTTTGTTTAAAAAATACTACTGAAATCCAGCAATTTTAATACAAGTGAGAGAAGCATAAAGTTCAGACTTTGTATGACTGATGATGACTGTCATCGCATCAATAATTAATCTATATTAAGATGTTGAAAGAAGTCAACATCATAAATTGACTAAATGACACAATCCACAACAGATATTTGCGTTTACTTCTAAGCAAATATGTGCTAAGTATTTATAATTTTTATACTTATATTCTACACATTTTATTTATTTGCTGAACAATTTATTACCTTTCATTTAATAATTGTTGTCAGCATCATCATATCATCAGAAGTCGTCTTCTCTTGCTCTCTGTGCGATACGATGTTTTTCTTTATTTGTTTCGGATAGTCTCATTTGCCAGTCCTGTTTGGACTGGCAAGGAGGGGCTTGTGTTTTGGTGACAACCTCTATGCCAGACCAAACAAAAAAACGATCGGCTTAAGATTTCCAACTTTAATAAAAAAATTGTTTTTTATTATATTTTTTTACTTTTTTTTTTTTTAATATTTAAGTCAGTATAAAATTATATTTAAATCTCAAATAAAAAAAAATTTTAAATCAACGCACTGCGAGAGCTAGAGAAGAGTTTGCTTCTAATGAGGGACACCAAAACAGAGCCCAACCTTGTGGAGAAGCTATCAAGAAACATAAAAAGAAAAACAACCATAACACATGAAATGAAATATATTTTTAATTTTATATAAAAATGTACAGTTGTTTACAAAATGAAAACTAACTTGTCTTGAGTGTTAATAACCATAATTTGTAAAGATAAAAAAACTTCTCTTTTGGGAGAGAACAAAACAAGTTAAAACATTAAATCTAAAAATAGTATAGTTTATAATCGCTGATGTCTAAGACCATAACTGCTTGTCTTCCTTGCTTTTGTTTCTAAGTGCCATTTCTCTGTGTTCTTAGTAGTAGAATTTATATTTTTTTTCTTACTACGACCACCTATGTTTTTAGTTCTAATACTATGTCGTTTGTTAACCTGAAATTTATTGATGAAAGTCAAATCCTCAGAATCGTCTTCTCCATCCTCAGAATCCGGAAGTTTACGTTTCTGATTCATTCTTTCTTCTGTGCGTTTAGCTGCTTGTTGTTGTTCTACTTTCCATTCTTGTTTTTGTTGTTCCAATTCTGCTTCAGCAGCAGCTACTTGCTTAGTTGCCCAATCCATCTCAGTATTTTCCATTAATCTTATAGCCCATTTTTCAATGCACGATAACTAAGAAACCAAATAATTTCAAAATAAGTACTATAAATATTTAAAAATACATAAACATGAAAAACAAATGAATCTATAAATATGAGATAAAATAAAAAGCATTTTAAAAATTGTTTTGTATGCACCTGCTTTTCTAATGCTTGAACTTCCATATCTGCTTTACTTAGTTTAATATCATTTTGTTCAACTATAGGAATGGCTTCATCAAATTCCGCCAAATCTGCAACAGCTTCTTCTTTAGCAGTTTTAGCTGCTGCAACATCAGTCTCATCTTCTGCAGCTGCAAGAGCTGTTTCAAATACATTAATAGCATTTCGATCGCCATCACTTGTACTATGAGAATGAGAAAATTCAGATTCCAATATGTGAACACTTCGTTGTTCATCAATGGTGTTGACTTGAAAAAGATCTTGAATTGTAGTCTAAAAATAATAATTATAATAATAAAATAGGAATTCTAAACACCATAAATATTAATAAACAAGAACAAGCTAGGAAACATAAATATAGATTAATGATTTTCAACAATTAAAAAATAAAATTACAAATAATTTATACTTACAGACTTGAAGAAGGAAGCAGTAAAATTACCACCCTCTATGGCTAAATCTCCTAACAATCTCTTTTGGTTAGCTTTTTTAAGAATATTTTCTTCAATAGTTTTTTCACTAATTAACCTAAATCAAATGCAGATTTAAAAAATAATAGTTAAAGAAAAAAAGATAAACCTACCTATAAATATGAACATCTCGAGTTTGACCGATGCGATGACAACGATCTTGGGCCTGAGCATCCATTGTAGGATTCCAATCACTATCATAGAATATTACAGTATCTGCTCCAGTAAGATTGATGCCAACACCACCAGATCGTGTTGACAAAATGAAACAGAAATACCTCTTGTCTGCATTAAACCTCTCCATTAATAACTGTAATCAAAGAGAAAACTTAATAAAAAAATAAAAGACTAATTATTACCAATATATTACCTGTCTAGTTTCAACCTTCGTTGTACCATCTAATCGTAAATATATATAACCATGAAAATTAAGGAATGCTTCTAGGATATCTAACATTTTTGTCATTTGAGTAAATATAAGTACTCGATGATGACCAGTTTTTAATTCACGTAATAAATAATCAAGTGACTGTAATTTACCACAATCATATTGAATTAACCTTTGATCAGGGAATAAAACACTCATAGCAGAAATAATGGGATGCAATGCATTTAGAGTTGGTTTTATATCTTTTTCTAATAATGATGAATCATTTTGAAGAAACCGAAATTCAGTTTTTGGAGTCCTTCCTTGAACAGCAGGCACATAAACAATAAATTGTTCAAAAGAATCTTGTAATTCTTTCATTCTACTATCTAATGTTTTAACTGATTCTGACAAAGCAACAGCAGTCATATAAGACATCCGTTGTATATGAGCAGAATACTGAGCAACAACAGATAGAACATTATTTGAACCTAACCAAAGCCAAGGATTTCTTTCCACTGAATCTGAACAACCAACATGACCAGATAGTGCATCAAATCTTATAAAATCTCTTAAATCTTGACCATAGACCACATTTGTAGCACCATCTATTCTTTTATTATTTATAAAGGATAAATTATTTATTTTCGTTTTCTTCCTCAAAATTCGCTTTTCTTCTAAATCAGGCTGAAAATTAATAAAAAAATTATAATTATCTTATTTGAATGATGAATTTACTAAAAAACAAAAAACTTACATCATGGAAAATGATTTTATTAGTCAGTTCTTTATTAGATTCTATTAAAGGGGTAGGTTTAGATATTAATGGATTTTTTATGAACGTTGAGTTGTTTAACACTTCATCTTTGTTACATACATTAGGTGAAATTTCATTTGAAGAATTAATAGTATAACATTTATACAAATTTGATGCACCTTAAACAATAAATTGAAAAAACAATTAGTATATATAAATATATAATAAATATATAGCGTTGAAATACATATAAAATACAGTTTAATATTATAAAACACAAAAAACATTAATAACTTTGTATAAAATAAAAAACCTTAATTTCAAAAACATTATTTTTTTTAAATGTACTATAGTGCGACCAGCGAAACTAGAAGCTTGACGGTTATGCTCCTGGTGGCTGTTTTTTTATCAGGGGTACAAAAAAAAAAAGATCGCGCAGCTACACAAGCAACTAAAATATTTAGAGCCCCTGTTTTCACGAAAACGGCCACCAGGAGGGTGACTGTCAAGCTTCTAATTTTGCTGGCCGCACTATAGTATGATTTTCATCATGAAAGGAATCTATTATTAGAAGTTAGTATTAATGTAACTATTTAACTTACATTACCTTTTTTAAAATAAATTAAGTTAAATAATTTTATATTAATTAAATAAATAAACAGAATTATATATTTTAATATAAAAATGAATAAAATCTATAAATTTATCATTTATGAATACATAAGTACTGTTAAGTATAATAGTCAATAATAAAATATTGAGGTATAAAACCATAGTTTAAAAGAAAACTATTAATTTAAAATAATAACTGAAATTAAGCTAATCAAATGTATCTGCTAAAAATCTGATATTTCATCATAATTTATAAATATAATATGATGTTACATTATAAAATTAGCATATTAATATAGCATTGGTGCAAAAATTAGAATTCATATGAATAAAAATTGATCTACAATGCATTCATTAAGAGTAAGTTTGAAAGAATTTATCTATAAACAGTCTACTAAGAGAATGTGGTGCTCTGCAATTAACAAGTCAAATATAATATTATGTTTTGGGCAAAATCACTTTCTCTTTGAGAACAGGTTAAAGCTTCATAATTATGCAACTATATGAAATTAAAATTCATTATAAGAAGTTGAATACCTTATTACTAAAATTGAGGTACAAATCTTAAGTATATGTTCATGTTATTTAATAACTCCAAATAATTTTGATTTTTATGATAAAATTATTTTAAAACTAACCTTGAATTGAACCATTACATTTTGGAATAGAAGTTAACAGTTCTTGACTTGACACATGGGAGCTATTTGTTGTCGAATTATTTACTGCATTAGGATCACATTGTTTGTTTTCGTTAATATATTGTTTGATTTGATTTAATTTTGGAGTTAATGATAAAATATCTAAAATATTAAAACAATTAATTTTACAAGTTTAATGAATAAATAAGTTATATAAAAAAACTACATACTTGTATACGCTGGCGCCCTAGATATATTTCTATCAACTGATCTTAGTTTTAAATCTTAAAAACAAATAGATTAAAAATCAGATAACTATATTTAGAAAAAATTAAATTTCATTAATAATGTAAAACCCACCTCTTATTCCTTTTTCTGCTAAAAATTTTACAATTGGTAAATTATGTTTAAGTTTGACATTAACTAATTTATTTTGTGGATTGCATAAGTTAATCTGAAAAACATATTGTAATTTATAAGTTTTATTAATATTTCAAGTTTTAATAATAAATCACATTATGCTAAAATATAGCATAATATATTTGTCCATTCCATAGTTCAAACATCCCTCATACAGAAAAATAACACATATATAATTTAATTCTCAATTAACAAAAATCATAAAGTTAAACATAAGCTATATGTCATACTTTAATAATTTATTTTTCAATACTAAAAATGTATATGGTTTAGGCTTAGTTTAAAGTATAAGTTTTGAAACACTTGTAATTTAAGCATAGGACAAACATGTTTATTATAGGTAATAATATAAATTATCAGTTACCTTTGAGATGATATTAAGGTTTTTAGGGAGCTTCATATTAAAATTCATTTTAATTTTAGGAAGCTTAATGGGTGTATCAGGTAAAGTATCAAATTGTTCATAGACGTAATTTGGTAATTGATAACGTTTTAAACGATGAGCAGCCCATGCACTCATTAATCGTTCTAAGTTTGTAAACAACAAGTTAACAGAACTCAGATCAATTTCCTAAAACATAATAAAAATATTTTTATGATACCATTAATTAAATTCATTTTAAAAAAGAATTACTTACATTATAAGGATTATATTCCATTATATTAAATATGGAACGAGGGACTGAATAAGTAAGAGCTTCCATTTGAAAAGGAGAAATAGTTGGACGAGGTTCAAACAGATTAGGATGATTGCAAACTTTTCTAAGTTGCATAAGAACATTGATAACACTTAACATATTACCACTTGCAAGGGTTTCTTTCGTTCTGAAAAAAAAATGAAAAAATCTATTGAGTAATCGAAAAAAAAATACTATCAAATAATGCAACTTACTTAGCCCTCGACATGAAGTCATCATATAAATAGCGTTGACGTTTAGATAATCTACACATTACAATATGCTCATACTTTTTGGGCAACTGTTTTTCAACTTCACATTTTAATCTTCGAAGAATAAAAGGTCTTAAAACTTTGTGTAATTTTTTTATAATATTATCATTATACTCTGCATTTCCTTCAATCATCCCAGTTACAGGGTTTGAAAACCACTCTTTAAATTCACGATGAGATGCAAATAAATTTGGCATTAAAAAATGCATTAAGGACCATAACTCCATTAAATTATTCTGCAAAGGTGTTCCCGTTAAAAGCAGTCTTCTTTCAGACTGAAAATTTAGTAAGAGCTGCCAACGCTGAGATTTGAAATTTTTTATGTTTTGAGCCTCATCTAGAATTAAATATTTCCATTTCTTTCGGCGAAAACTCTGATGATCAGTTATTACTAATTTATAAGATGTTATACAAATGTGGAATGTATTTGGTTTAGTCCAACCAACTCTCTTGTTTTTACGTTCTTTAACAGAACCATAATAAGTTAAAATTTTAAAACTAGGACACCACTTCTTTATTTCCATTTCCCAATTAAGCATTACCGATGTAGGAACTACAATTAGATGAGGACCCCAATCTTCTATAAAAAAAAAAAATGAAATAATTACTAACATAATATGATAATAAATATATTAAAAGAAAATAATAACATTCCATTTTAGTACCTTTTTCACAAGCTAAATGAGCTAATAAAGCAATGGTTTGGATGGTCTTACCAAGACCCATTTCATCAGCTAATATACCATTTAGATTTTGTTCATACATTGTAACTAACCAGTCAAGTCCTATATGTTGATATTCTCTAAGTGTATTTCTCAATAAAAATGGAACTTTTGTAACCACCTAAAAATAGTTGATAAAATAAATAATATTTAAGGATGATGACAAGTTTGTTAATCTTACACTGGTAGAAGATAATGTATTTCCTTTAGGTTGTATACTTTCAGCTAATGCTGTAACATCATTAATTTCTTTATCGGCATTACAATCACTTGTACCATTGAGCTGTTAAAATTTAAATATATAAATTAGTAAATTACGAATTTGATAACAAAGTTTCAAAATTTACCATTTTATTAGGAGATCGTCGCAATAAATATTTTAAGCTAATATCAGTAGAATTCACTTCTTCTTTTGTACTGTGATCAGACAGACTACTTTCCTCAGCATCATCATCGGACTGATCTTTGTTATTTGGTAATTGAACTTTATACTTAGCTAAAAGCTGTTCAATACTCATTTCATTATCGGCCTAAAATTTACAAATAAAACATACAATTCAATATTAAAGGCAGTATGCATAAATAAATAATTAGCAAACAAAAGTTCAACTAGTATATCTTAATCATAAAACAGTCAGAACATTAAGCCTGCAAAATAGTACAATTACATTAAGAATATCACAGAGAACTAAAATGAGAAATATTTGATATAAAAAGACAAAATTTCAGATAATTCTTTTAGTAATCAAAATTTAACAACAGATCATAGCATAAATGGAATAAGTCAACATACTAATTATCAAAAATAAAAATATTTCAATATTTCCAGAAACATATAAATAGATCTTAAGATATTAATTTTATATATAAAGTAAACATTAAGGTGTCTTAAAATTAGAAACACAGTCCAGAATCTTTTAAATCAGCGTCTATTCTTAACTTATCACCACAAATACACTATTTTCCAAATAACATACAATCATTTTGACAAAATCGCAAGTATTGAGCAAATTAAATTTATTTGGTTTATGAATTATATCAACTAAAAAGTATGGTAGGACAAAATGGTACCTCCAATTCAGCAATTTCCATAGAATGATCTACTCGGCCATCTTCTTTTTCTGCAAGCTGTAAAGTTTCTTCATCATCACTCCAACTGGAATTTGATGCTTCAAAATCCTCATCTTCACTCTTATCACTTTGTGTCTGCTGTTTAATTTTATATAAATTATTAAGCAAGATAATATAAAAAAATAAAGACAAACCTCTTCAACCATTTTATTTTCTCTTTTTTCTAGTACTTTTGGTATTTTGTCATGGACTCCATCATTTGATAATATTGATTCTTGTTTTATATCAATCTCATTTTTGTAAGTAACAGCAGTTGTCATTCTGTCTACAGTAATAACATCATCAGAAGATAAATGGATAGTGATTACTTTACCTAAGAAAAAAAAACTTGGCGTTTAATATGACTGATATAATAATTTGTACACAAGACCATATAATGGTTATATTTTATTGATTAAAATGATCCAATAAAATAAGTTATTTAATAAAGTAATGGAGTTTTACATTCAATAAAAAATAATCATTTTGATCTACCATCAGAAATATCCATTGGTGAATTTTGTGAAGTGTTAATCAAAGAGTTATTAGTAGACTTCATTAAACTTTCAGCAACTAATGTTGACATTTTTTCAGTTTGATCAACAATGAAATTTAAATGTTCATCTAATGCAATTTTTCTTTGTTCCTCCAATTTAGTAGATTGCTTAAATACAAGTAGCTGTACAAAAACACAAATTTAATTATTAATTATAAAATTATCTTAAAGAAATCATAGATATACAAATTTTCAAATTAAATTAAGTTATATGTTTTAATGATATTTAAAATACTTGCTTTTTCAACATTACTCCAAAATGTTTTAATCATTTTGGCAATAAATCCAGTTATTCGCTTTTGATGCATTTCAGATGCTTTCGCTGCTTTTTGAGCTTCAATTTTCTTTTCGTGGAAATGCTTCATAACCATTTTAGCGCACTAAACAGTATTTTATGGTGCAAAATTAATTAAGTTTTGAAATTCAATAATTTAATAAGTAAAATACTTGTTTAGCTGCTTTTTTCTTCCATTTTCGTTCTTGGGCAAAATCAGTGGCAAGCCACTGCATTTCTTCCAAAAGATAGTCATGGTGTGCTTTATTTCTTGGAGGTTCATAAATTTTAGGCAGTCTTTTTTCACTCCACAAACCATCACGCTGTAGTTGATTTATTTTTTGAATGATTTGTGCTTCCTAGATAAAATATTAAATAAAAATGTAAATGAAAAAAAAAACTTTAAACTCAAGTAAGAAATAACTAACCCATTTGACTCTTTCAAACACCTGATCAGGTTGATTATCATGAGACTGCCGAGGTGTATGAGAAGAATTAGGAAGTCCTTCAGCAGGTGAATTAGGAGGTATTAATTTATTGGATTCTAAAAATTGAATTTGCAACATTATTATTTTGACATTTAAATAACAATACTCTATTCCAAATAAGTCTGAAAAAATATTTGACTATAATCCATCTGATTTTGCACAAATATGTCACATTATCTTCTAGAAGCTAGTATTGTTGGTGATGATCCAATTGTATAGTGTCAGAATGTATTTTCTAACACTCAGGTAGGTACGATCTGCATATTTATTTCTTGCTGCTGAAACTATAGTTATGTTCCGTATATACAGCAGCAAGCTCTTTCTGCCAACTGATCAAGAAAAGTGTTGATGAATGTAGCCAATGGCAATAGAAATATATGTGCTATTTTATCCAGACTTACTTCAAATAGAGTATACAACATACATTTATTAAAAGTAGATGAGAAAACTTACTTTTAAGAGTTTACGTATATAGTGAACTTTTTTTTCAATTTGACACTATAAAACTTATATATAAAAGGATTATTTTTTTTGGTATAACTTACTGGTGTCCGAGACTGGAACATGTGTTTCCTGTGGTTCGGACGCTTGTTTGTCCAGCCACAGCTTAAGGTCGGCAAATGGATCACCATTGAATAAAGGATCGTCATCACATTTAATATTTGCCATAGACCATACATGCTGATCGTTGAATACCTGTTCAACTTTTTCAGGTATGAAATCATGAATTTTCGACAACGACTGTACTTCGTCCAATTCTCGTTGGGATTGAGCAAGCTTTGCACGTACAGTTTCCAATTGTTCAAACACCATTTCACAAGTACGTTTAATCTTGGCTGAAGTGCACATTTCCAAAGCTTCAAACTCTTTGGCTGCTACCACAATAAATTATTAATAATAATGATATTGGTAAAATAAGTTGAATTCTTATAAAAAATAAAAACATACATTCTGTTGAGTATTTACGCTTTCTTGTACTCTGATTTTGATTATCCAAAGAATCATCATGGTCAGAGTTGTAGCTGGTGTTTTCAGCATCATTTGTAGAGCCATTTACACCAATTAGATTATCACAATTACTTGGTATAAAATTTACACCAGATGTCACCTAAAAAATAGATAAATATAATATTATAATATTCCAAAACTTTTTGATTTATCATAAACAAATTAATGTATCATTTAAAGAACCTTTTTACTCAATCTTTCAAACACTACAATTAAATTTTGAATTGGTAATACATACTAGATATGGTAAATGAATCTCAAAAAAAAAAAATTATAAAATAATAAATGAATTTGACTGATTACACATTGTATCAAATCTATGTATACAGTAGTTTGATAGAAATGCAAGCAACCAATTAAAATATTATTAACATTATAAGATCAAAAGATAGAATAAAGATGGGTTACAATCTAAATATTAATTTTTATACATTTCTTTTTAAAATATTTACACTTAAAAAAAAATTACTAAAAAAAAAACACATACTTTTAATAAAACACTTAAAATACAAAATCAAAAAAATTATTTACCTGATGGCCATTTCCATCGTATTTATTATGTTTGTGACAATCAATGGTCCCAGCTCCCAGTTGGGAAGCAGTGGCCATAAATGATTTTAGGTTCTGAACAATTATTAATCGCTTTTGGGTTATCCATTTAGTTTATCTGAGACAAATGTAAAACAATAGATTAATTCACAAGACTCGAGTAGATAAAATAAAAATAATTATGAACTGAAGTCAAATTCTCGGAAGACTTTTATAGTATAATAAAAACTTTATAGAATATTTTCTTTATTTATTTATTCAATATTATTTCCATTCTATTAAATTAATTAATAGGCTAATTTGATGGCTATGAGAATAAAAAATTAAATACATATGAAAAAAAAATAGTGTAGGGGCTGTTCACCTAGTACACATGAGAATTAATAATTAAATTGCTATTTTTTTTTATTTTTTTTAATTAGAATTGAAATTTATTTACTAGTTAAAGGCATTTTTCAGATATAACTGAGAAGGTAAGGTAAAAAGAAGACATATTTTTGGTGAGGTGGTTGGGATTATCTAGCGTGAACTATATTTACAATTTTAATACTCCAAACACCTAATCTTATAAATGTATCTAGTTCTAAATTTATATAATAATTTATTAATAATTATTGTAAATTCATGAAAAACATTTTATTTTATAATTATTAAGAAATACCCGTTATAAAATTATATTTTAAAAAAAGCATTAGATTCATTACTTCATAAGAAATAATATTCAATTGTTATAAATTAATAAGAAAAATCAAATATAAAATCATATTTAATCAAAAGTTAAAATTAAGAATAATTTTTTTTTTTTTTAAATAAAAATAACAAGCACATGTTGATTTACCCTCCAATATACGTCTATGAATAGGGGTGAGTTATTAACATCCCTACGTACTTTTAAAATAGAAACACAGTAAGTGATAAAACCAACAACAAAATTAATAAGCAATTAATACTTTTAAATGGAAATTAACAAAATTTAACTTTATCTAGAGATTAGAGGTTATGTTTTGAAAACAGAAATTCAATAATAACACAAATAATAATAATAGGCGGGATAAATTAATATTTGATAAAAATATATCGCCAACACGATTTTTGACAATCCGGTGAAAAAAATAATACGCAAAGTGGAATTCCCACAACGTTATTAAGCAGGAAAGTCATAGACGCCACCAGAAAAACACTAACGCAATGAAATAACATAACGGAAGGAAATGGCGGGTCGGCCATTTTGTGCGCGCCGGATGAGACTGCCGCCGAGATGCTTACCAAGATCGAAGCGATTACCCTCCATCGGTCACAAGCCATCACACGAGTCTGTTCAGACGATTACCGCACATTTTGTATGCACAAAACTAGAACATGACACGGTGCGCACAAAGAATTTCATAATAGCAACACACGGGATCGAAAAAACGTACTGACCGATTCCCCAGACGAAATACACGTAAAGAGATGCGCACGACAATATGGCGTCCGGCGGCGATCGACTGCGAGAATTCGCTGTTTAGTGGGCGCAGCTAGTACAGGCTGATCGAGAGTGAGCGCCTAACAGCAAAACAAAACAAAAACTTCACGGCGGCGGCGCGTCCCCTCGCCTTTCGTGGCACCGGAACAATAACATAATCCACAGTGTTGCCAACAAATTAAATGTAAATGTAAACAATGCCAAACACCGATTCCTCGTCAATTTCCCGGGCACATTTAAAACTCAATGTATTAACTATTAGGTTATGTATCGATATTTTTTAGATGCAGCATATCACAAGTTATAATAGGACTATCACAGTTTAAAGTAAACGTTTAAAATATATAACTGTATTACTCTATTAGGTATGTTCAATGTTGTATAAATTTATTTTAAGCCTTGAACCGTTAGGCATATTTATTATTTGCCCAAATACAAACATACTATGTAGATCAACTATGTTATTTGATTAATTGCTTTTTTTATATTAATTTGTGTAGTGAAAGAATCCAGCCTCCAAAATATGTGATAATGGTTGTTTAATAGTTGACTTAAACTTATGTTTATTTATGATACTTTTACGGAGTAAATTTATTATGTGCTTCTATTGAACAATTTATTACAATCCATTAAATTATTGAAAATGATTCGATTAAACGTTTCTCTAATACGTGATGAAAACGTTCTTAACAATTTATTTGAGAAAAATATTTATACAGTGAACGACTTCCTTCAAAAAAAAACTTCCAATTTACAAAGCATTTGCAAATTACAATGCAAGGTAATGGTAATCTAAGTAAATAAAAGTTGTTAGAATCTATCATTGTAATTTGTATTATTATTTAATATGTGTTATATGAACTATGTAGGCTATAATTATTGATTTGTGCTGATATATTTGTATACTTAATTTTAAATTTTACACGTCAAATTATCAATAACTTGAATATAAAATAATGCTCAAACTAGTATGCATAAACAATTTTGAAAAGCTATCATTATTTAAATTGTTACAAATATGCTTATTGAATTTAGAAACAAACTTCATTTCATACTCAGAAGTTCTCAATAGACATTAACTAGTTAAAATATTTAAGATAGTTTCTTATTTTTTTTAGAGATTCACTTAATGATGGGTAAAATTTGTAGAATATTTAACATGTTGCATAATTTAATATTCTTATATCGTTCCTACTTCAGCTTTAATGGTGCCAATGTTGGTATTTTATATTTTATTTTTTTTTTTTTCAGGAAATAACAAAACTAAAAGATTGTATGACAGTTAAGTGTTCATCTCCACTTGTGAATGGATACGAGCTTTATTTAAATAGAACTGTATCAAGTTTTATTCAGACTGGAATCATAAAGTAAATAAAAAATGTTATAAATATATTGCAAAAAAATAAGTAATTTTTTTGTTTAGACTAGATAATATACTTGATGGAGGATTATTTGCCGGTAACATTTATGAACTATGTGGCCCATCTGCTTGTGGAAAGACTCAAATATGTTTTAGCATTCTATTAAATTTAATAATATCTACAAAAAAAGATATAGTGTACATAGATACTAAAAATAAATTTTCAGTGAACAGAATTAAACAAATGTTAAAAAACAAATGTAAGACAAATAATGAAGTATGTATGTTCAAATAACATTTAGAAATTATTTTTTTTAATTTGTTTTTAATTTTTTACAGATCAAAGATATATTAAACAAAATTCATGTATACTCAATTTTAAACATATACAATTTAATAACTTGCTTGCATTGTCTCAAAGAAAAATCGGAACCTATAATAATAATTGACTCTCTACCAGCACTTTACCTATCATTTATAGGATTTGATAAGAATGATGGTATATTAATAATGTTTCAACTTGTTCTAACAGACTTTGATGTTTTTATTGATTTTTTAGGTTTAAGTTATATAAATCATATATGTTCAGTTTTAAAGTATTTATGCAATAAAAATGCAACAATTATGGTAACAAATTTAGCTGTTAAAAATTGTGATTTTACTAATAATTTCAAGCCTGCTATTGGAAAATATTGGTTTCATATACCCAACACAAGATTAATGATTACACCAATAATAAACCAACAACACCAACAACAGATATGTATAAATATTACAAAAAGTGTATACATACCCTTAAATGAAAAATTGATATTAAACATTGATGATTTTGGAGTTTCATAAATATATTTCATGTTTATAAAACAAATCAAAGAAAATATAAATTATGTCAGCATTTTAATATTAAATACAATAAACTTAATAAATGCAAGGATTTTGATTTCAACATTATATTATAGTCAATAACAAAAAAAAGTTGATTACAATTTAAAATAAACTTAACATCATTTAATAATAATTCATAGTAATATAAAAAAAAAAAATTATAATTCTTTTATAACTTATATAATTAAATCTATTCAGGTACGTACAGATTCAGAACAAGTGTCTTGCGCAAGGCAAGGACAAAACTTAATTCTTTTTGTGACATTTTCTTTGTTTGATGAAAACGTATTACTTGTCTTTAAGCTATTTGAAAATTCAGCAATGAGATTACCAACTTTCTCCTTCATAAGAATATCTTTTTCAAACCAAATGTGTTTCAATATTTTATCAAAATCAAACCTCATATTGTAATCAACTATTAACAACTGCTTGATAATATCTTGTGCAACATTTGAAGTGTTAAAGCATTTAAGTTTAGATAAATTATATACTCCTTTAATAATCTTTTCTTCAATATGATCACCAACAAAAGGTTTATAACCACTTAAACTGTTCAAATAAAGATATTTTATTACATTCATATTTTATGTGTATTAAAACAATTATTTACCATTCGTACAAAATAACACCAAAACTCCATGCATCTACTTTATTAGTGTATTTAATACATGATTGAGTTACGATTCTTCTATTTGAAAATACTTCTGGAGCAAGGTATGCTAATGAACCACAAAATGTTTTCAAATGTGTATTTTCAGTTACTTTCTTAGATAGACCAAAATCAGCCAATTTCACAACACTTAGAGGAGACTTATTGGAGAGTAGAATGTTTCCTGGCTAAAATTTAAGAATAAATTATGAAATTATCAGTTGTAATAATAATTTTTTTTAACATTAATTGTAATCAAAAAACTAACTATTAAAATTTACCTTAAGGTCTCTGTGAGCAATTGATCTATTATGTAAGTACTGAACAGCCCGAGCAACTTGATACAAAATTATTTTGGATTCAAATTCTTTTAAGCGTTTTGTACTTTCTATTAGTTGCTTTAAAGTTCCTCCAGGCATGTATTCCAAAGTAATATAAATCGCATCAGTAGTATCAATAAAATTTTCCATGTTAACAATATTTGGCTAAATATAAAAGTTATGACAATAAAAACAGATAGGAATAAATAATAATTAAACAAAATTGTTTACAATTACATGAGATAAGCTTGATAAAATATCTGGTTCCCTTAACACAATACAATTCTCTCGATTCACTTTTTTCAATGCAAAGCATTTTGAAGTTTTCTAAAAACAAAATAATAATAATTTATTAACCATAACCCATAACTGATCTGTCATACCACAATTTACATTTTATTTTTACATATTAATTTGACATAAAACGAGTTTATTTGATTTGATAAAAAATAAATACATAGTAATCTATATATTTATAACAAAAAAAAAAAATGTATAAATACATATTTATATAAAATTTTATAGTTCTTATTTCTAATTAACTACTTATTGTTCTATAGTAAATACTGAGTACCATTTTTTTTTTTTTTTTTTACAAAATGTTAAAAAAAAATTGTTATTTGATATTGGGCCTTTTAGAAAGATTTTTTAGAAATTTTTTAGAAAAGCTCATGGTTTTGATTAAATGTACTTTCAAAAAATTAATAAATGTATCTCCCTTTTTATTTTGAGCCAGTAGAGCTTAAAATATCTTCATAGGACCTAAGCAAATCTTAAATCTATAATATTTAAGAAAAACACTTGTTTTAAAGAACAAAATACCTAATTAGTTAACTAAAAATAGATTGAAAAACATTTATTAGATTATATAAAATCTAAATAAAAAGTTACAATAAGCAAATAAAACAAAAATAAATATACACGTCTTGAAATCTTGAGGAGAGTAACTACTCAGAAGTAACAATCAAGAAACAAAAAATTTGTTAGACTATTTCATATACAAATATTATGAGTTTATTTTTATGTTATATTTTTTCATATTAATTTAATTAAACGAAATTCCGACACTAGCATTTCTTAAGTATTCTTGGTGAGTTCTCAAGAACGTTTACTGAATTAAATGCAAGAAGTGAAATCTGGTGGTTCATAAAGAACAGAATCCATTATAAGACAATATAACGACTTTGTCCACAGCCTGTAGCCCAAGATTGGAGAGTAGTGAATGGATTGATAGTTAGAAGAGAACTTAGTGATAACACAAAATGATATCGATAGAAATATTTACATTTTATAAATATTGGATTTTTACCTCCCCCATAATTGGATAACATAGATCCAAATAAATTTCAGGAGGGTTTTGTAGATCAACAATTTATTATTCAGATTATATTCAGAATGTTTACCAAGAAGTGAATACACAGACTTTTGTCTAGAGTTTAGTAAGATATTTTTGTTTCATATGTTCGGCCCAAGTTAGACATGAAGGAAAAATCAGACTTAAGTACTTGAGTCTAAAGTAACTGATAATATAATTTTATTTGTCAGAAAGAGAGGCACTAACTTTATCTAAAAGTAAAGATGAAATACAAAGATTTATCATTATTTATTTTAATTTTCCATTAAGAACACCATGCTTCTATGTTGTTGAGATGACTTTATAAGCATTCTTTGCCAATAAAAAAGTTATCATTAGAATTAGACATTATTTTGTAGTCGTAAATTCAGCATTGATGAATGAGGTAATATTGGTTAATCAGTCTCATCTATGTTATAAAGAATGGAAGAAAATATAGCACCTTGAGATCCTCCGACTAGGATGGGTTCTAGGTCAAAGAACTCAAAATCTACTTTTTTTACAAAGTGAGAATTTGAAAAATAAGATATAGGAAATGGAGAGAAGTTTTTTTGATTTAAATAAAAGTCCTATTTGCCAAACCTAGTCAAAAATATGGGTAACTTCAAGTCGATTTGCTAAGCAGTATATGTATAATTTGTTTTCACAAAAATAGGCAATAACATCAGTTAACCGATGAATTTGGTGAATGGAGTGATTATTACAAAAGTCAAATTAAGTATGAGGGATTTTCATCATTAATGATCTTTAATAAGCAACTGATTATCACATAGTTTAAAAGATTAAATATTTGATTTAAATTATTTAAAATGTTAAAATTATTTAAATTAAACATGATTTTTAGTATCAAAATGTAAACAAAATGAATAATCACCATAAAATGTTAAAAAAAAAAAATTGAAACATAAAAATACACGAATTAAATATTAATATAAAAAATATATACTATAAACAGTTATTCAAAATGGTTTGATATTTCAAATATCCATACACATAATTTTGTTAATATTCTAAATAATAAATTATGAACGTTATTCATGTTGATATTTTATACATATCAAGGCTAGGGATCTCAGATTTTTTTTTTTAAATACGAGATATTTTTAATCATACCTATACTTGAAAGTTGTAATTTATATTGGTGTTAATTTTGGAAAGGAATGAGGGGAATTATGTTAGCAATTAAAATATAACAAAATTAAAAAATTAATTTTTGTTATACAAATTCTTTGTAAACATTTATTAGCTAAAATGACATATTTTGACCTTCTGTAACATTTCATTTTCATCACAGTTACTAAATATACTATAAAATAAAGTTAAACACAATCATAATTAAATAATAGTTATTAATTATCACTTGATTTAGATATTATGGTTTATCAATAATTTAAAATTTAAATACTTAAATAATATGAAAACATTTTATTTTTAAAATAATGAACGTACGAGATGGATTACCCAAAATACAAGATAAAAGTGTTATTTTAAAACTTATGTCGGGACACTTCATTCAAGTACAGGATAATACCGTAAAATATGAGATGTATGGGATCCCTAATCAAGGCTCTAAGATAAAATGTTAACATTTAATTTAATAATAGTTCTTTTAATTTGACAAAACTTACTTTTTCAAAAGCTAATCTGACTTCACCAAAAGTTCCTCTACCCAATACACCAAAAACAGCAAATTTTTCCATAACCTTTTGTGGACAATTTAAATAATCTGAACGTTTATCAGTAAATGTATACACTAAAAAAATTAATATAAAATTCTTAGTTATTAATTTGTTATATTAAATGCTTATTAAAAATTTACCATAATTAGTTTTAGAAACAATGGAAATTTTGTCATTATTTGATAAAATCCAACGATTGTCTTTTCCTATTTTTTCGCCATTTAAAAATGTACCATTTGCACTTGAGTCTGTAATAAACACTACATGATCTAAAGTCCCAATCTTTTCACGATTTATAGTGAAATGAATCTTGCTGATATGATTCATTACTTTTAAACTAAAGCATTGTTTTGTAAATTGAAAGTCAACATCATTAGTTTGACGACCAGCATTGTAGTTATCCTTCACTAGGTCTAAAGTAAATAAAAAATTGAAAATTTATTTTTGATGTATAATACAGCATAATATAATGTAACAACAATAATACTTTAATAATATGTAAAATAAGTTTTACACACAAACCTTCAATTTTTAAATATTCATTCTCTGGATATAAGCGCCCCCACGCATTTGTATTCTCTGGTACAGATATTTGATCCTGAGTGTACAGTGAATCTTGGCTATTTATCAGTGGAGTCAGCACTTCTAAGTCACCCATAATTGATCCTTCAAAATAACATCAAAAGTCATAAAGTCATTTAATGAATAAATAAAATAACAGGTATCTATTTAGATCAATTTTATCCTACTATAAAATATTCATATTCATTTTCTATTAATTGACTAAAAAATAAGTTCACATTGTTTTATAAAAAATTAACAATGAAATGCATTTACAAAATAAAAACAAAGATTTGGAAAAATAAAATAAAATTGAACTATAAAAGACATAAGAGAAAACTTAATTATAAATATAAGTTTAGTTAATACTTTTAATAATTTACAGAATTTGATTTAACAATTACCTATGTTTTCATTAAGGGTATAATAGTAGGGTACCTTTCTATGGTACGTATGTCGTATAACAATAACAGATTATACAAGTTAAAAAACAACTATCGAAACTACACAGTGACTGCTTGCATAGGAAAAGATTAAATATCGCATAGACGAATTGCTAATTAGAACTCTTAATTTCGAAGATGATGCTACGGTAGCAAGGCGGACTCACGGATGTGTAACAATGATTACACCAATTTAAAATATTTAAATCAAAAATCACTATGGGTTATACGCTATTATGTACCAACCAGCATAAAGCGTTTCGTTAGAAAGTCACGTTAAATATTGTGTTTTTAATTTTTATCAACTACAGTCGTTGGTATCCATAAAATCAGAAATCTATAAATACTGAACTTGTTTTATTAGAATCGCAAAATATGGATATAGAAATTGATTTAATTATAAACTATGGTACTAATTTATTTATACCAAACATATTATTATTATTTATAAATATAATCTATACAAACTACGGTCAATTAAAATTGAAACTAAAACTAAATCGTAACACCGAATACGAACTATAATATTTATAATATTATCCAATATTGAACAATTACCAATATTTAACGATTTAACATTTACATTAATAATAAACAATTTTGGTTTTCAAAGTACAACAAAATAGAATGAATAATTAAATTTATTGTTTGTTTAAATGACGTTGTTTTTAAATATATTATATGTATACTATAATTAGAAATTGTAATTAATGTCTTCTTAAATATATAGGCTACTGTAAAACGTACCGTATCAATAATCAAAATATTTATCTTTAGTTTTTAGAAGATCTATAATTATAAAATTTCAAATCCATATCATAAACGGCGATGCAGTATTTTTGTCAAATTACTATGAAGTCAAAGACGTGCACCTGAAGCTGAACCACCTGTACGACTGGTAGTATCACCAGAGCGTCGACATAAACCTGCCCGGCAATCACTTCATTATCAGTTAATTTGCCGTTTGGCCAATGAACAAGATTCTGGGTACAAACATTCTAGTGGAGAATCCACCTCAAGGTAAATTTATCACCGCACATGTGATACACTGCTATATACACTGTATGTCTGTATACCCCTGTAGTTACTACTTAGTACTTACGATACATCGATACATCCTTGATAATTGATTTGTTCTTCCAATAATTTATATAATTTTTGTTTTGAATTAAATCTACAATTACTTTTACATGTATCTACGTCTTACTACCAGGAATTAATGATAAATTCCTGATCAATACCGTGCCTACTATGTAGGTATGTGTAGTGTACTATTGAATATTATATTTGATGGTATATTTTGGGTTTTACAACTTTTTAATTTATATTGATTCCAATATTCCATAGACAAAATGATTAATAAATAGGTAATTCTTATAACTTTATGCCATACAAAAATAGTGTGTCAGTAAATTACAACTATCAAGTATAAAACGACAAATATGAAATAGGTTAAATTATTATTAGCACAGAATATAACGTTATTAATGAATAAAAATTACGTTTATACAGTTATACTGTAGTCTGTAGTTGTAAATAATAAATATCAAATAATTATTTACTTATGAACTTAAATTGTACGCTTTCTTTGTTCTCAAAAACTGGTCCATAATTCGTAAAATGTATATTTAGTAAATACGAAATGTACAAATAATAAAAATTCACAATAATAAATTTATTACTTCGACTTTCGAGTTGTTTTTGAAAATTGTTCAAACTATTCCGTTATGAACTCGTAACAGTCGTAACTCATTAATCATCAATTAAGTACTAGTATTTAATTCATAACTTATTATAATTTTTAGATGAGAAATAAACTTATTAACTTATAATTCCATATTATATTAACATAGTTGAGTTTGAGTACAAGTATTACTTTGTATACTTCAGAAAAAATTACAAGATATTACTGATTACTTTGAGTTTCAACGAATTATGACTTATGACACCATTAAATAATAATAGTATAAACAAATAAACAATAGTTGTAGGGCATTAACTTCAAGTTACAATAATTCATATCTTTAAATTGCAATTATTTGCAATGCACTAATTTTATTATTCCAATAACATGGAAAACCCTACTTTGAGTTCTTCATCGGGTACCTATTAAAATTCTCATTAATTTTATTAATAATCCTATTCCTCATAAAATGATAACTTCTATATGTACCATATTCGTGCATAAAGTATATAATATTACTACATATTATTTCTCTGTATTTAGTTGAATTTTGATAATTTATTTTTTCCCCTTATTAAAACTAAAGTTATTATAACATCGGTTAGACAGGAAAAACATTGTAAAGCTCATATTTCTACATTTTTAAGCCTGATTCTTGTATAGATGATAATTTATTATTAATTAGTAATTACTAAGAAACGATGGTTAATGAATATATTAAATGGTAGATTGACGGACACTGACTATTGTTTTAATCAAATACTTAAATTTTAAATTTGATATTTTTCATACAACTGCAAACAAATAGGTACTTAACATAACATAAAGGTGGTAGGTGCTAAGGTACGTACAATTTTATTTTAATAACAATAATTATTGTTATGCTTATGTCTATTATTGATATTATATAGCTGTAGCTTATGTGTTAAATTGCTCCAATCTCAGAAATTACTGGACTGATTGACGATTCCAATAAAAATTATACCAATAAATTCCTTGAAACTTGTTTTTATCTTTATTTTTCAATCCCTATAAAAGGTCTCAGTGGTCTCACACATGCATTTTCTTAGAACTTACAAAAATAGAATATTATGTACATATTCATCAATTATTACCTGGTATAGGTACTGAAGAAGCTCTACTTAACAATTAACAACTCGATTTATTTATAATGAATTAGATATTTTTTTTTTATTTTTTTTTTTTTTTAAACATAAGACTTTCCTAGCCTAACTGCTTAAGGCTATCTAAATCTAGGGATATTGGAAGTTTACATAATTTTTAACATTATAACATGATAATTAAAATATTTTAAGTACTAAGAATAATTATTACAGTTGGTAATAAAAGTACATAGTAAGGTGATTACAATAATATTCTAATATTTATATATTTACAATAGTATAACTATAACTTATAATTAGCTGAAGTCGTAGAGTGATCTGGAAGAAGCGCATGTGAAGAGTGAAGATTTGAATGTTGGGAGGTGACTTAGTGTAGGAGGTCGTGGGGACGACCACGAATTAGGTATTAATTATAAAGTAATTGCTGTGTTCCTGGACTTAATCAAGGCTTTTGGTACTATTAAGTGTTAACCACAACATTCTATTATAAATGTCTACAAACTTTGGTATTGACAAACTTAGTCTTAATAGGTTTAGCTGTTTTAGGAGCTATTTAAGAAAATAGTAATTAAAAACAAATGGTCAGGATCAATGACATAACTATTCACAAATTAGCAAGGTATAGACTTCAGTCGAATATGAAATTCCTCAAGAGAGTGTATTATATAGATCCTATTTTATTTATATTATAGTGAATTAATCATTTATTGGTTAATTGTCTGTTAAAAAAAAACTGTTAAATTGCTATAATTTTGAAATTCACTATTGCTTGGTAAGTACATTCATTCATTAAAAATTCGACCGATTTCAACACTATTTTTTATTTACAAATAAGTAGCCATAAAAGGGATATTTTTGAATTTCTTCTTTGTAAATTATAGCAAATTATATAATATATTCCAATAAAATAAGTGCAAAAGTGCACTAAAATATTCGTACTATATTTTGAATTAGAACTATCGTCATTAATTTTCAATTAATTAACATGCTAAATTGCTAACATGATGTATGAAAGTGAATTTTAATAATTAATAATAATTGTATTAAACATATAAACGTACCTATATTAAATATTAGGTCAGTGACGTACCTAGGCCTCCGACAGGGGGAAGGGGCGAAATATATTTTCACCCATTCTTAAAATAGAAAATTTCATAATGTACACATATTGTCATAATAATATTATATAATATAAAGTGACGTAGCCAGGATTTTTCGAAGGGGGATTTTTAAAATTTTATTGTACAATATTTAAAGTCAAAAAATATTTTAATTACATTACAATTTACACCAACCGTAGTCTTCTTGTTTTGGTCGTTAATTTATTTAGGACATCATCAGGGTCTATCGTTATATCACTGTGTATATTTATCATAGCAAAACCATTCAACCTATTTTCACACGTAGTATTTCGTAAATATGTTTTCAATCTTTTTAACGTTGAATATTCACCTTGGTTTCAAGATTTGGCCGATAAAAATCCTTGCCGGCGACGTCATATCTAATATATAAAAATCTTGTGTCACAAAGTTTGTTACCAAACTCCTCCAAAACGGCTGGACCGATTTTCATGAAATCTTTTGTGTGTATTAAGTAGGTCCCAACGAGTGATGTAAACTATTTTCCATACCCCTAGGTGTAAAGGGTGGCTCACCACAAATATTTATAATAACTGTTGGATAACGGCGATGGAAAATAAAAAAAAATAATAAACAAAGTAATATACAATAGTTGTTGCCAGGGAACTATAAATTGTATATTTATGTAGAGTACGTTTCCATATTTTTTCATAATATTAAACAACCGCGTATTTGTCGTATTTAACGAATTCATCAGAAATGACTGGACCGTAGAATGGGTCGGTCTAACACAATAAGCTTTCTCTATCATTTATAAGAAAGGTTAATAATCACATATGTGAACTTTAATTGTATCGATTTGTGTATTTTGTACAATGCAAGCAAACGCAAGGGGTCTGATTTGGCCCGCCGAACGACCAAAAGTACAATCATGCGAGATAGAAGAGCACAACCGAATAATGAAAATGTACGTATGAACGTGGTGCGATTGTGTGAGGCACAAGCTGAACAAAATAAAAAAAGACGATTAGAAGCGCGTCAATTCGTAGTTGACACACGCAGAGCAAATGACCGACAATGCCAACAAGTACATAGAGCATTTACATCCAATTCATTCCTTCGTCTAGTATTCGAATATTGGCCTGATATTAAATATTACGCTCATTCGAAAGTAGTGATTGGTGCTATGGACAAGGAATGTCCGCATTGTAATGCGCTTAAGTTCAAACATGAGCCAGCCGGTACGTGTTGCGTGTCAGGAAAAGTGCAACTACCGGAAATGAAACACCACCTGAACCATTGAACGGTTTACTTATCGGTACGGATCCAGATTCTAACCTGTTTCTGAAGTCAATTCGAACATTCAATTCATGTTTCCAAATGACATCGTTCGGAGCAACAGAAATAGTTAAAAATAATGCTGCAAATGATCAACAATTTAATTCAACATTCAAAATCAAAGGCCAAGTTTATCACAGAGTGGGCTCATTGCTACCAATGCCAAACGAACCACATACATTTTTACAAATTTACTTTATGGGCGGTGAAGATATTTGGTGTTTTGTTATTTTTATGGGCCGTCATCATTCACAGTGCTCCATTCATCTCAGTCACGACAACATTCCCTCTCACTTACAATAATTTAATTATTTTTTATTTGAATACCAAAATATTCATTAGATATAATTTATATGGCAAAACAACGTTTACCGGGTCAGCTTGTAAAATTTAAAATAAACTAAAAATTACACTACCATTTTCAGTACAGTATGCTGTATGGTACCAACTAAAAATTACAAGAAAAACAATTTTCGTAGAATAGTATTTTAAATAAAAAATAAAAATTATGATATTTATGTCTTCTTGATGAATGGATTAATTTGCTTAGTTATTACCATAAACCAGTCCTTAAACTTTATACCTAGTATATTTTTATTCCAAATAGATAACTGTTTTCTGGTTCAGATAACAATAGAACAATGATATTATACTGATACTAGTACATAGAGATTAGAGACCATAGAGTAATATATAGTACTATACTTTAGTTATTAGTTACTAATTTTACTATAGTACTCAATGTTGAATACACTATTTAACACTATTATTTTATTCTGTGATTTAACTATTAAATTTTATAATTATTATTACTTATTAGTTATTTATAATTAATATGAAAATTTAAATTTGTAGGTGCCTACTACCTACAACTATTTATTGGATTTAGTTTAAACATTGTAAGATACTTTAAAATTATTCTCACAGTTTATTAATAAATTAAAATGAATTCATTAGTTGCCGACTATGGAGATGAAACAGACACAGATTCATTGGAAAGCGATCAACATCTAAATGAAAACATTGAGGACTTGAAGTAATTTTTTACATTTTACACAGATTTTGGTGATAGTTTTATGAATCAATCATTATGAAAATTTAATATTTTATTAAGTAAATTTATTTACTTTAAATTTCAATAGAAAATCTGTTTTCTTTATCCAAATTTTATTTCATTGTAAATGTATAAAATTAAAGCGCTATGATTAGTTAAGTGTTTAGTCATCTTAAAACAGTTATTATTATTCTTTATAATCAATTTTTATTTTAGGACTGTTGATGAATATAAATCTGAGAATAAGCTTCCTGCACCGAGATTTAAAGAAACTGGTATAATCAATGAATCTGTCTTTAGAAATCCTTATTTGGAAGCAGAACGAGCTAAAAGTGCAGTATTAGAAAAACATGTCAAAATGGTTCCTGCTAAGGAACATCTTACAAAAGTCAATGGAAAAAATATATGTTGGATGAACAAAAAAGGTCGTTGCCGTTTTGGTAATAAATGTAAATTTGCTCACGATTCAGAATTATTTAATGGGCCAAATATAATCAATGAAGACAAATCAAATAAGGAGAGTTTTAATTTGAATAATAAAAAGAAAAGACCTGGATTATCACAAACTTTAGTACCAGAAAAAAAAATACTTAAAATATTCAAAAAAACAGAAATGTCTAGTGTGCATTCATAAAATATTAACTTTATATTTTATACTGTTTTCTAAATTCTAATACATTATCATTGATGTCAATGATAATTAATAATTTGGTATTAAACATTATGTTTATAATATAAGTACCTTAAAATAAATGTAATTATGAAATTTTAAATTAACAGATTTACCTAGTCATTGTTTTCATATTTTTACTAACTACATTCTGAAATCATTAAAACACTTTATCTTGATTATAATGTGTATGAACTATTAGAAATTTTCTTATTTATTATTTTTTTTTTTTATTCAATTAAAATTTATGTTGTCAGTATAAAGGTAACATATTTTCTAAAACTTAAAAATAATTAAATTATAAAAGTGGACCCATTAGATTTAAATAGAGGATAAAAAAATAACTAGTATTAATCCTATTGTTGATAAGAACTTGGTGAATGTAAAATATTATAAATATGTTTTACATGTTGTACTTATAATATTTGGTGTTAGCAGATATGGTAGATAATCTGTACTATTAATATATATTTACAATAACTAAATTAATTTTGAAATTTTATTATTGTTTTTAACGAATTTATCCTATAACTATATTAAAAATTGGACAGATTTGAAATGCACATCATTTGCAAAATTTAGATTATTACTTATAAGTGTTGAATTAATGCCAACTGACAATGTGACATATCAGTTCGATTTTTATTTGAAAATATGTAGTTTTTGAAAAATTTGTAATATTTTATTTTCCAATACGAATATTTATACATCTCAGGAATCATTTTATTTATTTAATCCTGTATTACTCATGTCCAATTTTGAAACAAGACTATATTATGTGCATGCAGTGGAGTTCTCAGGAATTTTCTATTGGGGGGAAGGGTCTGAAATTTACTAGAAAACAAAAGTTTCCACACAAACTTTTTTACTGAAGTACGATAACAATTTACTTTTTCTTTAATCTCTCATTGTATTATTTATTGGTAATTATTTTAGTTACAGAAATATAAAACCAAGATATATCTTATTTTACTTATGATGGACGAAAACTGATCGATAATAATCGTCCATCATCCCGACGAACATTTTATATCAACCGATTACGATTTCTACATGGCAAAACCTTTCTCATATGATATCGGAGTATTACTATAACGTGCATAATAAAATAATAAATATAATATAGATTTTTAAATATTACCACACTAGAAACAGTAAAAACTACAAATGGATTTTAATCAAACTTTTAAGCACACACAGAATCATCATATCATCACAATTCACAATAAAACCAATTATTAAATTGATTTATAAAAATATTATATTGTGATACTTTTATGAAATTGAAAAATACAGTCAATGGGGGGGGGGGGTCAAACCCCGTGATGTCATTGTGTGCACGGTGAAATTGGTCTGAGCAGATAATGCATAATAACAATAATAATAATAATGATCTCTTTAATATTCAAATATTTACAATTTTTTTTTATTTCAATATTATGCATACATTTATTTTTCACTTAAAAAAAAAGTAATAATTTAATTTTAAAATTAATTGTTGTTTCAATAATAACACAATTCGTTTTAAGTTATTTGCTTATTAAGTAATAAATACTTAACATAAAAGAGAACTAATTTATTCCTCTAAGAAATAAATGGAAATAAAATATTTTAAATCATGTCATAAGAATTTTATATGTATAATAATTATAAGTAAAAAAAAAAACATGAGTTGATTCTAATTACATCTTTAAATTATATAATATATATATAATGGTTATAGACCAAACCATTCATGTGTATTTTAGTTTATAACAAAATTATCTTACAAATAATAAATATGCATAGATCCAGATTATACTTCTTTTGAAAATTAAGTTTACCATCTTAATTAAACAAGTATATTAAGACCTCCTCATTGCTAACATAGTATTTATTTCCCATATAATTCTTCTAAGATGGTCAATAATTTCTTTTAAATGTCTATTCTTATTACTTAATTGTTCTGCTACTTCTTTCATTTCATCGCTAGCAACACGGTAAGTTTCACTAGTTTTCCTTTCTTCGGATTTCATGTCCCATTCTTCTTGGAGTGGAATCAAACCTTCTATATGCATGTATTCCATACCTTGTAATTGACAGCTATCATTACATTTTTCATATATAATTCTAAGTCGTTTGAATAGTAATTTTATGTTCCTCAATTGATCTTGCATTTTAATTCGTCTTTCATTACTCATATTAGCACCAGTTGGAGTACCATTTGGAGGCATTAGAACTTTAAGTATCTGGAAAACTTCATGTGTACGAGATACTATCTCTTGTACTGTTTCTTGTCCAAAACGACACAAAGATGCAGTATTAAATTGATGACCAGATGCTGACTGATTTTGGTTGGAAGGTGGTACTGGTGGTTGAGAAACGGAACCAACACCGACGGGATTTTGATTGAGAGGAACTTGTGGTACCAATACATTGTGTTGACCAGGAACCTGAGTCTGAATATTCGATTGTAAACCAGGCCCCACATTAAAGCTTTGTTGACCGACCATGCCAGTCTGAGATGACTGCATATTGATATCTAGATATTATAGAACTTATACTTTATTTTAAATAATTTTAAAGTAATACACAAAGTATTAGATAAGCTATAAAACAAAGTTTCAAAATCGGAATTTTAAATAGACCTTTAATACAGTAGACCGTTTAGAGTGTACTGTCACTGTGTAGCATTTTATAAGACAATTGTTATCAGATAAATTTTTATTGATTATTGGATTATGCAGTTTATCAAATATTAAATCATAACAAATAGAAACTTAAGAGATAACGTACATAACATGTTTTTTAGTAACCACTTATCGTAACCAATGTTCTACATTTAGAATACTATACAACAGGGTCAGTGATTCTCAATTCTCAAATCTTTAAAGATTCGCCACCCACTATCCACAGTAACATACGATTTTACATTTGTAAAATAAATAAAAGTAATTTTTTAAAAACAAAAAATACTTATTTAAATTACTTATTTTATTTAATTATTTATTTTATATTTTATGTTGGTTTTTTATTGTGATATTCTTCCCATAACAGCGTACCCATTGACCGTTGTTCTATAAAAAAAAAATAACACATTAAATATTAATATGAATCGTATGATGGTTTTCGGAATTTATAATATTTTATTATTTATTTATTCTTTTAAAATAATAATAAAATTATTGACACCTTTTTAAAGGCAATAGAGTTTACATACTCATTTTTTTTTTACAATATTAATAGGTACCTACCCATTATAAATTATTATATTATACCATATAATAAATACGGTAGGTGTAATAATATGCAATAGAGTTGAATTATTATAGATTTCAATTTATATGACATATAAAACGTATGTTACTGATAAATTGGTAATCTATCAATTGAAAATTAAACATATTTATAGCTTAATGCTTATATTTATATTGTTTAAAAACATGAGTTTCTTAGAATCCATAAAATTGAAAAAAATGATCCACTTAAAATTAACTCAGGAATCAGGACATCCAATAACTCTAGCGACCCACATATTAAGAAACTTAGAAACGTTGTTATAGATTAATAGATTGCTACACTTAAAAAATATTATAAATGGATACTTAAAACTTTTAATATACATGTATTATTATATTTAATACACACAATAATACTTGCAAAGTTGCAAATGCAATGTTTTTAGAAAAAATTAATTCAACCAACCATCTTATTATTAAGAGTTAAATAAATAACTTAAATAACAATATAAATATATCAAAAAATATAATTAGCAATATAGGTTGACAAACCGTTTCTATTCAGAATTTTTTTTTGTAACTTATGATTTATTATTAATTTAAATTTAACATAAACATTACAGTCACAGTATGATTTACTTTTCAATGATGAAGTAAAAGGTACATTTGATATCTAATACAGCAGAATGTCTACTTACTTTCCCCTTTTACATATCATTATTTAAAATCAATTAAATAAAAAAAATTTTTTTTAATGAAGATATCAAATATGAAATACAATATAAACGAATAAGTTTATATTAGTCTCTTATTGTTGTATGTATTGATAATTTTGGTGTTTTGTTATACTTACCTACTTATGCTTGAATATGAAACCACATAATTTGAATCTACCACTCTACAAATATTATAGGTATTATATTCTGTTTAACTTGAAATATGCAAACCACAACTTACTGCGTTTATGATGTTAGAAGATTTTAACTGTAAGCTAACTTCTACAATTGAAAATTATTGTAATTTGCTTCAAAATTAAAAACCTACAAAGTGTTTTGTACAATATTATTAATTTTAAATTTAATAATAGGTTAGTTTTTTTTAATATTAAATACGACAGAGTAAAAAAAATTCTTTATAAACTTGCATTGTGATATAATATGCATTCATACTTTACATAAACATTTTAATTTTACTTTTAGATTATTAATATTTTAACATTAAAAAAGAAAAAAACTATTAAATTGATATCTACTTTTTGTATTAAATGTTACAACAAAGAACGCAATTTGCGTTTAATATTCCTATGAGAACACACAATTTATTGAATAAACTATTAACAAATATAGAAGTTGTGTTCATTAATTTAACTATTGAGAGTCATTACTATTGACAAATTTTGACAAAAAATCATTTGGCTTTGGCTCAACAGTATCTTTAAATAATGTCATTACATGACAGTCTTGAGCCCATTTGGTGACAATTTCTTGTAACAGCATCTGACCCTGCAAATAAACATTGTGAAAATAATTGCATAATAAAAAATAATCTTAAAGCACTAAAAAAAAAAAAAAATAAATAAAAACTAATAAAATAGTAGAAATTGTTGTTATTTTTAGCTGATTCATTAAAATAAGTTTGTAATTATTAATTTGTATACTTAACACTATATTTTAATCAAGATAATAGTAAATTACTCGATTATATGAAACTAATTTTATTTGAACATTTCTACTAACAAAAGCATCTCACAGCAAGTTTATGCAAAATAGTGCTAGAAACTACAGTTTCATGATCATTGGAAAATCTGGTTAGACCTGAAGGTTATGCTTTAAACTTTAAGTCAGGAATTTTCATTTTTGGGTTTTCTACTAAGACACAGTTTTGATTTTCATAGCTTTTTCCAGATGTGATTTCAATACAGATAAAAGTATCACAATTATTATGAACAAAAATTGGATGAATAGATATTTGTAATGTTTGTTTCTATACAATATGGCCAGGCAGTGAACACTAGATATCCAATTATATACATCAGAGCGTCTAGTGGTATCTAGTCATTATTATATTTATATTTTTACATACCTTAATAACTAACATATCAATGACTCTAATATCAGTTATATGTTTATTTTTTAAGAATTCTTCCTTCAACTTTTTTTGACATTCTTCTTTGGAAACAGGTAAATGACGATCAAACACTAAAATGATGATTTATTTTGTAAAAAGGTTTAAAATTTAATTAAAATTATTTACTTACATATCAAAGGAATTTGCCTGTAATATGTTTTATATAAGTTTAAAACTCTTTTTTTAGCTTCTGATTTATCTGATGATAATAATGGTCTAACTACTTTAGTTGCATATTTAGAAGCTTCTCGAGCAGCCATTTTAAAAAAAAGAAATTATTGTTGTAAGTCAGTAACCTTGTCGAATTTGTTAATCAAATATAATTTTATCTATTGAATATAGCAAATAGCGAAATGAATATAAGTTATTGTTTCAACAAAAAGCCTAAACTTTAAAAAAAAATTTATGATTTATGTCTTATCAAACATTAGTAACCTTTTGAGCACGAACTTAAAATATTTTAAATTTTGATAAAAACATAGATTATCAGTCATATGTTAAAAGCACAGATATCAGGCACATATACAAAATACAATTTTGTGGGGGGGAAGGTTTACAAATATAGTAATACAAATTGTACTTGTACAACAACATAATAAAATAAAACAATTTCTTCCTCGTTACTCATTTTTTTTAATGTGACAATTATAATTATGCTAAGTATCCAAATTTTATGTATGCCATTTGTTTAGAAGTAAGTTTATAAGAACAATTATAATAATAATAAATAAAACTTTAAATGTTATGAACAGAACAGACATTTATTTTATTAGTACTTACGCACATAAAATTACCTAATTATATTATTAAGTACCTATATAGAAGAAAAAAATCAAAATTTTATATTTATTACATTGAAAAATTAAAAATTAAAGTATAAAATCCCATTTTCGTGGTAACTTAAGAAATCTATCGATAATTTCTACCACATTTAAATCAAAATTTCGGTAAAAGTTTAGTATTGCCAATCCAGTAAGTCTAATTTCTCTCATATTGTTTCGTATGTACGTTTTAAGTCTTCGTAGAGTTGAGAATGACCGTTCAGCAGTAGCAGTTGTAATAGGTAATATGACCAAAATGTACCTTACATTATTGATGTAATAATACATAAATTAGCAATTTAATAGGAATTTTTGGTCATCAATTGAGATATAAAAAAAGATTATTGACAAAATGTGAGTTTTCTAGGTATATAAAGGTTTATATCGCAATGTTGAGTTCTCACATGTGCGTAATTCTCAGTAATCAGTTATCACTTCATTTGATCACAATACTAGATTATAAACTTGTATTTCATACCTGACTAATATAAACAAAAGAAAACTAATCAACAGCTAGTAATAAAAATATTTTATAATAATTGGTGTATAATTTGACTTAATTTTTAAAGAAATTATTTGGTGGGGGGTGGGGGGATTGAACCCCAAAAATCCCCTATGTATACGTGCCTGGCAGATATATTATCTATATCCGTGCCATCCGTGGTTAAAAATAAGTAAATATCACGGTGTTACACAGTTCAACAATTGCTATATACTACTACTTCAATATTTTATTATTATTATTAGCATTGATTATATTATAATTATAATAAGTTATAGAAAAGTTTATTCTATAATCATTAATCAATGTAATTAGTATCGACTACATATATCAATTGTCACAAATATCAACTACAACGATATTAAATTATACGGTGTACCTCACTGACTCACAATAAAAAAAAATACCACTGCTAAGATAATATCACAGAATATTCTGTAAGTATAATAAAAAATAATATAAATTATGAAATTCTTAATTCAAAAAACAACGAATTATGATTTATGATAATTACATATTTATATTGAAGAAATAGATTTATTCTCTGCTATTTATAGTTCCAAATCCTGTCGTTCGAATTGCATAAAATGTATCTATATAGAATTTCGGTAACAATTTCTCAGTTAGGACTTTCAATTATTTGTAATAAGCTGATATAAAAAAGAAAAAAAATTGTAATTAAGATTGAGTTGGGAATTGAAAAATAAATGTTGATTAAATATTACACAGTAAATACAAATATAATATTTAATAACTAATAAAGTTTTATAATATAATTAAATACATGTTAATACTATTTTTATTTATTTTTAAATATTATGGAAATAAATTTAAATTTTAATCTTTGTCTATACGTTGTATTTTGTATAATAATTCGTGAATCGGTTAACGCATGCATAATGTTACAACTATACATTATACATAATTCATAAATATAATCATATGTAATAGTTTTAGTTAATAATATTAATAAAAAAACAAATTTTAAACAATTTTTTTTTAATTTTACTTTTTGATTATGTTTAAAAATGTTTAGAAAAAATGATACATATCTATCAAGCATTTAGATACTTATTTGATAATGATTGGATTTGAAGCTTTGTAAGGATATAAGATCCTCCAAGCCTTTCACACAAATTTGAACCGATTGGTAATGTTATTTAGTAGGTAATCTAGTGCAATATTAAATAAACAATATTAATTTCACAATTAGAAAAAAAAATGTACATTGTGACGATTAAATAAGTTAAAATTAAGTACCTAAATATATGTAAGACAACAATATAGACTATAATTAATTCAGACATGTAGTTAAGTATATAATATAAATTGATCCTGGGGTATTGGCGTTTAAAACATAATATAGATTTAACTTTAGTACAGAGTACTGTAGGTATAGATTGAAAAATTAATCACTCTTAATGAAATATTGATTAAAAAATTAAAAACGGGCAAGTTCCTCGCTGAAATATCTATCAGCGATCAGTGTTTATCTGTAGATACTAATGATATTTCATTATATATTTATATAGCTATTAATAATTTATTTTTAATTAGGTATCACACTATAAGTGGAATTAATTATTACCAAGAAAAAAAAATAACATTTATTATCTATAATATAGTAATATAATTGTAATATTATTTCATATTCATATTTCATACATAGTTATGTGGCCTAGATAGTAGATACTAGATACATTATAGTATACATTATAATTTATAAGTAACATTATCTGTAATCGTACGTTGGATTTTTTGATACGGAAGCTTGAGATATAAAGAGCATTAAAATTGTATGCTATAACTAGGTTCGACAATTAGACATTTAAGAATTAGATAGCAAGAAACAGTAAGAGAACGATATTTAAATATACAATATTTACAGCAAAAATAGAGGAGTATATATATATATTTATATATACCCAACTAAATTTAAAAGCTTGGTGGATAAAAAAAGATAATGTATTAAGAATGATATTTATTTGTTGAATGTTAAATTTTGAAAATGCTTTGGTATACTATGATTTAAAATTGGAATATAAAAAAAAACTCCAACGCTGCAAGAACACGGTTTATATTTTTAACTTAAAGTTTTAAGATAGACTAATTACTCATTGTTAAAATTAAAGCTAATAATACAAGGTTAATTTTACTAAACGAAAGTTACCTTTGTTGCTCATAGCCCATAAGTCAGAAAGAGTAATTAAATAGTGTGTTGAATATCACTATGTCATCAGTCAACCAACACAAAAAAACAATCCAAAAATTATTTTGCTTTTTAATTTTTACGGAATAGATAACGATTGGTGGAATGTATTTTATTTTTTTATTTTAAGAATGAGATATGAATAGTCTGAAAATAGAATTCAATTAATAATTTTAAAATGATAACATACATTTTTCCTATATTGTAAGTTAAAAACTAATAATAAAAATTCATCAACCGGAACATTTTTCGGTGCCTGGTTAAACAACCTAAACAGTAAACAGTAATTACCTACCTGTCACAATAATTTAGTTTGCACTATTAACGAAAATACATTTATAATAAAAAATGTTATATTGATGTTTATTATGTTTATCAATATCATGTATTTCTTAAAAATAATATTATTATAACTAGTATTGATTAACATTCAAATTTAGTTGTCTTAATTATCTTAATCAACTTTAAATTGTTAAGTTTAAACAAATTATTATATATTATTATGTATAGGGGTATTGAGCTGTAGATTAAAGAAAAATTATCAGGTATAATTTGTAGTATTTGTACCTCGATATTTCGTGTACATATAGTCGTCATATACGGCTTATATACGGCATAACTAAATAACTTATACTTTATAGACATAGATAGATGTTATAGCCTATGATTTTTTAATAATAATAATAATAATAATAATAATAATAGTATTAAAAATGATAGTAGTAAATAATCATGGTAATAGTAATAATAATAATAATAATAATTAATGATGAATAAAGTCTGGTTTATTGTTATAACCGCGGTAACCTAAATAATGAAATGTCCTTGAATTATGATGAAGATACTGAAAAAAAAAATGTTTTATCTGACTTTTCTGACCTGTTTCCGTGATAGCAATCCAGCTCTTCTCTTGTGTACATTTTTTGTTCTTAGCAAATTTCTACTAGACGCTGAGTGAAGGAAATTCACGTAGAGCCCAGGATGTATATTGTGCAATAATCGTATGATGGAATGGCGGAAGAGGAGTTTGATAGGCAGTTGATGTGCGATGAACCCGAAGTGATACAAAAAGTCATCGACATTTCATCACAAATGTTGATCAGCTTAAGGAATCTATGCGAAACTCGCGCAGAACTTACTCAACATGAAATTAGAACTTTAGAAGTAAGCAGTGAAACCCTATTTATTTGTAGTACATAATTTTTTTATTTATACTTTCTCAATCTTTATCTAGGGTAAATTAGTGAAGTTGTTTTCAGTGCAGTTGAATAATAGACATAAAAATCCAGGGCGGTTTGATTGTCAAAAACTAAGAAACTCGCCTTCTATAAATCAATGGTTGGAAGTTGTAGGACTTAGTACACTTTCTGTACAAGTATATATCAATATAATTTTTAATGTTGAGCAATTATTATAAATTTATTTATTTATAAATATATTTTCTAGAGAATATGTGAAAATATCAGTTCCATTGAAGCATTATTGTTAAAGTCTGAGAATGAATTGAAATCAATTCTTCCAGAATACTCTCTCAAAGATGAAGAACTTAGACGATTAACTAGAGCATCTTATAATTTGAAAAAATATAGTGGTATGTATTTTTTAAATTATATTATTAGTTATATTTCAAACACAAACGTGATTTTTATAGTGTTTGACTTATTTTATTCCCATAATATTATTATAATACATACGTAAACCTAAAAGATAATATTATGTGTTTATGTATAACTATAAGAATTAGATAACTTAGAAAATATATCACTAATTGAATGAACAAAATTTACTTTTATTTTATTTGGTATAAAGTTTAATGATTGAATACAATTTTGATTCAGATTACATAAAGTAAAGAGGTTTGAAAAGTTAAACTTAAAGTAAAATTTAGAAGAAATCACATTTTTAATTCTCCAAATGATTTGTTTTGTATGCTTTTCTTATATTTAGTCTAATATTGAATATAAATATCTGAAGGTATTAAATAGAAGCATAGTGATATTTTACTTTTAGTTAAAATTTATTCTGTTCTTTGGTATACTTTTGTAATTATGCATATATTAAAAATTATCATCAACCAAACTATAATTACGATTTACAAAGATTGGTTCATACTAGTAACACTAGTAGGTAGTATAGATACCTACACATTAGTATATTAAAAAACTTAATTTATTTTTTTTTACCACAATTAATATTAAATAAAGATTGATAAATATTTGAAAAAATATAATTTAGGAAGTTATTTTAATTTTCACCAAAATTATATTATAATAATTTATAAATGTATATTATTTTTCATTAAGTCAAAGAAAAAAAATCATAATAAATATACTAAAATTGTAATTTAGCCAGTATTATATGACAATCTCTTTGTATTTTTTCCAGTATTATAAAAAATTAGTTAGTTTTTACTTTTATTGTTACTTTGCTATTAGTTTATTGGATTATTCTACAGATATTAATTGTTTTTTAAAAATAGAATTGTGTAATATTTACTTGACATAAGATCTTTTAAGAATTTTTAATTTATAAAAATTTAATTAATGATTTAATGTTACAATTATCTCGTAAAAAATTGTAAGGGCTACGGAATAAATAAAGATTTGATTTTAAAATACTTAAAAAACTTTAATAACTTTGGCTAAAATAAATTTTTCTATATTTTGGAGGTCAGAAATTGTGCTGAAAATACTTTATTTAACTGTATTTATGTAATTATTATAGTTATTTTGTACCTTCAGGGAAAAACTTAGTAAACTTTAACCATTTTAACCCTTTGGATTTGTCAATGGAAATTTAAGAATACTGATAAAAAAAAAAAAATAAAAAAAACTTATATCTTATATGAACATGAGTTACCTTAAATATATAATTTTTAAGGATTTTTTTCTTCATTAGTGAATAACTAGAATTAAAATTAGGTCGAAAGACTTATCATAGATCCAGTAAGATTGTTTTTAAAGTTATTGAGAGTATCAACTTAAATTACTGTTAATGTATTTATCAGAAAATATTAATTAATTATTTTATGGCAATTTTCTTCTCAACTTAATTATTTTTGGCAATACATAGTTGTAAGACTTGTAAGTAGACTAGTTTTGAACAGATGTCAATTGTATTGGTACAAATGCTGAAACAACATCAGATTTCTTTTTTAGAAGGAATATTATGCATAAATTGTTCTATTTCTGGCAAATAATGACAATTCAATTTACATTTTAAGTTATGATAAAATCTCCAATGGACACAGATATTACATGATATATTAAAATGTGATTTACATGTTATTACATTTTATGGATTACTAATTTTTTTTTTGTTTATGTTTTTTGTATTAGAAACTATAAGGGTTGGAAATAGAACTCGTGAAAAATGTAAAATTACATTATATTGGGATTCTTGGTATCGACAATATGAAGTTCGTTGTGAACAAGCTGGACACTCTCCATCATCTGTCCAAGGTCATTCTCCTTCTTCATCTTGTCGCCCTAGAAATGCTCATTTAAATCATTACACTCCACCTATAACCCCTACTTTATTTAATCATAACCATAGTAAGTAAATAATATATTATATATTTTAAATTATTATTTGTAATGGTACATAAATATGATAAATTTTACTTTTCTAATTTTTAATTATTTATTATTTTATTAACATTAGGGATCCAATACTTGTTACTGATCAATTATTCTTTCTGTTAATAACAATTTTTTTCAGATTTATTATCTTTAATTATTTTTAATGTAATTTATTTGGATTTAGATGACTAATAATTTTAAATTATTCACACCAAAACTAATTTTTGGTTCACAGTATTTTGAATAATTATCCTTTACAAATTGGCATCTTAAAGGTAATGGGTATTTACCTTATTCTTATAACTTTTCACGAAAAGCAATCTAACTTTCAAACTTGAATTCTAATTAAGCTTTAAATTTCTTAAAAATTATTTAAACAAATGTTTATTATCAGGATTTTTTGTACAATCAAATCATACATTTTAATAGTAACTTTTTTCCATTTATCACTTAGACTTATTCTTTCATCATAAGACGGTACTGAAAATGTTCAATGTTTATATCTTGCTATTAACTCAACTTAAAAAAAAATGTAATATCCCAGGTTAAAATATCAACATTTTTATTTTATATTAATACATGTGCAGATATTTAAATTTGAACCACATTAAATTTTCACCAGTTTAGATTGACAACTTTATCAAAATGTTTATGTATTTATTTCTGCTATTTTATTATACAAATTGTTATTACTCATAACTTTATTAAATAATATGAAAATTTAAATACTAAAGAGATTTAGATTTCATAATTTACAAATGCTTAATTGTAACATAAAAATATTTTATTATTAAAATTATAACTGACTATATTTTATTTGTAGGGACCAGTGATAATCCTATTTCTATTTTAACATCACCAAAAAGTCGACGGAATTTAAATCCTGATGTAGTATTTTCTAATGGATTAACAACGCCACAATCTCCAAAACCCTTAGTTCCTGATATTTGTGTTAAAACTGGTCATAATTTTTCAAATTTACTTCCTATGCTTGGTTATTGTGAACAATGTTCTGTACGAGTATTTGTGGGTAAGTTTTTTTTTCTAATCTGAAATAAAATTATTCAATTTTCATTTATAAAAATCAATTTTAGGTGTTAAGTGTAAAATTTGTAAATTTCGGTATCATAAGGGCTGTTTGTCAAAAGTTCCATTACATTGTACAAAAAATGCTGCTACAGATGATAATGATTCAACTTTTGATGGTAAATTATACTAGGCTAAACCAATTTGTGTATGTTCTATAATTTTTTTATTTTGTACAGAGCTAATTAGTTCATCAGCAAATCACTCTCCTAATTTTAATCGCCCTACTTCACATAAGACTTCTTCTTCGTTATTATCAAAGAGAAAAACCAGAATACCATCTATAAATTCAATACCAGTTTCTGTAAGTAAAATGGGTATATATATATATATTAATAAAATTTAAAAAAATGTATAGAAAATAAAATAAAAATATCAATATTTCAATGTTAAAAGGTATATTTTTGGTTTCTGATTTTGTTTTTAGTCTAAAAGTGGTGGAGCTGAATCTAGTTCTGCCCCATCTAGTACAAATAGTTCAACACCTTCAAGTCCTGCTTTAAACAATCCCAGACAAATGCACGTTTCTTCTTTACCAACACCAGCTATCACTAATGAAAAATTCAACTATCCAGACACTCCCATTTATTCACAAGAATTACAGGTATTTTAAAATCTTTGAGTTGTATTTTTCTAATAATATTTTGATGTATTATATCAGTTATTAATGCTCAATGTTATAATTAATTATTTTAGAAAAATCAATCTAGATTTACTGAATCGTCAAGGTGTGGGAGTACAGATTCAGAACAAACATCAATTAGAATGGATTCTTCTGAAGCTCAAAATTGGGATACTGATGAAATGGAAACAAGAGGTTGGCCAAGACAAAATAGCGTGAGTTAATTTTTAACAAAATATGATTGTTGGTGTTTGTAAATTTAAGAAGTAATTTAAAGGTGTAGTGTATATTTTATTCTTTAATACATTTTTTAATTGAGTATTTAATGTAGTTGTACATATAAATTAAAAAAAAAAAAACAAGATAGTAAATAGATTTTATATTTTTTTATGATTTATCAAGAGAATGCTACATTTTCATGTATTATCTCTGTTTTCTTACTTAAAAATTTTCATTTAGCAGAATCCATTTTATTTAGTTAGCTTTAATATTAAAGTAAATTTATGTATTATCTTATTTGAATGTAAGAATATAATCTGGAGTATCTTATACGGTTTCACAAGGAAATAACTCACTTTAAAATTAAAATATCAATAAAATCCTTTGAGATGCCCTAGATTTTATTCTTATCTTTAAAATTAATAATAGATAAATTTGCTTTTATATTTAAATTTGCTGCACAAAATCTGTTCTACTGAAAGCTAAGTTGGTATGGTATACATTTTTCAGGTAGAAACACACATGCATGTATACTTTCTATCTGGATTTTGTTTAAAATTATTTATTAATAAATATGTTAATAGTAAAGAACTAACAATTGTTTTATTTCCAAGAAACTTTAAACAATTTAAAATGTTGTAGTTATCTCTTCAAGAATGGGACATACCTTGGGACGAATTGAACATGTGTGACAAATTAGGAGAAGGCCATTTTGGTACTGTATATAGTGGAAATTGGCATGGGCCAGTTGCTATTAAAGTAATAAATATGGACTATTTAGATTATGAAAAAACATTAGAAGCATTTAAAGCTGAAGTAAGTTCATAAGACTTTTTATATTAGATTGAAATTCTAAACACAGAAAACTGTTTTAGGTGGCTACCTTTCGTAAAACTCGTCATGAAAATCTTATTTTATTTATGGGTGCTTGTATGAAGCTTCCTAGATTAGCTATTGTAACAAGTCTTGCAAATGGTATGACATTGTACAGACATATACATGTGCTCAAAGATAAATTTAATATGAGTCGTACCACAATGGTTGCTCAACAAATATCACAGGCAAGCTGTTTTTATATAGTTCATTTATTTATTCAAACTAATAAAACATTTTTTTATATTTTTGTTCTATAGGGTATGGGATATTTACATGCAAAAGGTATTATACATAAAGACCTTAGAAGTAAAAATATATTCTTAGAAAATGGGAAAGTCATAATTACTGATTTTGGTTTATTCAGTGTTACTAGATTATGTTTTCGTAACAGGTAATTATAGATAATTGAATAGTTAAAAAAATACTAAAATCTTCTAATTAAAATTTCATAGAACCCAAGATGGTCTTATTGTGCCGCCAGGCTGGTTATGTTATTTAGCACCAGAGCTAGTCCGTAATTTGCGTGTTCACCAAAGACCTGAAGAAGAAGATTTACCATTTAGTAAAGCATCAGATGTTTATGCTTTTGGGTAAATACTATTTTTTTTTACCTTTAATAAAAAATAATAAGTAATTATATAATGTGAAGTTAAATATTAATTATTTTTTTTATGGAATTAATAATAACAGATTCAGCTAAACTATATTTCTAAAATAAATATATGATTTCAATATAATATTTTCATTATATTTACTTGTATTATAAATATGCTTAATTAATAGAACTGTTTGGTATGAGCTGTTATGTGGTGAATGGCCATTCAAATCAGCCAGTCCAGAAGTTATTATTTGGAACATTGGACGTGGTATGAAACAAAGATTAGCTAATTTGGAAGCATCTGGTGATGTCAAAGTAAGGATTCTTAATTAAATTTAGATTATTAGATTATTATTTACAATGTTTATTAATAAAAAATAAAAAAATTTAGGATATATTAATGACTTGTTGGTCGTTTAACCCTGAAAAAAGACCAGATTTTGCTCAAATGCTTAAGACACTTGAACGATTGCCACGTAAACGTTTAGCTCGTAGTCCATCACATCCAATTCATTTATCAAGATCGGCAGAATCTATATTTTAAGAAATAGTTTAACAGTATTATAACATGGCTATACCAATGACTTTACTTATTTATATGGTATGATAACTATTTGTAATAAAACAACTTACAGAGCTCAGTTATACAGGTAATCTTGATTAAAGCGCTTTATGTAATGCAATTATGTAATTTCCATTATTATTATTATTATTATTATTATTATTATTATTATTATCATTATTATATTTGTTAATTGTGTATTATAGTTCTATTGTTATCTATTTGTGGACTGTTTGTATAGTATATTCTGTTTATATTGTGTTAGCAGTCAAATTTAAATTTATGTAAATGTGATATATTTACTCAACTTTATGATATAAAACAGTAATTACTATTATCCATCTAGTAAAAATCAAATTAAGTAATTTATCGACAATTTATTTAAGAAGCACTAATAACAATTAAAATATTAACTTAATATTTTTGAAAAGCTGTTTGCACTATTTAAAAAGTATGCTTTAAACTTTAATTATAAAATACTATGTACAACTATCAAACAATTGATTATTTAATTTATTTTCAATGTATTATTTATTTTAGAAACAAAAATATGCATGAATAATATTCAATTTTGTTACCATGATTAAAAACAGTTATTATGCTTGAATACATTTTGTTATAATTACGCAAATCATAAATAATATACTTAGGAGTTAAGACAATATCCTAATATACTCACTCAAGTATAAACATTGCTTGTTTAAGTATTGTAAGAATTTTGCGTACTCAAATCTATTAATATTATATTATATTAAAAAACCTTAAATGTGTGTAAAATGTATGACTGAGGAAATTGTTAACATTTTGAAGTTGTGAACAACATCTGTTTTGACTGATAATATTTACAAGAGAACAGTATTATTTTAGATAATAATTTATTACTTTAAAATACAAAGTAACTTTGATTTTAATATTTATTGTTATTGTAAAATTAATGTTAATGTATATAATAATATACCAATCTTCTATTTAACTTTTAACCAAAGATTATTAAACATATAAAATACATTATAATTGATTGAATAAAAGTTGTAAATAGTCTTACAACTTATACTGTGAATATGTATAATATATAAATGAGTACCTATAATACGTATTACATATGTTTTGCATTATGTTTATAGGGTTAAAATTTGTCTAGTGGTATATTACTAATTTGTATTAAGTAATTATTTACTGTACTAATCTACAATTCTTAATACAAATTAATTGAAATATGAAAAATAAAGCATAGAATCAATTATTGGAAAATGAAATAATATTCATTTTTTAAATTTAGTTATAGAACTTATCTGTACAGAACAACTTATTTAAATTATTAGCATTAATTACATTATAAAATATTTTCATAGTCTTTGTTATTATTATCAAAGTATACAATTTAAAGGAGTAATGGGTATAAAATCAGTAATGACAGAATTTATACAATGAATAGTTTTTAACTGTTTAAATGTAAAGTTTAATAACAATTTAAACATTGAACATGCAATTGGGTTTAATTAGTACTTCGAGACTTATTAGGATCAAAAGTAAAAAAATTACATTGCAAAATAAATGGCAGATAAAAATGTGAATAAGTAGGAAGCCTTTGCTATTTATCTGTTAAGTATATATCGAGTGTACAATATGCACTCTTTAAATTTAGTAAATTACTGTAACGAAAGTGATATATTTGAATTAAAAAAAAAAATGGTGTACATAAAAAAAATGATTCAAAAAGGAGGCGGTCAGCCTATTTTATTAAGTACATTTATAATATTATTAATGTATAATTTACTTTATTATTTACAATACTTGAATTAGAAAAAATAAAGTAGAAAAGATCAATTCAACGGTTTAAATACTTTGTTTTAAATGCAAAAAAAAATAAATACAGACCCGTGAAAAATATTGCCCATATCCCAAATCATCATAAGATTTTTTCAAATATATTTTATATTTTATATATATTTAATTAATGTAAAAAAACACATGAATTTATTCTCACCCAAGTATTTAACTAATACTATTAATTGTAATTTAATATAATAATTTTTTAATAAAATTTGAAGAAAAAAAATTATATATTTTAAAATGTATTAACATTTTTAACAAATTTTAATTACAGTATCATTGACAACAATTTAAATCTATTTAAAAAATAAAAATATGCATTAGATTATACCATCTCAATAGGTAAAATTAATTATTTACTAAAAAGCTAATAAAATTAATTATATTATTAATTATTATAAGTGTATAATGTATTTATAAATATAATATCATACCTATACTTTATTGATAGTAATTTATAAATCAATACTAACTGAGAATAAAACAATATGAATAGGTTCGTGATTAAAATAGGTATAGTATAAAATTAATTTAAATATTTTGAAAATAATGATTAATAATATATAAATAATAATTTCAAGTAGTAATGAATCTTTTTTAATTACAAGAAAGTAATTTACACTTTTTATTAAAATCTTCTAATTGTGTAAATTTACTCTTCAGTTAATGTCTGTCAATAAAGTTATGAAAATATATTTTTTAAATTTTTTGTTTCAAAATTATTTGTATGTAATAAAATGGATTAAATAAAGTTTAATACTAAACTTAATACATAAATTTTGAAATCAAAATAATTTCAAAAATTTTAATTTAAAAATATTATATTTTACTATTGTAGACATTAAAAATGCGACAGGTTGAATTAATTTTTACTGAAAAAATTTAATTTAAAAGGATTATAGTTTATATAAAATAAAATAATGTACTAAAGCTATAAAAATTGAAAATTGAATACATTTTCAACTACAAAATAAAATGCAAATTTTGGTGAATTTTGTGAAAATATGAACTTTATTAAATGTGTTCATAAAAAAAAAAATTATAATCTTGGATATTTTTGAACTGCTAGCATTGCAACTCACGAGGAACCTTGTAATAAATTTTCAAGGTTTTTGATCAAAAAAAAAAAAAATTATCAACATTTATTTCAAAATATTTCTATTTCTTAATAACTTTAAATTATTATCTAGTTGTTGGTGCTAAGTTACTAAATTATTATTTTTCAATAAATGGTGAAATTTAAAAAAATAATAATATATAACATTCATATTTCATACATAAATATTATTATTAATAGGTGTAGCTTTAAGGGTACTGTGATAAAAAAAAAGGTTGAAAACCATTAGTTTAGACTAGTTTCAAGTTAATTTTACTATGCACTGTTCTAGAGCAATATGGGTAATGATAAATGAAAGTTTATTAATATTATTATAATTAGTAACTCAGGTAATATGTGTAAGTAATTCATACATTATTTTTAACAAAATAAGTTCTTTCTTCTTAAATGTACCATAAAATCAGAGTAATATTACTTTATGTGTACTATACCTTAATAAAAACCACTAGTGGAAAACAATATTACTAATTTGTAGTACAATAAAAAAAAAAAAAATTAGATACCAATAGGATCGACAAGCTCTTTCAACCTAAAATTGTACTTGTATGCAATGATTAAATGATTTATTATTGTAATCAAATTTAAACATTATCCAATTGTCCATTACCCATTAGTGGACTGGACTAGGTATTCAATTACAAAGTAGGGACGCTTGATTCCTACTATGTAATATGTATAATATACAGCCAAATATTTTCCAAGTATTTAATTTTTTCATGCAATGACATTAATAGTTGGATTTACATTAGTCATAAAATGATTTAATACATTTAAATAATAATAACAAGGGATAATTAATAACGATCTGTTGTTAAGCACAGAACACTAGCATTCCTTTTTAATTCATAATTATAGTCACCAAACATCATGAAGAAACCGGACTTCGATTAAAAAATCGTAAATTTTTGATCATTTATTTTAAAATTAGAAACTTTTTTATGAATAATAAGAATTATGTCAACATGACATAAATTAAAGTTATCTATTCTTGTGACTATGATTAAATGTCTTATCACAACGAATGCTTATCAATGACCGCTAACTACATTGTATTCGACCGCACGATTATGACGTGTTTATCGTGGAATAGATTAAATGATAATGATTTGGTTTTGGCCCAAAAAATTCAATTCCTGGAATGTCTCTCGTGAGTTGTGAAAGGTTATTGTGTTCTAAGGTCAAGGTTTTTCTTCTTATGACCTCATGATTGACTAATTTTCGTACGTGGTAAAAGTAGTATGGAAAGTATTAACAACGATAAAATACAGAAGACACTCGTGACACCGGGAATTGGTGGTCAGCCTACTTTCTCCAACGGAACAAAAGTAAGTCGAAATAAAAAGAAATCATTTTCCTGTTTCGGGTTCTTTGAAGTGCACACATTTACTACTTTATTTTTTTATTTATTTTTGAAGGTATCGTTTCATTTTGTCACGCGAATTGTTGGCACTAACATTGTGGTAGATGATAGTTACAAATGGCCCAAGCACATGGAAATCGTTTTGGGAAAAAAATTCAAATTAGAAGTTTGGGAAACTATTTTGAAGTCAATGCGTGAAAGAGAAATTTCAAAATTTATTGTTCATAAAAGTGTGAGTATACCATTCTTTTAAGCATTAATTATTACCAATTATTTTTTTATTAAAATTGTGTTTGCAGTTTATTTTGTTGCATGTTACTTAGAACAATATTAATGTATAGTAATAAAAGAATTTACATTAGCAATTTTAAATATTCTTACATTTATTTTTTAAAGTACCTATTATACTGCACATTTATTAATCTAAATATATTAATTTAACACATGAAAACATTTTAATTTATACCAACTATACCCTATTATGTTTAATCTTATTTATGTTAGGTACTAGTTATGGGAAACTAAAGTAATTATTACTGAATTATTCAAAAAACTGACTTTTTCTATTCAATTATACTGTGGATCAGTGGTGTATTTAGGTTTTTGTCATGGGGGGGAGGGATGACTATAAATGAAGATACTAATGAGAATATTATACAATATATCATATTTTAATTCTTGCAAATTTAATCAATTATTGATAAGAAAAAAAAAAATAATAATTTTTTAAATAATATGATGACATAATTATTTCAATAAATTCGCCACTGCTGTGGATTATTGAACTAATTATATTTATTAAATAAATTATCATAGAATAATTTATAAGACATTAAGACCTTTATAATTATGGTAATAAACTAATAAGTAATGAGTATGATAAATATCCTTTTATTAGTTTTATTCTTTCTAAATGTATTATTAGGTAGCTATACTTTTAATAGTACTTACTTATTTAATATTTATTATTCAATCTTAAAAAATATCTACTTCATTATATGTTTATTGCTATTTATTTTAATATTTACTTTACTTACATGCTTTTAAATAATAATTACACTTGAGAAAAAAAGGTTATATGTTTATAAGTATAATTGGTGTTCCCGATAAAAAATGAGAGACAGTTCATTAAAAACTTGCAATATCTTATAGAAATAAATAATCATTAAATATATTTTTCATGATAACCATTTTTTCATTTTTACTTTTAAACATACTGATGTAATAAATTAAAATTTCCAAATCAATTAATTAATTTTATTATTTTATTTTTATAAGTTTTTTATGATAAATAATGCTGTCCAACTTGATCTTAATACAGAATATCATATTTAAGTTATAAGAGACTAATTTTCTCATTTGTTAAATAATAAGCAAATTTACTTTAGTATTATTAAGTATATCATAGTGAAAATTGTGATTAATATCAGATATTAATTACTGAATTGCACGCATAATGGAAAATAAATATATAAGCATTTTATGATTTTTCTTTACAACCACTGATTAATCTATTAAATTTGGTTTGATTATATCTTATACTTACTGATTACTTATATTTATTGTTATTAGAACTGTTACCTATTAAATTTTATTCAATGTAATCCTACATTATTCAGTTTTTATTATCAATGAATCATTTATGTCTATATAGGTTCATATTTTTATATAATATGAAATATTATGTAATGTTTTATAATTTATAATTAAATGATTATTATGTTCATAGTTCATAAACTAAATTGTAGTATTTAATTGTGTTATAAACAAATAAACATATATTTCATGTTATATAATAAATCAAAATAATTTATGTCAGTAAAATAATGATAGGTGCTATTACCAATATTAATAGGTAATTTAATTATTATGTAATATAGATATTTAGAATTCATATTAGTTGGTAGGAATTTAAAATGTTAATATGTTATATTGTATTGAAGTATTTAAATTTATAACTATATTATAAATTAATATTAGTTTTGTATATTAAAACATATTTTATGTAAAATGTAAATTATTTATTTAATTTTTATTTCATAAGTTAAGAGGTTATTGTACATGTATGCAGTGGTATAATTATAATTTTGTTTTAAGGGGGAGGGGTATATAATTTATTGGATAATTATAAAGTCAGGAGGGAGCTTAAAACCATGCTTTTATAGCTCTATATTGCATATTATATCCGTGATTATAACATAATATGGATAAATTTGTAATCATATATCAAGCATAAGTAAATACATTAAGCATTAGAAAAAGGTTCTGGAAGGGATATCTATGCCACTGAGTGTATGTTCTGTCTTATTAATGCTAACAGAATTTTCAGTGGTATATTTCTTGGCAGTAGCATAGTGATTGCCTCAAGACCAAAATATATGGGTGGGTACTGAGCAATGGATTTTCTACAATAAATTTTTTATTTATGCTTATAATTTGTAAAAAAAAAAAATAATAATAAAAATATAGATTAGAAGCTAAAAGTGCATAGGTGGTAAATTGGTAGTTTTTCTCTGATCTGAAAATTGTTTAGACCAGTACTACTTTTTAGTTCTCAATAGTTTATAGGACTGTTCCACTATATTCAGTATTTATCTTTTTATCCTCACAAATCATGAATTTATCAGTTTTAGATCAAATTCAAAGTAAACGATTAAGTTTTATAATTTTATAAATAGGGTTGACAATTTAATGTACAAAAATTTTAATTGATAAAACACATAACTAAAATGAGTCAAATGCAATTGTTACCCTGGATAAATATACACACCCCAACTTTAATTTGGAAATAATATATTTTATCATTGCTGTTGTTTTGTCATTATAAATAATATTATAATTTTTGTTGCCTTGACATATTTGCTTCATTATCCTATATAATAATGTCTCATCAGCAATCTATCTTGTTATGTCTTAAAATTTATTTATTATTGACACATACAACACTATAAAAATTAACATCAGCAGTTCCAATATAGTGTTGTTAGTTTAAACGTTAGTGTAAATTGACTTTCCAAAAAACTTAAATATAAGAACATAATCTGTGTACTTTTATTGATTTTTTTTAATATAAAAAATTATAAATATATAAATTTAATATGATAATATTGTTTAAACCTAACAATTGAACACATAAAATGTTCTTACTTAGAGGCTGAACACATAAGTTTAGTATGTTGTCTGTTTGAAAGACGTTAATAACGTATGTGGGTTGTGGGTATAATGAATCAAATTTTTTATTTTTGATGTATTAATAGCCACTTAAAATTATGAATTGTATTTTAAACAAAATTAAGTATAAATATATTGTTTGGGGTAGTTGTTGTTTTTCATTCCAAAGCAATTATGACACCTATTAATATTTTCAGACAAAGATAAACTTGCTAACTATAACTCAAGTTGTCAACTAATATAGTTTGGGAGAAGGTGTTTCTTTTAATAACCTTATAGTGGTGCTAAAAATATATATATCAGTAATTTATGTAAAAAAAGTAATATTTATTAGGTTTTAATTGTTGAAATGATGAATTGAACAAAAATTAATTCTCAACTCATGTCACTCACATTGCATTATCTAATAAATCATTGCATCTGATTATATATTTTAAGTAAACTTTGAATAGGTAATAAAAATTAGTGAAATAAGTCTTGAACTAACCATTAATTTTCTTAAATTTTCTATAAAAAAAAATCTAATTGAATAATGTATATGCCATTTGTATAATTTTTTATTTTTTTTAGTTATTACTTATTACCGAAACTGTCAGTATTGAAATATATGCTATATCTCTAAATCTTTAAATATTGTCTTTTTTAAAATTCTCTATTTTGACCACTTTGCCCATTAGATTTAAAATAGTGACCCACCTTTTATGCATAATGAATATTAATGTAATGTTGTTCACAAATCAAAAACATACTTGAATTATTATCAATAATTATTATTCAAGTGGAATATCACTGAAAAAATAAATTGTAAATCTATCAATATAAATATAGTATATTAAGTATTATAGAAAATAGTTAATCACAATTTTTGTGTTTTTTAAAAACTTATTTAATATAGTTCATTAATATAACATGATATTTACATTTTACTATGGCGAGAAGTTCTTATAACACATCTACGAGGTCGACAAATCCTAAAGGTCGATTGTGTATCTATATATATGTTAGAATGGTAGGTTATGTAATATTATGACCGTTAAATTAAAATATTTGTAAAAAGTTTCTGATAGTCTAGAATTATTGTTATTGGTATACAAAATGTTAGAAAATGTATACGTACAGAAAGAATCTAAAATGTAAAATAATGAAATTTCTGCATATGACTCTTGGTGTGTATTTCTCACTGTAATCGACATCTTTTAACCTACAATATGTTGAATCGGCCTGTGTACCTATTTAACCAGATTGGCATAGGTAGTTATAATCTATGCTGAAAAAAAGTAAACATACCAAAAAAATCTTAAATGTTATTTATCGATGAAATTGATTAATATTTAATATGCATTGATGAGTAAATGTTGAGCGTATTTAATGTAATTATTGTATAAGTACCAACTTCTGCAATAATATAGTAAATATAGTTTAATTTTATACTGAAATTATTGAAAACTTAATCAATTATTTTATGAACGTAGTCCTAGATAACTCAAAAGTATTACTTGAATTATAAATAGTTTTAAATGATTTATATTTATTTTTCATTCATTTTAGATTTTGAGCGGAACAATAAATGTACTGATTTTATAATAATTGTTTTTTAATGAAAACGTAATATAAAGCTTATTATAAGTTGTTTTTGTAGGTAAAAAAATACATAGGCACGTTTTTGTAAGCATTTAAAGTTAAAAAAATTTCTGAATTTGTCAAAATCTTGAAAATTTGCAAACAACTTTATAGTACAAAATTCATTAGTTTTTTAATTTTTATAATTAAATTGTTAAGTCTTCAAGTTTCCTTATAATTAGTTCATATTGAAACCCAAATTTTTAATATATTTACATATAAACACGTAAATGTATTATAATAAAAACTTTTTTCTTTTAAATATTAAAGGTAATATTGGTATTTGTATTTGGTGTAAATTTATGTCTGACGTCTGCACCTTTATGATAATTTAGTGAAAATCCTTTATTTTGAAAATTGATGATAATTTCTGATTTTGAGTCTGGTTGGTACTTTTGAGAGCCAAAAATAAAAATAAATCACTTTTTTGAAATATTTACTTATAACAAGTATACAATTATTTATACCAGTATTTAATTAACGTAATGTAATTTTAAAAAAAATGAATTATATTTTGTCGTTTTTTTGAAAAAATAGTTCAACCATATAGTAGCTTTACTGTATGCAATGTATTAATATATAATAAAATATACTTAGAAATATAGGCTGACAAAACTATCTCCGTCTAGAATTGATGATTTTATGTACAAAATACAATTATTTATCTTTGTTATAATATATTTTCTGTTATAAATATAACAGAATTAACTTTATACTGTAGCAAAATTATTTATGTGTATAAATGATAAGTATACAATTCTAAATTAATTATACAGAATATTGGTACAGATAAACTTTAAATTTGTAAGACGTCAAAACTTTATGTTAATAATAAATTATCAAAATAAAATGTTGTTTTACTGTGTTATTAAAAATATGTAAAACATTTTAATTTCGAAACTAGGAAACATATTATGATATCTTAAATATTTTAAAATTTCAAAAAAAAAAAAAAAAAAAAACTGAAACTGATAGAAATTATATAATATGAACTTATCGAAAAAAATGAATATAGTTTTATAAATAAATCATCCGGTATATATTGTAGTGTAATAAAATGTTATAATTTTTTTTATACAAGTTTGATATAAATATATAAATTTACTTCAGTGTAGCCGCAGCTTAATTGTAGTGTATCTACTAAAATATGTATATGATCGTAGAATTTATTATTGTATACCGTCTTCTTCTACTCGCGATTCATTTTTTCTTGCACTTAACATCTAAAGTTCAAACCGTAAACATATCTTATTTTCTTTAGTGCGTTTTCAATTCTTCAACAATTTATTCCTGAATAAAGGGCAATTAACTAAATAATCAAGTATGTTTTTATTATAAATTTAATACTTATATAATATTGTATATTTTTAAATTTTAAATATATTTATTAGTGTAAGAAGGTACTTATAGCAGCATTAATAATTCTATTTATAGAGAATAACTATATTCAATATTTTTTCAAGTTTGATAACTAGGAAATAAATGCTAAACAAAACAAAGTCGTTAAATATTTTAACTAGTAAAAAAGTTTAACTTGTGTTAGTTAAATAAGTGCTTAGTTATATAATTAATATATCTACATCCATCTAAAGTTTATGGTTTTTTTATAATATTGGTAAATATCGACTCATTATACTATAATACAATGTACATAAGTATTGTTTTAAAAAGTATTGAAAAAAATAACTAAATCATATTAAATGCTTGTATTATTTTTAAATTTCTATTTTATTATTTTTATCATAATTATGATAATTATATACAACTATTGATAAAACAGAGAATAAGTTAATAGTTCGAGGTCATTACCTCAGAAATTATCCAAGCCGTCCACAATATACTATACATTTTATACTTACATTTTTTTCATAAATATACAATTTTCTAAGTTATGGTAAATAATACTTATTATTAAAATGTATTTCAGCACTTAATATATTAATTTAATGTGTATCTCTAGATTATGTAATATAAAGTAAATTTTAAATTTCATAATTTATATATTTAATTTAGTCGTGCTATGATTTATTGATTAAAAAAAAAAAGAAAACACTTACACTGTAATTATTAAATGATGAAATATTTTTTCAGTTTTTTTTTCTTACTAAAAAGTATTTAAAATTCATAAGATAATTTAAAAAAAATAATTGATAAAAAAAATTGATTTACGAACATTGGTATACGCATAATTGTTTTGATTGAGATAACCATTCATTAATAGCACCTTTTATATTTATTAAAGTTATAATTTTTTGAAATTGATTGATATTTTCGTTCTATTATATTCAATTTTTTTTTATAATTGTCTAAATATATTAATTTAAAGTCAGTAATTCTAAGTTTTTGTTTTGATTTAAAATTTATCAAACATATTATAATTTTTTCTTATTCATTTTTAAGTATATTCTTCTATTTATAAGTTAAAATCGATGTTATTTTATCAGTGAATACTGAATAATATTAACATACAATTAATGTATTGTGATTGTATTTTTCTACTATTGAAATTTACTATCGATTCTGGTTCTATAAGATATACAATATGCATAATGGTTGTACCTATCTAAAAATACAATAAATTATATTTTGTATGAGAAAAGAAACACATTCTCATATTATTGTGCACACGTTACAGTTTGAATATTTTAAATATTAAGAATGCTGAGATGTTTGCTTTAGATTTACGAATTTATTGAAATTTGTATTTGAATTGATTGTGAAATATGTGTGTATTAAATGTTTTCAAAGTGGTTTTATTTCTATTTTTTCAAATAAGTGATCTGCAGTGTTTTTAGTGATTGTTGTTATTAAAGTTTATTTTTGTTTTGTTTTGTTTTAATTAACAGGTAAATTAAGATTCCAAACGATTTTTTTTTTTTATCATGGATCATTGGCCTAAAGATGTCGGAATACGCGCTATTCATTTCGTCATACCGTCGTTGTACGTTGATCAAACTGATTTGGAAAAATACGACCAAGTGTCCGAAGGAAAATATACCGTTGGTCTGGGCCAAAAGCAAATGGGGTTTTGCACAGACCTCGAAGATGTGAATTCGTTGTGCCTGACGGCTGTCAGTCAGCTTGTCGAGAACAATGGCATTAGTTATGCGGACATAGGTCGTCTGGAGGTTGGCACCGAGACCATAATCGACAAGTCGAAAAGTGTTAAAACGGTTTTGATGAAGCTGTTCGAGCCTAGTGGTAATTTCCACGTTGAGGGTATCGACACGACAAATGCCTGTTATGGTGGGACGGCGGCCCTGTTCAACGCTCTTTCGTGGATGGAGTCTAGTGCGTGGGACGGTAGGCTGGCCGTAGTAGTCGCAGCCGACATTGCGATCTACGCAAAGGGCAACGCGCGTCCAACAGGAGGTGCCGGCGCCGTCGCGATGCTGATCGGCCCAAACGCCTCGTTGGTGATCGAGAGGGGCCTTCGGGGAACGTACATGAACCACGCGTATGATTTCTTCAAGCCCGACCTGACATCTGAATATCCGGTGGTGGATGGTAAACTGTCAATCGAGTGTTACCTTAACGCCCTGGACCAATGCTACAAGTCCTATCTGAGCAAGTGTGGCGACGATACCAATGTCAACTTGAACGGGTTCGATTCATTCGTGTTCCACACACCATACTGCAAACTGGTGCAGAAGTCCCTGGCCCGGTTATACCTGAACGATTTCGTGAACAGTGACGCAAAGGACAAGGACTACCCGGGGTTGGACCGATACAAGGACGTGCACCTACCGTCCACATTTTTCGACCGAGATATCGAGAAGACGTTCATGGAACGAAGCAAGACTGTTTACGAGGACAAGACAAAGCCGTCGCTGTTGCTGGCGTCGCGCATAGGAAACATGTACACGGCGTCCGTGTACAGCGGGCTGGTCTCATACCTTGTGTCTTTGCCGCCGGAACATCTACCCGGCAAGAAAATCGGCGTGTTTTCCTACGGGTCCGGTTTGGCGTCGTCCATGTACTCGATCAGGGTCGTCGACAACGATTTGTCGAGTCTTATCGGCAATCTGAAGAAAGGCATCAACCGTCTGGAAGAGCGGATACGACTGTCGCCCGAACAATTCACGGAAGTGTTGGAAGTCCGGCAGAAGTCTTTGCACCGAGCGCCGTACGTACCAGTTAGCGATAAGGGTCAGCTGTTTCCGGGCACGTGGTACTTGTCCAGTATCGACGAAATGCACCGACGGTATTACGAGAGAAAAGAATAGAGCGTTGTAAAACATCTATACAATAGAAAATGTATTTATGTCCCCCCAGTGAAAAAGTATTATTTATCGGTAGGCGATGAATATATAAATCGTATTATTCTCTGTACATCAAGCAAATAATAACTAGTAATGGTACTTTTTAAAATGCACAGTTAATTTTAAGCAAAAATCTTTGTACTTTTATAGTTATAGTATTGGTTTATATATTTTTTATATACATAACAACATGTATATACCTATTATATATAGAGTTATGTAATTATTTTGCATTAACATGATATTTTTCATTAATATTATTATACTCTTGGTGTGTGGGTTTTATTGACAATAATTATTATAATAATATTAAGTCGGTATTGAAGAGGTGCTGCAGATTGTTAATTTTTTTTTTTAATTATAAACATTATAAATTTAATATTGTAATTTTTAAATCATGCCTTGTTTAATAGATTATCCACTGCAGGTTTAAAAATCAAATGCATTTATTCGTTTTTTTTTTTTTTAAATGTCAAATAAATATATTTTAGTGAGCAAACATTTTGATTTTAAAATTGTATTAATCACGATTTTTCTTAACTTTATAATTTCATCAAAAAAATAATAAATATAACTAAGTTTATATCTTAAAATAAACTATATACCATGACTCATGAGTACCTAATGATAAATTATAATACAGCGTGCTCAAATAATATGCAAAATATGTAAAACTTGGTTAGGCTAAAAGGTTTTATTTGAATAAATTATACAATTAAAAATTAAAACTTTAAGTTGTGTGGTATTATTATAAGTTTTGATTGAATGCATAATATATGTAATTAATTGAGAAATATAATTATTTTCGATGTTTAATAGATGTAAAACTATACAAATAATGGGACGACTACTAAATTTGTAAACACTTATACTATCTATTTATTGGTCATAATACTCATAACTCATAAGTAAGTAGATTTACAACTATAATTATGAATTGCAAAACAAATATTTAACTTTTTTGTATTAATAACATCGTGGAAGATATTGATGGTCTTAATGTTTTATTACAACGGCGTTATGTATTGTTTTTCTTTTTTTCGGAAGCACTAGGAATAAAAAAGTATTCCATAATGTTTCGTTGCACAATGTAACATCAAACTATACTTAGGTTTGTGTTTGTGCACCCATAGAGCCATAGACACATAGTATTAATAGTACTTTAAAATAAACAAATTATTTTCAAGATTGTTGTTAGTATCGTTATAATGATAATAAATTGTAGTAAACTAGTATGATTAGTATTTGATTGCAATTTATAGTTTAGTAGGTATAGGTTCTATTGATAAAATGTATGAAATTACAGAATTAAATTAAAATAATTATTGCTAAAAACTTTAATGTCTAATTCCAGCGAAAATAGTATAGTTATTTCTCTATACTTTTTCATTTTAATTTAAGATCTTGAATGAAATCTATTGTATTTATTTTTGAAGTCCGTACACGATACCGAGTAAAATGATAAATACTTAAGACTTATATTGATAGGTGTTAAAAATGTTATCATTTCATATTGGTGATTGAATTCATAATTTTCAACGAAACCAATTTAAACATTGTAATCCGTTTATAAATTACTCGTTTTACAGCTATATGTTTGAAATTGATTTCATGATCACTTACTAAAATAAAAACCGTTTTATCTAAATATGATCACACATATATATCGATCATCAAGATGAGTGATGAGACCCGAGTGCCATTATTCTACTTGATACAATAGCATCTCGTGGTTCTAATAAGTAACATCGTAACGAACATATAATTCATTTAAAATTGTAATAATGTAATCACTAACCGTTGAAGATTTGGAATTATTAATAATTGTTTATATTGACTACCGTTTTTAGACTTTTGTCTAGGCTACAATATTATAACATGCATAAATCCTTCTATGCATTTAAACTGTCCAGCGAAGATACGATACACCATGACTTGACGAATATCATCACTTCGCATTCTTGCGCGATACTGCCATAGTTCAACCACTCCAATGGTATGGTGTGGTGTCGCGTTAGGTGATGTGTTGTAGAATCGGTGTATTTCTTGCTTGGCAGAGCATATTATATTTATATATTATATATAATATTTTAATTATTATATACTATTGATGTATACATATTTTTTATTTTGGTATTTTAGTATTTAATTTAAAGAACTACAAATATATAAGTCCTTACTCCTTTATATAAGATAGATTGTGTGTTAAATGTAGCATTAAAATGCTAAAAAAATTTAAAAGCATTTCGAGATTGGCTTGCAAAATTATACAGATCAAATTAAAATATATTACAATATAGGAGATTCAAAATTTATATTGTAGCCATTTTATTATATAAACCTATAAAATATTCATGATAGAGAAAAATGTTTAATATGAAAGTTTTGTATTTAAAAAAATATAAAATGATGAATAATTTTTATATATTTTTTTAATATTTTAGGGAGGTTTGGAAGTCAATTTTAAAAATTCAAAAGGAAATCTTTCCTAATATGAAGATTTTTTTTTGGAATATTTCGATGATACATAAAAATTTAAATTCGGATTAGTGGTTTATCAAATATAAATATTTACAGATTAGGAGGTGAGCGGAGTAATAGACAACATTTTATGGAGTATTCCTAAACTATCCCACTATTTGTTCATCTAAACTTTAAATACCTTATAACTCATATACAGATATACTCATATATACTCGTCCTTAATTTATATTTTTATATAACAAAATACTTAAAAAAAATTCTTCAGATTATAATAAAAAAGTATAGGTTCTCAATTAAAGTTTTAAAGTTAATTTCAACCCCTCCCTTCTAAAATGTTGTAAAAATTATTAAAATACAAATTAGCTTAGAAGTTTCTAAAAAAAAAAAAAATTTCATTCTAAATATTTTTCTTAATTATGAATATTTATTTTGAATCGCCCTATAAATATAAACTGAATCAGTTTAAAATAAACGTAACCTGCCAGTTGTAATTATGCAATTTATAAGTACGTAATATGAGATGAATAAATTAACAAACCAAAATTAAATATTTGTTAACAGTTGGTAGCGTCTTATCCGTTCATTTCCAAGACGTTGCGAGATGCTGGTCGTACGTCAATCCCCAGCACAAGTCATTGTTGCACAGCACAACTTCAAAAAAACGGCACCGGTTACGATGATCTTAACGATTTACTAGCGGAACCAGCGGATTTGGAATTCACTATAGGTTTTTAAAAATTATTGATACAATGATACCTAAATATCTGACAATGGTTACTTTTAGTTTGCAGGTAGCTAGTGTTAGATATACCACTGTTATGAGGGCGACACACGATTCCGCACAATATACCTTTTTACCTACCCGATTCCACACATTTTCATTATACAAAAGATTTTTTTTATTTAACCCAATTTTAACACGATTCCGCATAAAAATTGTGGCGACGTTGCCTGTTATGAGTTAAAATAATTATAGTAATAATATTAAATAAAACAAATTATTAAAAATAAATTGTATAGAAAAATGTATATTTTAATTCTGTTGAAAATTGGTTAAAGTAAAAATAAAATAATACAAAAATAGTCAAATTAGTACAAATAAATAATTGAATTATATCAATTTGATTCGATTCATAGTTATTGTAAGCATTTATGGTGAATTCCATATGCTCTTTTTCTTTCGCGTTCAATATTTTCCGATTATTATATAAAGTAATTGATCTGATTTTAGTTTCAATTTCTGACTGAAATTCCATCAACACTTTTATAACTAAATAAATATGTAGATGAGGGTGATAAAATTGACCGTTATATGTGCGATGAAAGCTTTCAGAACCATTAGTTAACAGTTGTCCTATAAAAAGTATAAATAACTATTTTTATTAATTAATTTTACCTCGGATTCGTTAAAGGTTTTTCTGCCTATAATTCTGGTGGATATAAGTATTCATTTTCAATGTAATTTTTCAAAATATAGTCGCTGAACAAATATCCTACAGTATTGTTGGGGCAAATACTTATAAATTCAGTGAATGTTTCGTTTACTTCATGACATGCAAAGAAAGATTAAGCGAAAAATTGCTTCAACCACTTTCCGAGTTCATCATTTAAATCTTCATATCTTTCTCTCAAACCAGATTCACTTTGAATCTAAAAAAAATGTTTATAAAATAACTAAATAAATTTATAAACATACATTAATATTGCTACTAACCTTACGTCATCGTGAAATCTGCAAGCCATTATTTTTACGTTCGGGAAAACAGATAGGACTACCTTATGTGCACTAATTTCAAAGTCCAGGTGTATTATTTTTATATTTAATATTTTATCGCTGACTTTTGTACAAAGTTGTCGAAATAATTCTATAAATCTACGTAGATATTTTGAGTTTTGTCTTTTAAAAAATAAATATACTAGTAGCAAATAAAATACATTTTTAGAACTGTATATCGTGTACAACTGTAAAAAGTACTTAGGTGAATAGTCAAATGTTCCGTTCCAAAATAATTCTGAACAAAATTGAGTCAAAAAGTTAATATTTTGAACAGTTATTAAGGCAAATAAAATTTGCATCCACCGGAGCATAAATAAATTATTGTTGATTTTCATATGTGAAACATTTATAAGTTTTTAAAATTCTCAGTTATTATAAAGCATTATCTAATGATGTTGGAAATACAGGAAAATGTTTTCTTCGTTCATCATACATTGCTTTACTTACGGATTTAATGCTATAGTGTCTTATTACCGATGATTCTGGAGTTTGGAGTAACTCTGTACGAATAATTTTGACAGATTTACTAAAAACTGATTCCTCTGCTCGCCGCTTACAATTTTCTCTGAGTACTTGTTTTTCTATTTTATTAGAAGTTTCAGCCAGATGATTATATACTCCTTTTGAGTCGAAATTTTTTTTTTCTGAATTTGAAAAAATAAACGCAGTGTAATTTTTAACAGAAGAGCAGCGCCATTTTAATAGTTGATCGCATGTGCAAACACTATAACAAATCTATGTTTATATCCATTAACAATTGCTAGTTCCTTATTTCTCTCTAACAATATGATGCGAATTTCTAAATTCTTTAAATTATTCATTTTAAATTTTAAATTTACAATTTATAAGACAACACTAAAATACAATATTACGGATTGTAATATGTATGTAGGTACGAATGAATATCGAACAGATAACTGATGAGTCCCAATAGAACATATATATAATACATTGTATACTATTTAGATAAGCTAGTGTATCTGGAAAAACCAAAACAATGTTATAATATATGTAATATTAATATTAACCATTTTTATAATACAATTTTCAACATCGCAAATTAGTTTTGTGCGGAATCGTGTTAATGAAAAGGTATATGCGGAATCATGAGCCGCTGTTTTATAATACCTTCATCGGCTTCATTGATATATTATTTTATTGGTTTTTTGTTAGTAGGATATTTGTATTTGATAACTTTAGTGAAGAGGGTAATAGGTATGTTATATAGAAATAGAAGTATTGTATTAGATGTTTTAACGCCGAGGAGAATTTAAAGAAAAAAGCCTCAAGAAACAAAATCAACTTTTTTATCTGTAAAAATTAATTATATTATTAATTATACAGTAATTCAGTTATATAGGTTTAATCTTAAATAAATATTTTTTTTAACTCAGAAGTTACAATAAATGAAAAATATTATTGGTAGTAAATAACTAAAAAAGTTATACAAGTATACGTAACAAGTATAACATAAGACTTAAATTTGACCTATGCAAACAGTGAAATTCTGACTATTAAAATTTAATATTTTTAGAAATATGAGTAGGTATATTTAACTAACTTAAATTTAAAAATATTCATCTTGTTAATACATTCAATTTAAGTATATCTTTTCTTTTTTAACCATCACATGAGGAACTTTCTTAATACCAATGACATTCAATTTTACGTGCAAATAGATTTGTTGAAGATCGAGGTTCCGGGTTCTTACGAAAAGGAGACTTGGCTAATGGATGAAAACGAAAAACGAAACACGATACCCGAACTCAAAGAAGCCGGCAACGAGTTATACCACAAAGGTAAATACAAAGAAGCCGAAGAAAAATACATGTTGGCTCTCGGATTTTTAGAACAAATCATGATGAAGTAATTACTCAATTCTTTTAATATAATAATTGTAATCGAAACTGTTTTTCCAGAAATTAATTGTACATTTTTTTACTACTTATAATTTAAATAATTTATGCCTAATTATAAAAAAATACAAATAAATAATTATTTGCACTTTTGACACTTTTGTTATTATTATCTTGAAGACTCAAACCGCATGAAAAGGAATGGGACGAATTGAACAAAATAAAAATCCCGCTGTTACTGAATTTGGCTCAATGCAAGCTTATTTCCAAGGATTATTACCAAGTCATAGAACACTGTACATCAATTTTGAATGACGATCCTGGTACACATGCATTCATTTCTTATAATATGAATGTATCGATTCGGAACTCCTAAACATATTATAATGGTTGTTTATTCTCTTTCAGATAATGTCAAAGCATTGTTTAGACGTGGAAAAGCAAATATATCTGTATGGAAAATGAATGAAGCTAGAAAAGATTTAAAACATCTCTCGACTCTTGATCCTAGTATGCAAGTTTCGGTTAACCGATTACTTTGTCAAATTAACGAAGCATTGAAAATAAAAGATGACGAAGATAGACAAAAATTAAGAGGAAAACTTTTCTGAAAAATTGTTTTTTCATTTTAAATATTAAATTATGATGTTGTTGTTATAAAATATATTATTTTGGTTTGCTTTTTACAGGATGCATGGTATTTGGATTTATTATTTGGGTTTTAGGTAATCATTTATACATAAAATGAAAAATGTATAAATTCTATATTTTTCAAACTGTCATTAATTACAATTGCAAGTTAATAGTTTTACAAAAGGGTTATATTATTATGTGATGACCTTTTATAATTATTTAAAATACTAGTTACTTTACAGTTCTGATTTTTTTAATCTACAATTTATACATTGTTTAAGACAATGTCAATTTAACATTTTTTATTTCCATGATCAATTGTAGTAAAACTTATCTTTGAATTTCTTATTTTTTAACCAAACTGTTTAAATTTAGTAGGTATTTGCACATAACCTATGAGAAAATTTATAAAGAAAGTATTAATCTTAAGTTGTATGTAGATTTTAATTTCGGTTTTATTTTTTAAATATATTCAATCAATTTAAGAGGAATTAATAATTTTATTGATATATTAATTATTATAAAATTCTCTTACATAGAACAACTGCATTTACGCTTTCTCACTAATAAGTTTAATAGGATACTTACTTTTATTGAGAAGTTATTGTAGTTTCTGTGATATACTTTATGAAAACTATGAAAAGGAATATAAAATATCATGAGAGACATAATAACTTATTATATCATAAGAATCTATCCAAGTAGGATATATATTCTCTAAATCTAGTTATAAATAAGTAAATTTATATTTTCTTATAGATATTATTTTATTATATTATATATTTATTTAAAATTTTATTATACAACACTAATTGTCAAATAAATCACTAAATGTATATTTTAAATTTAAAATACCAGAAAACAAACGACTGCAGAAACCCGAGTAAGCCCAAATTACTATCTCGCAGACTGCGCAGTGCAGTGTATTGGTAGGTATATTTTAATTTCCATTTCGTATAATATATTATTTGAAAAGCCCTTATAGTACTGATTTATTAAATTGAGTCTTTATATAAATGTATTTTAAGTGAACTTTATTCTGAAACACTACTTAAGTATGTCAATTCTGATTGTTAATAACACTTAGTTTATTTATTTCTATACAATTTATATTTATAATTTTTAAATAAACGGAAAAGTGATAATCAAATTATTATAATGATGTATTTTTAAGTAACTTACCTATATATAATACTTATTATTAATTTAATTTTAGTGCGGTAAATATTACCAAACCTCACCATAATAATATGTTATTTTCATAAATTGTTATAAAAGTGTTTATCTTATAAATACAAAATCTGTTTTTATGTAGACATAAAAAACAGTTATATTATTTTAGTATTTTGTACGATTTTCTCGTTTAAACTTATACGTTTTCTAAAATATTGTTTAATTACTCGAATTTGTAATGGTATATATATTAAGAATGTATAAAAATGTATTTTGTTATAAAAAAAAAAAAAAAAAAAATGTTTTTTTATTTGTTTAATCGTTTTTGTCATGGTTTTTTCTTTTGCTTTTTCTATCATAAAAAAATTAGGTATCTTAAAACCACGTCAACTTAATGACTTGGTGTTGAAAAACCGAAAACTATAAATAAAACCACAAGTAAAATATTTAAAAAGCCAAAAAAATAACGAATTTAATCATAAAAAGGTAAGTAAATAATTAAGTACCGCTCTGCTGAACATTCGCTGTGTAGTGGTTCACTATTATAGGTGTCTTAAAAGTTAAATATGAATTTAATGATATATTATCACTATATACGAAAAACGATTTTAAGCAAAATCGGTCTATTAGCCTATATATATTACCATCGATATGTTTTTTTGATATAGTTAGTATGGTTAGGCATTTTTTTTTTTACTTTTTGTATTATAATAGGTTAACAAATATTTTTTTTTTCATAAATATTGCATTTTTTATTTTATCAGATTTTAATAATTATGATAATATATATATTCGTATATCAACATTATCAACATGTATAACATACAATTTAATAACATATTTCTGTTAATACCGTAAAACAATATAAATAGATTTATAGTATATATAATTAATATACACTTTAAAATAAATCAAAAATGTTATTGCATGTAATAAAATTAATAATAATATAAAATGTATAAAAGTTTAAGTTCCTATAATTTGTGATTTTAACTTTAAATTCTTATAGATAAATATTGGACTTCAGATTTTCAATATTTTTTAACTAAGAAATTAACAACTTATGAGAAGCTTTGTACATTTTAAAACAACTCTACCTAGGAAATATAAGCTGTATAGGTCAGTTGGCTGTTTTCGAATTATATACAAAAAATAAAAAAATCATAATAAGTCTGAATTGCGTATGCTGTGTGCTCACAAGTTTATTTATTATAAACTTATGTGGATAATTTAAACTTCTTTTTGATTTTTCCAAGTTTTTTAAAAAAATGCTTAGTTATGGATAGGACTTGGTGGTTTTTAAAACTAATTAGTTTCTAGAAGAAAAAAATTTCATATCCCAGTAAACATTTTATCAAACTACCTGTTGAATGTTGGACTTGCTTACATAAAATTTAACAATGAACATTAAGTTATATTTCGTAAGATAGATCATAATCACAATACATATGACAAACAAAAACTAAATAGATATCAAGTAAGTGGTAGCTAAGTATGATACAATTTAAAACCTACCTAAAGTTGTTGATAAACTTTTTAAAAAAATCAAATAAAATATTGTACAATATGCATAAAGGATAAGGATTAAAAAACATGAATTTCTTGAATAAAAAAATCACATATTAGTGGCACTTAGCTTGGTGTTTTATTTAGGGTAATTAAGGAGGGATAATTAATTTGAATGGTCACGATACTGTTTCTTGTTAAAAATCATAACTATATATTATGTCACTTTTTATTTTTATCGTTAATAAAAAAATATGTATGAAAATACTTTTACTAATATATTAATAAAGATGAATGATTTTAACTTAAATATATCACCAAAAATTATTTACGCTGATTTTTAACTAGCTATTCATTTTGCACGTCTAGTTCTTTTTTTAAATTTATTAAGGAAAGGATTTTGTTTTTACTTAGAGCAGAGTTTATGAAAAAAAATTTAATCGGTAGGTTTATGTACAGATTTAAAAAAAAAACAGAAATTGAAATATTTTTATATAGTAGATATGTGGGTTATTCACCATTCGGTTGTCTTGGATACTCACATCACATTTATCACTGCTTGTTCGAATAAAAAATAAAAATTTAAATATATTATATTGAACTGCAGGTTACTAAGGAAATATAGTTGGTTAAAACATCGATCAAACTTTTTAAAATTAAAATATAATTTGATGAAATAACTTAATTTTATTATTATTTATAATAAAATAATCATTTAAATTATACAGTATATTATAATGGATATTATATCACAAAATGAAGTCGATTTTTTTATTGACCATATTAAAGAATCAAAACTTAATGAACTTGGATCAAAAATGTAATTAAATTAATTTTTAAATATTAATACCATAGGTGTACAAAAAACGCATGTTGCAGATGGTATGATAGTCATGATCGTTTGCAAAAACTTAACCAACAGGCTACGTTGGAAGCTTCTAAAGGAGGAGAAGAATATATTAAGGATCAGCTCATTAGTTACGGAAAAGTAATTAAACAACTTTATCTAACCTAACTTACGAAAACAGTTGTATCTGGATGCCTAATGAAATTTTTATGTTAAATTAAATTTGTACTTTTAAGGTTCCTATTATTGTACACGAAGCTATTTGTGTAGCTATATGGAGGGAGAAAGTTTTTCCAGAATTACTATGTATTATACCTAATCCTACACAATCATTCACATTATATTTTATAGTAAGTTTTTAGTACATTATTGTTACAATTTTTAATCAAACTAATACAATTATATACAATTTATTAATTAAATTGTATTTCATTGGTACGATCAATATATATTATAATTTATAATCGTATAAAAATTAAGTAAACAAAAACCATTATTTATGGTATATATAAAATTATAATGTAGTATTATAATATTGTTATAAACCATTAGTACCTATTAGTTCTTAATTTATTTTGTATATCAATGAATTTTATTTTAAATTCAAAATTAATCAAATGCATATCTGATTTAAGACGTAACTATTTTAAGTACAAAATTTTATTATGCATATTTTCGAAAAAACAGCATTTAACTGTTACTGTATAAAAAATTATGTATTTGGGATTTTTTAACAATATTATAATATTTGAATATATTTAATGAGATATAGTAAATGTATTTTGTTTATTCTTATTTTTTTTTTTAAATATAGTTTTATTTTGCATGAAGTTTATTTATTATTATTTTTTATTATTTTTATGTATTTTTAATATTTGATTAGTTATCGTTTTATTAAGTTAATTTAGAATAATTAGTTACTTTTTTGATACTCACATTTACAACTCTTTATATTATAAAGTACCAACATATTACATTTCTGGTGTCATGAGAATATCAAAAGATTTAAATACCTATTTAATTATGTTTGATAGTCAGATGAATTTTATGTAAATTAACTTTTAATATAATATTGTTTTTTAATGATACTATTGTTTATTTAGTATTTGTGTAATTGTATATTTACAGTTTTAATTCTTAATTACTATTTTAGTTATTTCATGAAACTGTAGCGATTGGACTATTACAAAAGATACTATTTCACGAGGAAGGTGCTCAGTCTTTAGGAAATTATGCTTTGGATCTGTTTGACCATATAATATTTTCAATCACACATATAGCTATTGGGTAAACTATTAATTAAATATTAACAATTTATTTATTTATACACAATTATTTTTCTTTCTTTTTAATAATGGACTTAGAAATACAAATAATTTCCAAATCTGCTCGAAAATAACTGATATGTCAGTAATGGATGAAATAATCGAACATAAACATAAAATACAATTTGAAGTGGGAATTTGTTGTATTGGTATCATGTTTAATATGTTACTACACATAAAAAAGTAAAATTTGAATATATCTTTACATGAATCTAAATTAAAATAGTTCTAAATATAATATTATGAAACTAATAAATGTATATATATTTACATGTTAATTATAGCTTATCCTTATCTGTTACCACAAGAATGACAACTAATAATGATGTTCCAATGTTAATATGTCAACTATTAAATGTAAAACCTTGGATAAAGTTGGAAAACAAAAAAAAGTATATTTTTCAAGGTAGGGACTAAAATTAGGTACCTGTTATTGTCTATAAGTGCCTACTAACCAAAATTGTTATAAACAAGTAAAATTTGTATTAACATGGAGTGCATTTTTAACAGATAATTCCTGGAAAATAATGAATGAAACAAATAATATTATACCAAAACAAGAAGCTCATTTATGGTTAAGTCTACACGAATTTATCACATCGGAACAGCTACGTAACAGTTATGAAATAACTCAATTTCGGAAAAAAAATCTTATGCAGGTAAATGTAATAATGAGAAACTTAAGAGGACCCTACATGCCTACACAGACATTTGTTGTCTCTGGTTCCGTCTTACAAGTGCTTAACATAGCAAATTTACATTCAGCAGATTAAGTTTAGCTTCGTTAGTTTAAAAATTATAAAGAAATGACCTATAATGAAACTTGATGGTAAGAACATTATTTGTGTTCGTATATGGGATTTTACAATAGTTCAATTTTTTAGCAAGTTTTGTGTATGTAAATTATAGTAAATTAAAAATGCTCATAACTCGCTTAAAAATTGAATTAACGTAAAAACTCAGGTACAAACACAGAAAATATTCTTGCCATCAGGTTTCGTTATAGGTCTATTCACTCTAATTTTTAAACTAACGAAGCTACGAAGTTAAACTTAATCTGCTAAACGTAAATTTGCTATGTAACGCACTTGTAAGACTACGGAGACAACAAATTCCTGTGTAGTGTCCTCTTAATTGTATATTTATCAACAAATCTGCTTAATAAAATAACAACTTGTAAACAATAATCAATAGGTATCAACTTAATAAATATTAATATATAAACATATTTATTTTAAATGTTTCATTATGAATAAAAATAATTTAAATCTTATACAAAATTGAAAATGAGTAATAGAATATTTACTATAATATATATTTTTTTATCTATTATTTATAAATGTATAATATACCTACTCACACATTATTTTTCTTTGGTGTTTAATAGTTACAGAATTTACTCAATGATAATCTTTTGGATCAAATTCCACCATTGATACACTTAAAACAATGTTTGTATCAATTGAGTCTAACAGAAGTTTCAGCAGGATTTAAACGTCCACTTATTATGGAATTAAATACTGAAGTAAGATACTATCAATATAGCAGTGCTTGTAAAAATTCGTGCAGTAAAAAACATTTGATTGTACATTTGTACCTATTTATATATGTGGAACTTAATATTATGCTTCTAAAAATTTTAAAATACTACAATGTAAAAAAAAGTTTCAATTACACAATAAACACTCTTAATGTGTAAAAATAATTCCTTAATTTTTCATAGAGAAATGCAAAGTATGAACAAATCTTACCAAAAAATTGCAAAAATAAATCATTTAAAAACTATAATATCATTAGCCTACTTTTCTTCAGGCTTATAAATTAAATTACAGTATTTTTTCCGAAATTTTGTTAGATACTTTATGATATTATAATGCCTGGCATAGGTATTCAATAATAGATACACTTATACAACAAGTAAATAATTTCATACTTCAATTCAATACTAAAAATAAATTATCTTTTATTTCCGCTAATGAACCAACTTAATAGCCTGCACATGTAAATAGATCTCCCGGCCTTTTTTTACTTCTTCATTACTTCTATCTTAACTAATTTAAAATATCATATAATAAGCTTAAATCATTTGTGAAGTGATAAATCTTCTGTACAATTAAGTTAAGTGCATTAACTGCCTATTTCTTCAGATATTCCCTCTCATCTGACTCCAAAGAATGGACACACTATTTCAATAAAAATAAGACGAAATACTAACACCCAAATTCCCTTTAAAATGTCTTCTTGGTAAAAACAATGCAAGGTATCAAATTCTTCTTCCCTCACCCCAAACAAATAACACACTAACTGAAATATCAATCTTAACTTTCCCATTCTTAATAAATCTTATGAAAGTTAAACGTGAGACTAGATCCCTTATAGCAAAGAATAAAATAATAAAACAAAACATAACTAATTAGTAATTACCGATAAAAATTCAATTAGCAAAATACAGATTCGAATAATTTAATTTACATTTGATTACCTATACTGGTTACTTTAACTCGTAATAATAGCTTCCTCTAGAAAATGACTAAAAACTCATTACCTAGCGCAATAATACTTTTCCTCTTTCAAACAACTTAACAAATCTTAAGTAATTTTCAATTTATAAAAATTAAAGCCTTTTGGTAGGTATTCAATAACCTCATCCTATTCTTAGTTAAATTCTATGCCAGCTGCAAGCCTACGCTAATCTAGTTAAATCATTCTTGTCTTCACTTTTGTCTATATCTCTTTTCTGTAATGTCAGTAATTCATAATATTTGGCTTAATATTCACCAGGACATGTTTATTAGTATGTATACCAAAGTCCAGAAGGATTTAATCATACAAATTTATGGATGCCTAATGACTAGTCCACTAGTCACTAGTGGCTACTATAAAATGTTGAAAAAATTCTTAGTTTAACAATTACTAAAAAATTTGCATTACATCAAGTTTGTCAAAAACCTTGAAATTATATAAACATAGATAATAAAATTTCATGTAGTGAATACTAGAATCTCAAAGAAACAAATTTCTACTTATGTTATCAATCTAAAATATTTAAAATTACTTCGAAAATGTATATGCAAATGCATTAACTTACAAGCTCTGCACGGGCGATTGTAAATTCCGCCAGAATACAGATTAAGATAAAAAGGTAATAAAAGGTAAAATGTAAACTCCATCAAGTTTTTTTGTTTAGCTGCTCAGTGCTCATATTGCCTTGCCTTGTGCCTTATTACATTAAATAAATTGATATAATATATTGCGATGATATTAATGGAGTAATAATACAAGACTTAGAATATTTACAAATTGTATCACATAATTTTAGTTTACATACATGACATAACTAGGTATATATTTTTGCATTATTAGGTAGGTATAACGATTATTTATTATGAATTTTTTACTATGATTAAAATATTTAATGTGAACGATATAATATAATATTAACATATTAACATACTATAATTTTTTTTAATAATATATTATATTAATTTTATACTACTACTTGATTTTCTTCACTGTCGGAGTTAGCAGCAAAAAAAAGGTACTTGTAGCGGAGTTTACATGCGCCCGCTCTGCACAACCCATTAAAAACAAAACTATTTAAAATGTATTATTAATTTTAAAATTATTTGTCTTCTGACTAGATAAGGCCTACTATTTTAAGTACTTATACTAAACAATGGAAAAAAATCGCTAGAACTCAAGCAGCTTATTTGTTTGGAAATGACTCATATGATGTAGCTAAATCGTAAGTATATCATTAATTTTATTTTATTTACGGAACTTAACTTATATATATATTAAGTATAATTAAATTAAATTATAGTTATATTTTTTTGTATTTAGATTTGTTTTTACTTTTAGATTTTAAGCGTATCAATAAACATTGATTTTACGGTAATGTGTGTTTGCCATCACTTTTAGGATAGTAAAACCGATTTAATATTCAACTTGGGGAAGGGGTGGTCGAAAGTAAAAATTTTACAGTAATATTCTTAATAATTGAGAAAAATAAAAAAATTAACGGAAAACGGGGTTTTTAGTTTTTGAAAAAATGAAATAGGTACTTAATTTCATTATAATTCAACAACGAATAATTTTAGATACCTACTTTAAATTTCCACCAAATGATTATATTATCATTTTCTGTATACAGTATAATTTTTAAAATAATTTTAAAACTATCAATAAACAATTGAAATTTTAAATACTTTTTTTTTAAAGCATTAAATTTTTTTCAGTTATAAAACTTAAAATGTAATTTAAAATCGTATAAACATTTTTCTTGTATATCTGTTTAAAAATACTAAAATACAATCACACAATTTGTAAAAATTGCCAACTATTTAATAGTTAGAAGTTCATAAAAGAATTACTTACATTGTATAACTATGAATAATTAATTTAATACAATATTCTTATAATAATAGTAGTTCAGTTTATACTGAAACCAAAAAATCTAAAAAAAAAAGCATGAACATAATTCATTTTTATAGTCATTTGAAGTTTAAATTTGAATCAAATTACATACCACAAAAACAATGTTAATTATTTTTAAAAATATTATTTTATTTTTTTTTTTTTTTTTGGGGGGGGGGGGGGGGGGGGGGTACACATATTATGTAAATTAAAATTTTTCTATATGCAAAGAAATTTTCAAAATATGTAGATTAATTTCAAGGTATTACCTATTTATACCATGAACCTATTTTACACATTTTGACGGCTAGATGGAATTAATTCAAACAAATTAATATTAATGATATAATTTGGTATAAATAAATATTATATAGTAACAATAACTTATTAATCATTACTATTATAATAAAAACAATGTTTTCGTCAAGTATTAAATTAACCTATTTTACAACTAATAATAAAATAAACTTCAATTTAATAAAAATATCAAAAACCATAAGAATTGTACTCATTATCATAGACGGAACTAGAGATTTTTATTAAATTGAGCCACTTTCCTGATCAATTCCGATACGTATTTATAAACTATATGAAGAGTGGTGAAATATTCTTAGTATTATTTTTTATATATTTGTATTAAACACCTACAAATACAAAGTAATAATGTATATATATGAGCACTTACAGTTCAATGGGTATTATTTTTCTATTTAAAAGTCGAAATCCGAATTTCTTTGATTCAACAAATTATCTATGTGCTGTTATATTTGTATAGCATTTTATATTTTTATATTTAAAAATTACTAAAATTCAAAAAAAAAAAATTTACTTTTTTAAGTGATTTACCTAATTAATGCATTTTAATGTTATTTAAATCAAGACTAACTCAAGAGAATACTTAAAAAATATCAGAGACTACTAAACGATGATAATATGAAACCATTTTTTAAACATTTTCAATTACTTTATTGACGTCAATATTTTTTGCCATGATATATATCAATGTATATGGAACTAACAAATTGCCTATAGACGTCCCTGATTATAGAGGTATATAGGTTAAGTTTTAACATGTATACCTGTAGTAGGCAAGCCCGGATTAAGGATGGCAGGAGGGGCCAAGTCCCCGGGGCCCACGAGTGTTAAGGCCAAGGCCTAAGGGCCCATGGTTTTCTCGGTTTAAAATTACATAAAGTGATAATTTTTACTTTTTATAGTACCTACAAAAATATTTTTATTTTTTTCTTGTTTGAGCTAACAGTCGATGGGGCCCGTCGACCATGTTTACCACCAATAGTATGAACTATGGTAAGTGGGGAAACATAGCGTCATAGCCAGGTTTGTGTTAGTTGGGAATAGGCATATATTTTGATATTACTGTATTTAAAAATAGAATTGGGAAAATTTGTTTATGTGACTGTTTCGGTCAGGATACTCATAATTATTCAGATACCTACCGACTAAACCTGTTTACATAAACAAAACTTAATTTTATGTGTAAATAAATATTTTAATAAAAATATAATATTTTTTAAATATTTTTATCCTCATCAATCGTTATCATACTTAAATAAAAATTTAAAATTTGTTTTATTGTATAATTTTATAATTTTAAAGAATTGTTTTTATTGATGGGGGCCCACAACCATGTATTGGCCTCTGAAGCTCTTGATTCGGGCTTGGTAGTAGGTACCTGCATTATTATAATCGAAATCATTCAAGATGAGCGAAAAAAGTCTGAATAACAAAATTAAATGAAAATGTGATATTATTATTTATTATTAAATATTAATATGTTCATTTAATATTTAATATATTAATTGTGCTGTAAATATTAATATGGGGCAAGATTTGTCTAGGCCAAGGCCAGTTGACCCGGGCTGTAGTTCCCGCCTATGCATGTGATATTTTGACAAATTTTTTCCGCTTAGAATTAACACCCAATCGACACTTACAATATATCAGTGGTTTTTTATTGCCTGCCTATCTTTTATTAATTTTTTTTTAGATAATTTTTAGATGAAAAAATATATAAATTATCAATTCTGAGTGACAATTTTAGTAAAAAATTGAGTCTAGTTTAGGCTTGATTAAAAAATTACTTTAAATTATTATCTGGAAAAATAAAATAAAAATTATGAAACAGCATAGAAAATAAATTGTAAAGTCTAGTTAATTTCTTATGAGCGTTAAAATGTTTACGGAAGTCATTAAAATTGCGAATTATTTGGTAGATATTTTCACAGGCTAATAGTCTATTAGTCTGACCAATCTGTTTAAAATTATTATTTATTGTAGCTATTGTACATTCAAATACAATTATTTATCATTGAAATAAAATTATATATACCCGTCTCATTTCTTATAACTGAAAATAATATAGATGAAATGATATATCTGTTTTTTTTTTTTTAGATTGAGTGATACGTATGAACATATTGATCACTTTGAAATCAAGGAAAATATTTGCACTCATTGTAGACAACCAGCAAAAAATAGGTGCTCCAAATGTAAAAATCAATGGTATTGTAGCCGGTAACTGAAAACAAATATAATTTTTGATAAAATTGAATTTTTAAAGTAATTACTGTTATATTTCAGGAAATGTCAAGTAAGCAATTGGGATCAACATAAAGTAATCTGCCAGTAACTGAAATATATTTTCTATATTATATAGTATATGTTTATGTTTTATAAATCTTAGTTATAAATTAATTTTGGTAAATCAGTACATTATTCAATAAATGATCGAATCATCTCTAACATAGACTCTGGTTTTGGTTTTTCACATTCCCCAGTTAAAGTGTAACCAGCTTCCTTAATAGCAGCACCTGTAGTAGGACCAATAGCAAAAATCTGTAAAAAATAAAATTAATATTTAAGAATATAGACTTAACACAGTTAGACATTACTAAAACACAATTATTTTATAAATATTGAACTACATTACTATCACAAAGAATTCATATATTATAATTAAAACAAAACAGTCTATGTTTTAAAAACAATTTAAATAATCCTATCTAAGTTGGAAAATTAAATTTTTGTTTTGTTAACTATTTATAAGTATTTTTAATTTATAAATTAAATTAGTGTTGTTTATCCATAAAAGATTAAATATGAATAGTAATTGATCTCTTAATTAAGTGTTCTGAATCTTTTATGTTTTTAACTGGACATCCCCCATCCATATAACCTTATGTAGTGTTTCCTGTGTTAAAAATGTGTTACATAGAAAATTTACAATTAATGGTTTTCATTTATCGTTAATTTCAACATGTAAATTAACTTACAATTTGTTTTTAATGGTCACAACACTTTTTGTGGTTTGTTGAAGTAGTTTTTGAATATTTTAATTTTGAAGAGTTAATAGTATTTATAAATTGTAATATTTTACACTTACAATTTATTTCATAATAAGTGTATCAACACAATTTCAACAAATCATAGTAAATGTTATAGTTTATCTTCAAGTTCAATAATAATAAAATTCATTCTAATATTAAAACTAACAAAACTAAATTAGAATTAATGTATGTAAATTTGCTTGATAGAAACTATACATTAGAGAAAAACCATTTTAATAGTTGTAAACAACCTAAATATTTTACAAATTCATACAAAACTGTTATCGCCTGATCAATAATACTACCAACCCAATCATTTAATCATCAAAATTACTGATTTAGTGCTAGGTGATATTATGGTAAAAAATGTATGTCTGCGACTTCTATTACAAACAACAGCCTAAAAAAAAAGAATAGCATTGTAAAACATAAAATTGTCTGCTTACATCTTATATAAATAAAACTTTTCATATTTGTTTTAGTCTAAAATAATGAAGTAAAATAACATGTATAGTAAATACTGTTTCAAAAAAAAAAAAAAAAAAAATTAATATTTAACTTCTGTGTTCAGTTTTAATAAATAAATAATAATACAAATTATTTTACAAATCTCAGTAACTATTAGCCTGAGCAACATAATTTAAACTTTGAAAAAAGTTTTGTTAAATTATTAATTTTCATTCAGTATTCAATTAAAATTTTGTTTACCTTCAGTTACTTTATTATGTTTATATTAAAAATGAAATATTTCAATACTCACACTCGTAATTCTAGTTTTGACCTCAAAATCATCTTATCTATTCTTAATAGGTCACTGATCTTAAAAAATGTTATATAAATAAAACTATGTACCTTCTTTAAAGTTCTAGATACCCTTTTCATTCAACATTCCTCCATACTCAACTTTTCATTGTTATATTTTGCATTGAATGCTAAGTTTTTTAAATAATATACTTTTGCAATTTTAAACTTAATATTAAATGGTTAATCTTAAAATACTGTTGTTACATTCCTAAATTTAATTTTGTAATTGTTATATATTATAATCATTGACATTTTGGGTTTACCTAAAAAATTGTTGATTGGTATAAATTTAAAAAAAAATTCAAACATTAAAATAAATATTTACTTATCTTAATAATAAAACATAAAAAAAATAAAGTAATTAATTGTATTTTGTATTCAAATCTTTTATTCAAGACTTAACTGTTATACTTACATGTAATTGATTAAATAATTGTTTTGGCATCAAATCTATTATTGCACGAAAGCCAGAAGGACTAAAAAAAATAACTCCTATTTGACTTTTAATTTGACTTAATAACATACTTAAATTTGTCTTTAAATTATTATGAGGTATAGTACGGTAAACTTCTATATTATCAAATTTAACAGTTTTTATATTATCCGATAGTATATTTAGATTTAAATTTCCACATGGAGCTAATAATGGTTTACTTAATTCATCTAAAAATTGAAAATATACATTAATAAAAACAAGAATACTTCTTATATTAGGTCATTGTTTTCCTTTTTTAATACTGTACATTTTAAAATAATAGGTATCAAAGCCGTAGCATTGCCACTATCGGCGCCAATTGGTTCAAAACCAAGTTCTTTGTTTACCAGCCTAGATGTTGTTTCTCCAACAACAAATATAGGTTTTTTATGCCAATTTTCATCTAGCTTATTATTGGCCAAACACTTAATGATTCCTCGTGCACATCTTGGACTAGTTATTACCATACCTAAATAATTAAACAATTAAATATATTAAAAGTAAATAATTGTATAGGTAATTATTAACTTTTAAATCTTTTGTAAAAATTATAAAATTAATTTCAATTAATTAATCTTGATTTGTCTAATAAAATACAGGAATTAATGTATATTAAAATAATTGTTATTGCCTTAGCATAATAATACATAGGTAATATAAATAATAACAAATTATACTAACCAGAATAATCTTGAGGCTTTTGTAATTTGTGGTTAAGCGTATCAAAGTTATGATATTCAAATTCTAAAGTGGGTATTAAATGAGCTTCATATCCATGTTTTTTTAAAATGTTTATATATGGGTCTATTGGCTCATTTTCTTCAGAATAAGCTTTACAAATTATGAAAGTTGTATTAGATTTAGAACGAGACATAACTTAAGTATGTGGTAAAATAAAACTCAATTGTAGTTGAAAGCAATAATTAACAATTAAAAATATCTAAACATGAGTAGTATACATGAAAATAAAGTATACTCTTTTAAAAGTATAAAGTTTATCTTTATTATTGAACTTGAAAATTTATTATTAATATTTATTATGTAGTCACAAGTTATTGATGAATAATAACTAATAAGTATTAAGTAACTGAAAAACTGAAGAATAATATGTTATCATCTAAGATATTAGAATTATCAGTTATCAGATAGTGATTTATAACAAACTTCAGATATAATCATGAACTAAGAAGATTCGTGTATATAATAAAAAAAAACAATTTAAAATACATTGTGTTTTCCATTTTAGTAAAAATAATATTTTAAATAACCAAAAATAATTAAAAAATAAAAATTAAATAATTATTTGATCATAAAATGTTTACTCATATAGGTACAAATAATAATAAAATGGAATAACCCATTCATATTAAGTAATCTTCAATATAACTTTCTTTCTTTTTTTTTTTTTTTTTGGTACACATATTAAGCAATGATTATTAAATAAACTCATTTAATAAAAATAGTGTTAAAAATTGCTTTAACTTATGAGTTAACTTATACAATAATAACTTTACTTTAACTATGTATAAAAAACTATATTCTTAATAATATAATAATAATATGTTAAATTGATTTTGAAATATTGTATTTGATGTTATTTTATAAATTCTTGTGTTTGCAATAAATATTATTATAATTAAATAATAAAAAGTTCTGATTTTAATCAATAAAGGATGATATTATATTATTATTCTTAGTATAAGATTAAAGAAATAAAAAATTATAACTAACAATAACTAATGTATACTTTATGTATTTTACATATTTCATAATTCATAAATTAGTAATTAGCATAAAATAATGAATTATTATTTAATGGATAATAATGAGTGATAATATATTTAACTTCGATGAAATTTATTGTTATTATTGTTTTTTTTTTTAAGTACAACTTGACTACCATTTTTATCTAATGACAATTTTAATTATATTAATCATTGTACAATTGTACATAATATACTTGGATATAAATATACAATAATAATAATTGATACGAGTGATGATATATTATTTAAGATAACATTTTTTTTTTTTTGATAACAACAAAGTGATAACGGCGTTGGTGCTCCAATCGACTGCGTAGTGCGTATAGACAGACCCATAGTTCATGGATATAATCACGGTCTTGGGAGATATATTATATTGTTTATATTATCTGTGTAACAAATCAAGGGCAAATCTTGGATCTCAAAAAAATAGGAAAATCAGCACTGTGTTTCATTTTCATTTATTTTTGTGTGCTTGTGCAGTTTTGCTTAACATTTTCTTCGGATATAATGAAAATAATTCAATCAAAAACTTTGAGATTAGTTTTGGTTAAAAATTGGAACTAGTTGGTTCTATTCAAATAGTCAGGAAAATGAAAAGATAAATCCCGGTAAAGATAGGTACTAAAAACGGGAATATTTACGTAAAACCAGTTTTCTACAGAATTTATTGAACTATCTAACTTCTAATTTTATTTGGTAAACTCTACAAGATTTCAAATAAATGATACTTGTAGTAATTTAAAAGTATAAACAATAAGCACATAAACACAATTTTTTTTCAAAAGCAAAAAAAGTTTAAATTTTTACGAAATTTTTCAAAATTACTAATATATTTAAATCATTTTATGGTTAAAATTTATAAAATCTTCAAGTAGAATAAATAAACAAGATCGCAGTAAATTGTTAAAGCTTGAAAATTTGATTCTAGATTTTTAATTTTTTTTCTATTATTATTTAAAAACCCTCCATTTTAAGTCGTTATTTACTTAAGAATGTTAAAATATACATTGTTATAGATATTAAATATATTTTACGTTTAATTTATACGTGTATATTTTTTGTGGTAAAATAACATAGATTTAGTTGGTCGACATTCGTTGATCGAACTTACTTTAATTTTTAAGTATATCTACTTACTTATATAATTTTCAATACAAAATTATGTTTAATTAGCATTGAACAAACTTCAATATGGTATATCTGTTATTTACTAATTTCTAACAAAATAATATATATACATTATGTCAAAAAAGTGATTCGTTTTAATCTAAAAACGTTGTATGAATATATAGGCTATATATTTATTATAATACATAAAATACAAAGTATACAAGTTTCAAATAGGTATACCTATTAATAATTTAAATAAAATACTGGTACACAAAATAATCATGACTTGATATTTAAAGCTAATAATAGTTTAACAATTGTAGAACCATTATTTCATAAACATGTAAAAAAAGAAAAAAAACATTTTTGGCAGATAACGAAAATTAAAAAACAAAAATAATTTAGACCCGTTGCTTATAAATATTTTATTTTGTAAATGTTATACTTTGTTTATACATCATTTGATAGAAAAGACTTTTTTATTGTTAAATAATTATCACAAATTACAATCTTACCCCTAGTTGATATGGTTTTCTAAATTTCATCAGTGCTTCGTACTTCATATTTGAGTACTTAAGCATTTTTTGTCAATGCGGATGGAAATATGTAAATTGTAAATGTATAATTGAAATATGAATAAAAACAATTCTTCTTTTTTTCTGCAATAAAAGGCAAATCAAATCTTCCCGCTTTTTAAGCTTACTGTTTTCAATTATCAAACGTTATCTATTAACCACAACCCTGGTATTGGAAAAAAAATTAACGTCTATCGGTATTCTATGGACTGTGCTTGTACTTACAACTCATAGACGATTCGCGAATGAGTGTTAATATAACACATTTTTTCTTGTCGTACTCAAAAAGTCAAAAATAACCACTACCGTTCTATAACGCTCACAATATGTCTTTGAATCAATTGAATCCAGCTTACGAGGCTATCGGAAAAGGGTTCGTACAACAATATTACGTATTATTTGACGACCCGTCCCAGAGGCCTTCGTTAGCCGCAATGTATAACGTAAGTGTTATTATTATTTTTTTTTTAAATAGTGTGATGTCTATCTACAACTTGTTACTAACTTATTTACTGATTATTAATTACTTATTATTGTTTTAGTATAAAAACGAGTGAATCAATTAAATCTCATGGTATTTGAAGTTTAAATATTCACATTATGAATTCATGAACATGTTTGTTTTTGTTACAGCCGGAAACGTCTTTTATGACTTTTGAAGGTGTTCAACTACAGGGTACAGTTAAAATAATGGAAAAATTAAATGTGAGTGATATGTAGAAATATTTAAAAAAAAACAATTATTTAAACTATTTTTTATAGTTAACAATCATACCAAGAATTTTTTTGTTTAAAATGTCTAAAACTTAACAATAAATATAAAACACTCCAAACTTATAAAAAATAAGTAATTTCTGATAGAAAATGGGTATAGTAATTAAGTATTTTGTATTTTATAGTTTTTTATTTATGCATGATCAATAACCATGTGACTGCACTAATCATTGGATTTAGCAACAACTTAATGGTATGCATTTTATGCAGTACTTTTTAATTCTTGTGAAATTCATATTACTCATTTTTCTTATCTCTATCTGTCATACTTGTTACACAGTAAAATAATTAGGTAATTATTTTTTTTAAAACTATCATTTAAAATGTATTGAAATTTTGAAATATACAAATATAAGGATTTTAAATATTTTAGTATAAACATTTATATTGTATAACTTAATAGCATAGGTATTTAATTTATAACTTCAGTTATATCATTTTTTTCAAACATTTTATTTCATTATTGGTCTAGCTCACTAAAACCTTCCTAATCGTATTGGTCAAAATATAATTTTTTTCTTATAATAAATCAACTTAAAATTAATTTTTATTTAATTATACATATATAATTATATATATATATTTAAAAAAAAATAAAGTAGATACCTTTATTTTAATTTACTAGTATAAATAAGTTTGATAAAAATGTTTTACTTAAAAAAACACTTATATTTTAGGTGTATAATAAAATACGATTAAGTCCTTAACATTGTTATGATTAAAAATAAAACAATAAAATTTATAATCTATTCATGTATAATCATTTTTTCATATTAATTTAAAGGATTTGCTAATATTTTAACAAATTCTGAACTCTCAATTATCACATCTTTTTCCACAAACATAAACATAAATGGTCTTTGCAACAATTGGTTTAAGTTAAAAATTTGTTATTAGCTTGTATTTTTGGTAATAATATAAATGTTAAAATTAATAATTATAATTGATACAATATTTGCCAATAGTTTTTTGTAAAATTGATAATAAAGAATAATCAATACATGTATTCCATTTTTCACAACTATTTATTTTATTATTGTCACTCAAATTTTTTATAATTTAAGTATGTATATAATTTTGTTCTAAGTTATAATTTTTTTTTTTTTTAGAGTTTAACTTTCCAAAAAATCAATAGAGTTGTTACTTCAGTGGACTCACAGCCAATGTTTGATGGTGGTATATTAATCAATGTCTTAGGTCGTTTACAAGTAAGAAATGATTTATTTATATAAATACGAAATATTTTTAATTGATTATTTATATTCCAGTGTGATGAAGATCCACCTCATCCATTCAATCAAGTGTTTGTATTAAAATCAGTAGGTACTACTTTCTATTGTGCCCATGACATCTTTCGTTTAGGAATTCACGATACTATGTAAAACATTGTATTATTATATTGTGTTTAATGTCACTTATATGTTGTCAATAAATCAGTTTTGGTAACTAATGAAAAAAAAACAACTGTATCCTCAATTTAATTAATTTTATCTCGTAAAAAGTTTGATTTGCTGAAATAAATTTTACTTGAAAGTTTTTTTTTTTGGTATCATGTTAACTAATTATAATTAATGTAGATTACTACTGATCAGATTATGTTTTTGGTTTTATTAATTGTCTGTCTCTACTTACACAAATACATAGAATTAAAATTGTTTAGAGTTATTTATTTTGAGTGTTCATTAAACATTAAAAAAAAAAAAAAAATTAGAATCATTTTGAAGTACATTTAAGTTAATTGTGGAATATATTATAAATAAAATGATGTATTTTTGTATAACTTATAAATACATTTATTACTAATTTTGTATTTTTTATTTGTTCCTTATCACATTCTTTCATATACAACTTTTTTATTTAAATTTTGTTTTTTATCCATATTATGTATTAGAGGCACTAAATACTATATAAGTAAAGTATATGCAACACTGAACATATAATTTAAGTGGGTATTGCAGAAGTTGATGAAATAGTTTGTAGAATATAAGTATAAAAATTGTAATTGTTTGGATATAAGTATATATATTTTTTTTGATGTATTAATATAAAATACTCATTGTTTCTAGTACTTTACATTTCAGATTTTATTTTTTTAAAACTGAGATCAGTGCCTCTGTTCTATGCCTACAAGATTTTTAATGCATAAATATTGATAGTATTAATAATTTGATCAAATACTTATATAACAATTGATAAAATATTTGATTAAATTATAATCTTTTTATATCAAATCTGTTTGTGTTAATTAGTTTTTCAATGCAGTGGTGAAAATAGTATTGTTAAAAATATAACTATTCTTTGTGATACACAAAATACAACTAATCCATTAAAATTATTTTGAAAGGTAAAAATAATGGAAGATATATGGTTTTATTTTGTGTACAAATGGATAATCAGTTTTTTGTTATCTGATATAAACTTCTGTGAGTTTTTGGTTAATTTGAGTTCTTCATGACTTATTAACTCAATCGTTTTTCTTATTCTATTAAATAATGGAACTATAAAACATAGTTTTTTGTTTGAATACAGATCTTATTCATTATGGTTTTCTATATCAATACAATGGTAGGAAGTAATGTATTTTTTTTTAATTTCACCGGGAAAATGTATGTGATATTTTTGTGTTGCTTCACCTTTGGGAGCTCTTAAAATGCTTCAATATTCAATTTATTTAATAGATTCTTATTAGACATTAGATCAGATTAGTACTTGAGTATAGAGTGTATGCAAAACAACGGGTTAGAAGTAATTCAGATAGGGTATATACTTTTTTTTTTTAACATTTATTTGAAAACTTACAATTTGTAAAGGTATAATTTCAATAAGCATATGGTGTTCCCATAGGGTATACTACATATACGGCATATATTTACAAAATTTTTTTTTCATTATTATGGGTATACACTGCGTATGATCTCAATCATAATCGATATTATACCATTATATCGATCCATATTATCTGATAAATATCTATGATAGGTAAGTACTTAATAATCTGGTTTAAACATTTTCCCATATTATTGACACGCTCTTTACCGGCTTTACTCCTATAAAGTATAAACCATAAGAAAAATATTCTTATTGTATTAAATGTATATATTTTATGATATAGTATACTCTCAAAAAAATTAATGGTAACACCTCTGTAAATATGTAATGCAAAATATACAAGTATATTTTTTTTGTACCTGAAAGATTGTATTTAAAGAAATTACCCATCAATAACACCTTTGATTGTCGATGATAATCGACGTTTAATAGGAATACAAATATAATATGTATGCTAGTTTCAGTCATGTTAATAAAAGTAATTACGATTTTAGTTGAAAATTTAAACATAATCTAGGCGCCCTTAGTAAGCACATCAATGATTATAATATGTGATTCAAATTAATAGAACCAGTTGTTAATTATGCGTGGTTTAATTAATAATTACTGAAATAATAATGACTCAATTGAGCAAAGATTCATTTTTGTATGTAACCAATCATCCTAATTTCCTTATTTGTTGATACCTGTACAAAGAAATTCTTTTTATAATTCAATCCTATAAAAACAGAAATACATAAAATGTGAAATATTAGGCAAATTATTAATAGAGGTACCCTCTATATATATTATTAAGTCCATACGTCACAGACATTTTATTTATTTAATATTTAAATATATAAACATTATTTCGCTGTACAAACTTATAAAAATTTTTCTTACAACTACTTCACAAAATAAATTAGGTACATTATAAATTTATAAATATTAATACTCAGATAAATTGAACAGTGTACGAATACAAAATGATGGCAAAAGATACAAAAAACATCAACATCATTATTATTATAACAGATTAACAAGGGCAGTTTTTCAGACAAATATTTCATAAAAATGAGTTTAATTACCTTATATTCTATACATAATTAAAATTTTTATTAAAATTTGTATTAAACAATTTATATTATTATGATTACTATGAATTTGCTTTAGTTTACGATATTAAAGTATCACAGATAAATATAGTGTGAACATCATTATTAGGTACGTATGTAAAACGAATGCGTCAAACGACAGTGTAATACAGTAAAACATATAATGGCAATATTTTAACGTAACAACTCAAGCTTTTAGCAAGTGAAATTTACACAAAATCAAATTTATTGTCATTTAATTTTTTAATTTTTCATAGATTTTAGGCTACAAAACGGGGATTGGAATGACCGTGCAAATGTGTTTCGTCAACGGGATACCTGTTTTGAACAGTATCTGGTCCATTATCTGCTGAAATTAATTCATGTTGTTTAAAAGAAACAAAATGACAATGATGTCGTAAGAAAAAAAAAATCGTGTGCCGAAAACAGTGAAAACCCAACAAAGCGTATTTTAAACAACTAGTAGTTAAGCGAAGATAATATTAAGTAAGATCACACGTCCATACCACACAAATAATAGCAATCACCAATAACATTAATGTTGGGCTTAGTAATATTAAACTACTATTTAGTTGTATTTACAAGACTGTAGATATATAATATAGCATAATAACGTATTTATGATAATTAAGACAATAATATATTATTACAAATATTAGGCAGGTATATAAAAACATCAGGTTAATAAATTACAGTTTTAATACGTCGTAGTTATTCGTTATTTTGAATCAATGTTTTATTTTAATCCCACGATTAGATTTAAATAAGTATGAGTTTCATGCATAAATATTGTTAAAAACGTACCTACGCATATGCGTTTGTATAGTACAACGATAGATAGGTAGAGTAAAATTACACGACATTCACTATCATAGATATAACAAGATTAACATGTCCATGTCCATTACACAGTTGTAAACGGTATTGTTATTAAATTACAAACAGTTGATTAGAGAATAGATGCATAGAACATCATTCTTAACTGTAGCAAATCTAACATGAAATTATTCTGAGGCAAGTAAAAACTAAATTATTATCTATCCGCCATTGCCTACCCACCTATTCATCAACTCCCGATTACCCTTTATGCCACACCCCCGTGTACAGAAATCGTAAAAACGACAAGACTACCAGTCAGGGTAGCGTGGTCAACAACCCATAAAGTTTGAAAAGTTGTGGAGAGTAGAGACGTACTACAGAATGATACATTAGTTATAGTGTGTTTAATATTTAAAATAGGATCTGTAGATACTGTCATACAGGAATCTATAAATAATTTTAATCTTCAGTTAAAATTACAAGTCAAAAATATAGTTTTGTTTGCATACATTTTTTTACGTAGGTATCTAACAAAAGTAAAATAGCTGATACATTTATATCAATATAATCTTAATAAATGAATCAAGCCAATGTAATAATGATAATAAGTTAAAAGATATTATCATCTTAAGAACTACAAACCATAATATATGCACATTTGCATACCTATAGTATAAGAGCTAAACATGTCAGATGTCATGGAATTAATTAGATAACAGTTAAATGCGGATAGACATAAGGTATTTATAGAAGTAACAATTTGTAAATATCGATAATACAATTATAAACAAAAAAACAAAAACGATCGGATAAAGAAAAAAAGTTGTTTTTCATTTATTGTTTTAGTATGTATAAGTTGTATGAGTATTGTTGGCATGATAAATAATATTTAGATTCAACTAAGCATTAACAAACATATATTTTTGGTATGAAAATAAATTTTGGTTGATAACCATTTATTTATAGTTTTAACATTGAGTATATTTTTTAAGTATTAAGTATACAATTTATAGATATACTTAATAATATTAAAGGACCATCTAACTCAAAAAAAAAAAAAATAATAATAATTATATTATTACCATAATAAGTAGAATAGAATTTAACTAGGATAATGATACAACTAAAATTTGTTTGTGACTATTCGTTTGCTAGTCACGATGATTTTTGAAATTGCATGTGACGTCACGGATTCGTTCACAGCGGCGGTGGCCGTATTTTAATACACGGCAATATTTATCCATTTTAGGTTTTACGTAAAATAACTAATAATGAGCTAATGTTTTTTTTTTAAGTTAATTAATCAAATGTATTTAAGAGTACCTCATAATCTTTCCATTCGTATATCACATTTTGGTTTAATCTTTTAGAAAAAAAATAACACTTAAATGAATTTTATTACGAGTTTACCATACATGTATTCATTGCAGTAAATGTATGGAAGTCTAAAATGGCTATTTTAGTTTTAAATTGTAGCTAATTTTAGAAGTGAGTGAAGGCTTGCATAATATTATTATCTGACTATTTTAACTCATATTCTAATATAATTTGTAATATAATTGTTATAATTTCATTAATATTGAACCAAAATGTGATATAATTATATGATTAGAAAGATTACGAGGTATTCCTAAAAACATTTGGCATTTGGTTAAGTTATAAAAAAAAATAAGTTCATTAGCAGTTACTTAACGTTAAATTAAAAACGGATAACAACGGTGAACAAATCTGTGACGTCACGTGCAATATTAAAAGATAACCGTAACTAGTGAACGAATAGTCACAAACTTTTTTGTGAAATATATATATATATATTTTTTGTGAATTATAGTGGTTTAATTTTTATCATCATAGTATGTACTATAATTTAAATAAAAGAAAATTTTATAAGTTGGATGGTTCTTTAATATATGCAACATGACTGCATGAGTCCTATTATATTATATATAAAATGCAGGGATTATTTATAAAAATGAATGAAATATAATATTAGTAGTATTTTTAAGTTTTATTTCATAAAACCAGAAATCTACAGGACAATTTTATTTGTATTTAAATTATTTATTTTATTATTAAATAACAGGGTTATAATTATTTTATATATTCAGTCAAATAAACAAAAATTTCAATATGTTTCTACTGGCTATTTCATTATTTACTTATAAAAATCCTTCATGTTTGTTGAATATTACCTAGTTTTATTGAATGATAAAAAATGTATTAATAATTATAATTATTAGAACAGTATCAAAATATATCACAATAATACATTATATATTACAAAAACATAAATACCAAAGCCACATATTATTGTATTGTATTCAAAAAGAGTATACATGTATAAATTATCAAGCTCGTAATATTGAGTTTTAAAGAAAGAAAACATAAGGATAGGAAAAAGGTGTGAGCAAGCATTAATGCAAAAAAAAAAAAATTAAATAATAATAATGCACAAAATTAACCAACATCCATAAAAGTTTGATTAAAAATAAATAAATTATAAGAACACAATAATTGTAGCCATTGTAAAAATGTTAAAAATAATTGTGTCATGTATGTTTTTTAGACTAGTGATTAGGCTAAACGAGCCACTTTTACTTATAAATAATTGAGACTTCAAATACATATATATATATACTAATTTACAATAGGAGTGTAGCTTGGCCAACCTGGAGTCTCTGTTTCCGCTAATTCCTTGTCCTTGACAATATAGGAAGCAGTAAAAAAGAAAAACATAGCTCCTAACACTTCAACAAAACTTGTTATGAACAATGCATATTGAAGACTATGGAAGTTGCTAATGTTATCTTGCTTGTCACCACTAGTGGTTTGTAAATTATTACTGGCTAATGACATGGAAGCCAAAAGTAGTGGTACAGCCCCTTTTGCAAAGATTTTTTTTAAAATTTCTGAAATCTGACAATCAAACATAAATTATTAAACATTACAAGGCTAAGTATAGGCACAATAAATTAAGCAATTTTGGAGGGGGCTTACGGCATTTGAAATTCTTTAAGAGTATAACTAAAAATTTTAATTAGTATATATGTCAATAATTTCTTAAGATGCTTAATTCTGAGTTTCTAGTTCTCATTTAATTTAAACTATCAGTACAATAAAAAGACAGCATCTTTGTACTAACAATATTAAGTTATTGTTTTTTTAGAAAATGGAAATTTAGCTTATTATCTAATTTGCACCTATGCAGTTTAGGTAAGCTAAAATGATTATTATTTTACCACTCCAATAAGGTATGGGCTACCAGCATCTCCAAATGCATGTGAAAACAAAATTTGAAAAGCTTCAGCTGTTGATCGTCTAGTAGGACTGACAACGTACTAAAATAAAAACAAAAAAAATTTAAAAAAATCATAAGTTTGAACATATAGTAGACTATTGATAACTTTTATTGAACATTTAAATACACATTATATGTTATTAAAAACTCTATACCTACATCATTTTTTTTTTGTCTACTCTGGCTTTGACAAAGGAATTATTAAGTTTTTATTGTTACTATATAAATTATAGCTATTTTAAATGTTTCAATGTAAATTATTAAAAAAGCTGTTTAAATTTTTTTTTTTTAATTTAAAATATTGTCATACTATATTATTAAGGCATACATGATGATAACAACTACTAACAATGAAAACAAATAATAAATAAATATATTTTAATTACGTTTTGATTTGCTAATTTTAAATTATATTAGTAATTCATGCCAAGAACGACCTATTAGACTACACTATATATCATTTTAAAATGATTGTTTTTAATAATGCATGTTTGTTTTAGCTTGGACACTAAATAATATATATTATGTATTATGTATGAAGACTATTTTTTATAAATAAATAAATACACATTAAATTAACTAATGAGAGTAAACTGTTGAGCTTTCATTTAAGATTACTTGTTACTACACTTTAACTTAACAAAAATAATTTCAAAGCACTTACTAAAAGTATATCAGCTACGATCGACCAATTAAGATTCAGTGATACTTGACCAAAAAATATCAAAACTAGCACAAGATAATAATACTTGTCTGCAAGCGCTAATCCCAAAAACAATAATGGAGCAGATATCAGAAGACCACCAGCGCAGATCAACGGGTCTGCTTTGGGATAGTTCACTTTCAGCCGTTGAGCCAAATATGAGCCTAAAGGAACACCAATAAGACCAGCTGCCATGGCTATTATTCCAAAGTTCAACGATACACTAAAAATACAATGATAAAAAAATTCAATTATTATTTTATAAAATAACAATTAAGTACTTTTATATACGTCAATAAATTGTTTATTACAATCTAATTCTATAATAATTCTACCTGTTTATTGTAACATTTTCGTAACCTTCTTGCATTTTTAGTCCAGACCACATAATTTGGGGACCCCACCAAGCCAAAGAACCAGTGACAAAAGCCACGCAAGTAAATCCGGCAGTGGATAACATAAAGCTCCGACTGAAAAATGATCAAGTCATCAATAGATACACAAGCATAAATAATTTAGTGTAAGACTTACTTTCGACACAATAAGTTTATGTCCTCGGACCAAGACGTAGTGGTCAAGTGAGAATACCCTTCGCTCTGACCTCGTTCGGGTTCTTCCATAACGAACATAATCAAGAGGACAGCTAACATACCGAGCGCTGGCGTGACGCGTAATCCCCAGTGCCAAGAACCGAGAACCCTAGCAGTTTCCGAGCCAACAATATAGCCCAAACCACTAAAATAAAAAAATAAAAATCACAAAATAAGTTTAATGTGACCATAATTAAACATTACACGGCTAGTAAAATACCTTCCCACGGGTATGGCAAAATAAAATAAAGCCAACATTTTCGACCTCACATCTTTAACAAACATATCGCTGATAATTGTAGGCGCAATAGTCGAATAACTAGCTTCACCAACACCCACCAAACTTCGGAAGAACAAAAATAAATAGTATTCCTGTAAACAAATTTCGCTGTGAAAATAATTAGAAAAAAATAATTTAATCAATTACAAACTTACATTCATATAAGAACCAACAAAAGTAGTTAATGACCACAAAAATACACCAAAAGCCATTATGAACTTTCTGTTGTATCTATCTCCTAGATATCCAAAAATCGGAGCACATATCATGTAACTTATGACAAATGCGGTTTGCAATAAGCCACCTTTGTCATCTCCGATTTTAAATTGGTGTTGAATATCAGCTAGAATACCTATAAATATATAGTTATAATAGTTACGTATATTGTATATATATAAAAAAATACTATAATGTTATTCATCTGAAATTATTGGATTAAATAAACAATATGATTCCTACAATATACTTTACAAAATATATTTATGTCGTGTCTACGTGTTACACGAGTTACGATAAAAATACGATATTATTAATATAATTTAAAAAACAAAAACGTTTTTAACTTTTTATAATATGGTGTTTAGAATACAAATTCTTTAGAACATTTAATAATCAAAAAACGGAGGAATTTACATTGGGATTCGTGATCTATGGGTGATATCGATTTGATATATATAAACCCGTAATTAGTAATCAATTATGTGACTAACAATCTAGCATAACGTAATTAATTAATCATTATACCTAAATTGTAACTGCTATTGGTATATATATGCCCTACGTACATAAACGCAAAACAATCGTAGTATAAATTATTTCGAGATGGTATTTTAAATTATTGTATAATATATTATGGGTGGGCTGTTTTTAAAGGGTGCGACGAACAATTAAACAATACGACCAAGACACTGGGAGACACGATACAGTTCCATGACCCGAAGTACAGTTTATAGGCCTAATGTTTTTAAGTATTCATGGTTAATAAAAAAATTTATACGGTTATAATGTACAAGGGCCATCAGAGAGATATTTACGAGAGTGAGAGATAAAATATACGAACAAAGCTACTGCTTTTTTAACATCTTCAAACCTACGGATCGCTCAATATGATCTTCCTGTTCATATTGTATATCGGTGGCATATGGCCGTGGCGTTATCTTATTTATTATCGTCGTATGCATAGACACGAAGCGTGTATAATGTATAGGACACTTCCGGGGATTCTCCAGCAATAAGAGACGCGGTACATACAATAACATTTTCTTCGCGTTGCATAGTCGCAAAGAACAGATGGCCCAAGCAAGCATAGTGATTTATGATATATTATTATTAAATATGTTATTAGTTTATAACATTAACAATAAGGAAACTCGTATAATAAGCGTAATGTACTTTTTTTTGGACGGATGAAGCCTAAACAAACAAGAATTGTTGCTCCCCGGTCATCGTAATAATGCGCATACAATAAAGACGACTATTATTATAGTATTATACATAGGATAATATTATGTTATTATAATTTAAATCACACGTAATGTATAAAAATATAAAATCGACAGGGTATTTATCTTGCGACGTAATATTATGATATATTTTTAATCTCGTAATGACGTCAACTTAACGTTTCATTGTCGTATTTTTTTCTAATATATATTAATATACGAAATATTAGAATTATATTATAAATATAGAGCTTTATTTTGATGGAGATTACTTTTTACTATCACTCACCTCTCTTTATGTTCCCGTTTTGTGGCAACACTATTTAACATTTTTCCATTTTTTTTTTTTCACAAGGTTGTACCTAATACTTCTAAGAGTAATCTATTATTCACAATTTAATTCGTCATTACAGTCATTTTAAGAAAGCAAAAACTATACAAGGGCGAAGCCGGATAATTCAGCTAGTATATTATATAATATATTTGTCAGATATTTGCATTATACCTATACAGTCTGTAAAAAATATACTAAACCTAACTTACTATAAATATAAAATAATTAATAGATATGATAAAATAAAATAAAATAAGGAATGTCAATATTTTAACGAGAAAAGAGAAGAAAATTAAGAATTTAACTAAAAAAAGTGAAATAAATTTATCGAGTTACATGCAAAAAACAAAGAATAGTATAAATTAGTAAGTATAACCTTAAAAATAATTGCATTGCGTAAAATTATGCATAAATAATTTCAGGTTATAATAATATATGTAAAGTATTCAACATTCGCTAAGAACGATAACGTAATTATTCTACATTCACATTCTGTACACCATTAAAACCGAAAAATTAAAGTTGTTTTTTAATATCCTGATGTTTTATTTAATTTATTAATGTACTATATAAATTTTCCAGCGTTTTCTAACAAAAAACATTAAATTTTATGTACCTACTATTTTGAGCCTATCTCATATCAAGTAAGTTAACAAGCTGTTATGAATAGTATATTATATTACGAATTACATACCAAAATACAAGCAAAAAAACATTTTATAGAATTGTTTAGGAATGTAAAAATTCAAATTTTTGTTCTAATTAGTATTATTTTATATTTTAAACTAGATTCTGCACGATATTGCCCGTGATAAATTAAATCTCCTTGAATTCATCTCTTCTTAAGCTGTGTTAAATTTAAGCTGCACAGACTTTTTAGTTATTTTTATTGTTCTGATCAAATATACGTAAATTACACTTATAAAATTATATCTTATCATCACTTTTTACTTTTGATAATTATAATGGTAACAAAATTGTTAATTTTTCGTGAATTAACTAATTTTAAAAAGTGTGTATTGAATAGTTAAAAGTAAACAATAAAAAGTAATTGTTGACACTATGGATCTTGCTGAATTTAATAATGGAAATTTTATAAAATTCTATTGAAAACTTGATTTGTATAAGGGTCATCCGTTTTATGCTTTTAATTCTATATAGCACTTAGATATACTTAATATATTTATTAATTATAATTAATCCTATTCGGCATTACATGTGACAAACTGAATAATGCTAAATAGTTGATTTACCTTGTCGTTAACTCCGTTAAATAAAACCTACGCATATTTTTAACAATCATCTTATTAGTATAAAATATAAATAAAATACAAGTCTAAAATTATATCCAATTTTACCTATTACAATATTTTAGTTATTATTGTAACTCATAGCAACCTTGTATACAAACAAAAAATATTCATTATACCTGAGTTAACAAAACCTTACGAGCCACTTTTTAAAATACAAAATGTAATAATTTGGCTTTGAGGTGCACATTTTTCAGAATAAATTATCTATGTATCGACATAGCTGTAACTCGCTTACTCAAACACAAACATTGCTTTTTATTAATATATAGTTATATCGAATCATATGAACGACATTATTAATGCTGGAGTATAATAAATTATAATTACAAAAACAAATATTTTAAATTAAAATTAGTTAATAATATATTATAATATAATACCATTATATTCACACTGCGTATGCAAATATTAATAGCTTTCATTTTAGATTACTTAATCATTACAGATTATTATAGTAATAATATCAAACAATAAATATTTGCTAAATCTATAAAATAAAAATAATGGTATTTTACGCAAATTATATTGTATTGTCGCTATTGTATAAATTATAATATTATAATATATTCTATTGATATTTAATTAATAATAACAAAAAATAGTAAATAAACTATAATATTTTATTTTTGCTGATAGTAAAACAAATAAAAAGCAATCTTTGTACATAAATATCACTTCAATATCACGATACATACAAAAAAAAAAAAAATACTATATTATAACATGAATCAAATTAGACATGTCGACTTGAATAGGTGTTCAATGTTAAGACTATTTTAAAAAAGAACATTGTACTCGTTCCAACAATACTAATGAACTTTGGCATTTATACATGTATATAAAAATACATTCGAGGTGTTCTCTTTTATGGTTTTAAATTATTTAACAGTTATTGAACAAAAATTTTAAATTTTAAAATGCAATTTAAAAACCTTATTTTTTATATTTAAACCTTTAATTTTCATAGTAATTTTGTAAAATTATCTTTTGTTATAGTTAGTAAATATTACATTAATATATTATTGTAAGATAAATAATACTAATTTAACAATTATTTTAATCGGTCGAAGCCCAGTCGGCTTCGTTACTCTAAACGGCTTTCGTTTTACAAAAAAGCCAATTTTCAAACGGCTCCAGGTTTTTACAACACAAATTTCTTTCCACTTTATACAGACTTAGAATTGTCTCTCAAAAGATGTGTGATTAAAAATGTCTTGATGTACACTAAGTGAATTATTAAAATTATATAAAAAAAGCTTATAGTATAATATAAAATTTTCAATTGTAAACGTTAAAAAATATAAATAACAGAAAAAATATTTGTATAAATAAAAATACTAAAAAAATCATATATCGGGTAAATTTGTTAGGCACAATATTTTATATAGTCTATGCATGTTATTTTATTTGATGAAAACTCGTAAATGATTTTTTCGATCAGACATGCGTGCATATGTCTAATAATTATTGTTGAGTTTACAATCATACAATTATACTTGTTTCTACATTTTTTTCGACACGAGCCGTTTGAGATCCGATGTTTTGATCGTATCATTTAACCGATACGAGTACATCAGCTAAAAGCTGTGGTCTAGTTTTACGTTTATTGCTGCTAAAATAATAGTCATTTCCTGGATTTGTACTTTATTCATTAATTTTTAATTGATTATCTTATTATTTTGTAATATATGATATAGTCTATTATCAATTTAAAAAACAAGTTTATTAAATAAGAGACATTTATATAATAGGTATAGTTAAATCAATATTTTTTTCTATTATAAAAAGATTTCACAACCTAAACAATTTGACTAATAATATTAAAAAGTAATATTATTTATATCTATAGAATTAAGTCTTTCGAATTTAATATTAGTTAATATTTTATATAGTAAATTATATACAATATACATCCAATAAATTATAATTTATAAAGTTATAAGTTATAGTTAACTATGATGTCCCAATTGTATGTTGGAATGACAACGAAATATTGGACACACTTATGAACAGAATTACATTTAGTTTTCATAAGTTATTGAATACCTAGAAATTGATTAATTATCAAAAGTATAGGAAAGTACCTATTTATTATCATATTGTTAAACCGTAAATTATAGAAAAATGTATTATTAAAAATAGTTAAGTTATTAAAATTATTAAATTTGAAATAAAAATCATTGCTTAATTTATTATATTTATATTTTTTGGCAATAATGTAATATATTATTAATATGTAAGTATATTATAATATTTTAAACAAAAACAATGGACGTGTTAAATAATATTTGAAACATAAGATACTCGAAAAAATATTATACTAAGGTCTAAGTTAGGTTAACTACACACTATATTTACTATTTATTATAGGTATATAATTATAATAATTACTCTTACCGTAAAGTTTGTTAAATTTAAGGTTAACAATTAACTTATTTTTAGAATTTCAAGAATGAAAAACAGGACATTCTTTAGGCTGTAATAAGAGATTAGACAGTATAGTATCTTATTATTTTTTTTCAAATGAATGCCAAAGATAAGTAAATATTTGAAGAATAGTAGTTAGTGATAACTAATTTGAAAGATTCAAATCCTTAATAAAACAACCATTGTTATACTTTTATTAACACATTTAGAAACTAAGACTTAATCAATTTTTTATGAAAAAATTCATTAACTGTTTTATTTTTAAGTAATTTATCAATTATCAGATACATAAAAATATTTCTAAGAATTTCCAATATCATAATTACTAAAATTTTTTTTTTTATTGAAACTTTATTATACCATAAGTTTCAAAAATTAATAATATTATAATGTTATAATATTACCTATCATTGATATCATTATTTATTTAAAATTTCAATAAATTGAATGGATTTTCGAATTTCTATTGAAAAACTTGATAGCAAACAATTTGTTTTATAAGCAATAAATGAATGCATGGAAATTAATTCAGTTTAATTGCATTATTATATTTTAATGCCTTTACGACTAACCAAATTATATTAAATTATTATATTTCATTAAATATAAATTTAAAACATACGATAATGATAAAATTATAAATCAAGAAGGTAACAAATCACAAACTATAAATGTATAAGAAGTAACTAATAAATTAATGGTGTTATGAGGATAAAAACGTTAAAAATTAAAATAATTAAATAACCACCCTATTCAAAAGTAACAGTCTTATATAACATTACCCCAATAAGCTTAGAAAAAAAAATCATACAAATTTACAAAGAAATTTATAAAATTGTAGATTAACGTTTAAATAATAAGCAACATGAGTAATCGAAACTTTAACACACTCTCAACAAGTTCAGTGCCGAAACTACCTAGTGTGTATACTGCTAGTATGCATCACCACCGCGGGCCACCAACTTTTAAAAGGCACCTCAGTTAAATTTCATACTTTTATAACTCACTTTAAGGTACCCAGTGCCGGATTAAGAACAGGTGCAACTCCAACCCCAAGGAGAAAAATGTGGTATTTATTTCTCAAATTCATGGATTTACTTCTATGTTTTTTTAATATTATATAATATTAAATTACGCAGTTACATAAGTGCACAATATATTTATATGATTTTTTTTTCCATATCTTACAAAATTTGCCGTCCTAGGCCTTAGGCGTAAAACCAGTACAAAAAGTACTTATTGTCAATTAACTGTTTTTTTATTAACAGGAGAATGAATATTATTATCTATAATAATACAGTAGTTGTTGATAGTAATTATTGACAGTTGAGTTTTTTAAGAATATGAAAGTATTGGAATGATAAAATTGTATTATCATGATTATAAATGTTTAATCACAAACCGTGATTATTTTCAGTATCATGGTTACCACTTAACAATTGTTAAACAATGAAGTATGACTCTTAGTAATATTATCAAATTGAATTGGGTTATCATAATGTGATAACTGAAAAAATAAACCAAATAGGTGTTATTTTGTAATTATTAATATTAACCTCATAATGTTTAATAGCTTTTTGATTTATAGAAAAATTATAAAAAATGTATTTTTATTCACTTGATAATTCTCGTACTTTGGGTAATGGGTTAATCCTCACCATACACTTTTATAAAAAAATTGTCTAGTGACCTATTATTAAGATTATTGAAATTGAATCATAAATTTGATGAAAATTTATTTTTATAGTTTATGACAACTGGATTTAAGGGGTTTCATTAAATGAATTAAAAATTCTTAAAGTTTAAAATAACTTTGAAAAATATACAATTACTTTATTTATAAATAAAAAAAACTAAACATCACTTTTTTAAATATTTTGGTTTGGTTAAAGTCTTCTGTTACACTCAAGCACAATGGCCCCCAAACATGTAATAATAGCAATGGATAAGTCAATTTTTGAGACAGAAAAAATCTTAATAATTCAGTTGTTATAAACACTAATTACATTCAAATTAAAAAAGAGAAGATATACATTTATACTGTTTATACTACATGACTGCATATACAAAGAATTTTTTATTTTTTTAAATTAGTGTAATATATACTAAACTATACAGTAAAAATATAGCAAATAAAATTAATTCCAAAAATATTTTATTTTATATTCATCATAAAATACACTGTATAAAACATTAGTTTTTAGTACAGTTTTATTAAATAAAATGAAAAACAGAGTTCAAATGCTGACTACATTTTTTAAAATTATTTTGTAGTAAAAACCATAAACAATTTCAATTTTTTTTAGCATAAACTAGATAATTTAATACAAGATCATATTTGAATACATTTTAGTGTAAAGCATTATAAGTTTTTTATGAATGTTTGAAAATAAAATTTGAATTATATTAAATAAATAAACATTTTATTGAAATTTAAAAAAAATTATCTTGAAACACTATCACATACTCAAATTATTTATTATAATTTTAAAATATGTTACATTATCAAAAATATGAATTTTATTTAATACATTTTAGGTACAATATTCTACACCTGTATCTTGTTTTACAACTTTAACTTATAGAAATATAAATATAATATTATATTTTTTAATATTTATAGAAACATATCTATTTTAAATTTTATATATTTGGTAAATAATACATATTCATCAATTTATATTAATAACCAATGAATGTTAAATAAATCTTTTTGAATCTCGGTTCAAGTACTAGAATATAATGTTTGTAAAGATTATGATTTTTTTTATCCATTGTTATAAAGTTACTATTAATATTATTAATATTAGGTTAAAGTATTTTCATTAATATTAATTGATGAAAATATAAGTCTATAGAAGTACCTACTGTACTTATTTTAAAATACAGAAGGTTTGGGTAAAATTATGTAATTTTATGGTTGTTATAAACAGGTTTTGATGTTTTAAGACATAAAATGTATAAACAGAAATGTAAAATGCATGGAGTATTTATGACAAAAAAGTGAGAAGTAATAAAAATGACAGTAATAAAACAAGTTAAAATGTTATTCAATTGTTAAGTTATATTTTAAAATCTCAATTGCATTGCCGCCACAGGCCACACACATTGTAATGAAAATAAATACAATTTCATTGCTATTCAAAATCATGTTAACTTTAAATGTAGCCATGTCACATTACATTTTTGTACATCTATAATCAAAATTAATTTTTGTTTTGTAATTTCAGAGAAATAAATTGTATACTGTTTTATAATTTTTTTAAAAGGTAGATTATAGAGTAAATAACAATTAAAAATTATAGGTTTCTTGTCCAAATGAGTAGCAAAATGTTAAAAACTGCCCAATAAGGGCTTGACGTAGATATATTATATCAATACTTAAATATCTACCAATTTCAACAACATTGTTTAGTATAAATCAACGATTAATGTGCAAAAAATATATATCAACTTTTGAGGGTAGTCCGTTGTTTAACTTTGGTCCCCTACAGAATAGTATAAAATTAATAATTCTCATTACCTGCAATTGTATACCGATCCATGTAATTGATCAAGTTGACAAAGCATAGTATAACGACTGTGATTTTCTGTCTACTGGTGATCGGCAAACGACCACTTACAGTTTCGTCATTCATCAGATGCTGTTGAGAATTGTTGTTGGGCGCCGATGATGGTTCGGCGTTCATTATCTGGAGTACGGTTTTTACAGTACTATTGCTGTGGAGCACTTGTGTCGGCATCACATCAATGGAACTGTTCCGATCTTACTACGGTAGTCGCCGGGCAACAGATCCACAATGTTGGACAACAGTCATCGCTAGGAAGTAACATGTATTACGGACGGCAAGCGGATAACGACTGACGTCGAACTGGCGGTGATGAGTAGGACACGAATGATGACGATTCGACAACCCATGCCTGTTTGTTATGAAACGTGCAACGTCACCTGTGACCCGATTACATTTTTGACAGGCTGACCACCGTTGAACCCACGGGGTCGGTTGTTGTTCGTTATCGTTATCGTTATCGTTCTGCAGATGTGAGTGAAATCCATAGATATTCTCTATGGTTGGGTTGATGTATTTCCATAATCTTTAATCACTATCTAGTATCTACATTCTACAGACCGTAGCTTTGGATAATTAATGATAATTTGTTACAAACTAAAATATTAATATTTAATAAATAATTTAAAAACAATTAAAAATTGGACTGGTAGCAGTAAAGTTCTCATTACTTTATGAGTCAAGAACACGTACTATTTGATTGAATTGAAAGATAAATTATTAAAATCATCTGCTCTATAGACAATAGATATATAATATATTTTTAAATATAATATGTCTATGCTCTGTTCCTTTCAACTCTTTCAACAAGGCATATTCGGGACTTACTATCAGATTTTTAGGACCTAACCTAAGCGTTTAGTTGTACTAACTACCAAAGTACCAAGTAATTAAATAAATGGCAATATTATAAAATTGGCCTAGGATCTAGATCAGTGATTCCCAACCTTATTTATTCTACGCCCCCTTTGTAGATTTTCAAAAATCTCGGCCCCCTCCCACCCATAAATTGAAAAAATTATAATTTTTTCGTTTACTTTACATTTTACAAATAAACTATATAATATTCGGAAAGACTACTTTTTATTGATGATAGTAATTATTTAAATATAAATAATTGTAAATAATATAGTATTATAGTGGAATTTTAAATATAATAAAATTTGATAAATAAAAAGTTTACTTTTTGATGACTACTTGCGCCTCCTTAGGGATGTGTATACGCCCCCCAGGTTGGGAACCACTTATCTAGATATATTATGTACACTTTCATACATTTTCTTATAATCTGTGATATGGGTACTGGCCATTGGAGTCTGGGTAGGCAAGTAACTTACTTTAGATAATACGTACTGCAAAGATTTGGACTAAATTTAGATCTTAGCAATCATATCTCTAATGTGGTACAAATGTCGTAGTGGCGACAATTGACCAACACAATATCGTTTTCGTTAAAAAAAAGAAAAGACGTCGGGTTGAGTGCGTTTATTTAAATGAAAAAAAGAAAAACGCCATGGGGCGTATACAACTTAATGGCGGTACCAACAGGGCGAATAAGCGATTGCGTAACGTTGCGTTGTAGGTAAGCGAGTCGCTTACCTTTTATTTTACACCTATTATCACTCCGAGCAGGCGCATAAAACGAGAGTGCTCGAGTTGTCCGCGGCGCGTAACGTCGTTTACACCGCGGTTAGTCGGGCGTTAGAGAAGGGGAGCGCTGTGTTTATAAAATAAGTCACGACCAGAAATGTAATTGGCACAATTAAATAGATACGATAAAAATGGTACAAGTTTACAATTTGTTATACATTATATTATCAATACAATAATAGTAATGATGTAATTATGTTACATATGTGATGGTGATAATGCTATATCACCGCGATTATGAAATTCGTTATCTCAGTCGATGACTATAAACAATATCAACATATGATATCTGTTTTTGGCGCCCTTTTTACATTTTTGGTTCCCTCCACAATAATATAATACATAATATTAACAATATATTATTATTATATTTTTTTTTGATATATGTTTACTGTGTTTACTTATTCCTTTTCATTATCTAGTTATTCGAGTTTTCAACATAATAGTATGTGTTTTATAGTTTATACATTGTTTATTAAGGATTACGTTTTTCCATAAGTATTCCAAATATACATTCTAAATTTTTAACTGCCTACATAAAATATACATGAGTATATTGAAATCATCGTGATTTGGTTAATGAAGTGGTATGTAAATATCGTCATCGCATTTCACGTGGTCGTAATTTGTTACAGTTTTCAAAATGTTAAATGAATCAGAGTTGATAACACATTTCGATAGTATTTACCGTTCAGCCGAAGTACTAGCTTTGAAGAGAGTTTGTGAAATTCAAATTCCAATATGCAATTCTCTCACTCAACTTACCTCAACAGATTGCCTTAAATTGATGGTAGGTATTTAAATTAAATTATTATATACTTATGTTGAAAACGTTAATTAAGACCTCTTTCTACTTTTAAACTCTGTTCTATTTATATAGAGCAGGTATCTTATGAATAAATGTAATTTTTCTATTGCAAGTATCATTATTCATTACTATCATTATCATTGTCTATTCTGAATTAAATAATTTAATTCTGTGCTCAAACATAATTTTTCTTACGTTAAATTATTAATAAAAATAATAAAGTTTTTAATATTTTCATATTAAATTAACATATATACTTCTAATAATAATATTTGTTGTACTAAACAATTATTGATGTATTTCCTATAAATTGTGTTCTATAGAACTAAGTTATTCATACAATTATGTTATAGTTACCTAATACTTGTTATATTATTTATGAATATAACCTCCATAACAATGGTATACTATTTATTATATTGTTAGATTTCATAATATAATTGTAAATTGACCAAGTATCAATTTTAAAAGTAAAAATATTCTTACTATTAAATTTGAAATAAAGTTAATTCACTAGTATGTTAAAGTTAACAATATTTAGAGGTAAGAGGTATGAGGTACCTTTAGCAAAATAATATCTATATTTGCTCCAAAACTATTGAACTCTTAAGTTATTGATTATTATACTCATTTTGTTAGATGACACACCTTATTTAAATAAAACTAAAACTAATTAAATATAGTATACTCATATTTAATTTTGTATTTTTACAGAAAAATGAATTGGATAAATGGTCCAAATTTAAAGAATCATCTGTGGAAAGAACACTTATATTTTATTTAATAACAGATTATATAGGCTGTGGATTATCTTCTCCAGAGTTTCATACTGTATTTCATAAGTATTTAAATACAGAACCTTCAAAGATAAAATTTTTAAAAGATTTATTAAAAATTTGGGATAGTTCATTCAACAATTATAAAATTCCAAGTACCTATGTTTATTAAATAAATATTTATAAGACAATTAATTTAATAAATAATTTCCAATTATGTTATAAATAATATTTATGTATTCATTTTTAGATATTGATTTTATTAAAAATTTAATGGTCAGTTTGGAGCATATTTTTTTAAAGATGTCAACTTTAGTTCCCGATGATCATATCAAATTTAAATGCAATAAAGTTATGGATAAAATTAACTATTACATTAAAGAGTATGAAAAAAATATTTTAGATAATCATACTTTAAGTAATAATAATATGCAACAACTAATTACCTGTGACAAGAATAGAGTTTTAGGCATTGAAAACATAGTTCCAAAAGTATCTGTTAAATCTGAAGTGAATTATTCTATCAAAAATCTTGTTCAACAAAATAAACGAAAAAAAGAAGTAATGGAAAAAAGTATAGAGCATAATATAATTTTAAATAATTTACCACAAAAAATTAATATGAATCTTCAAAAACATAACTCGGAAACTTTGATTGACCACCATTTTACTAAGAAACCAAAATTAATGCCAAGTGATGTACTAAATAGGAGTACCACAACAGGTAAATTATTTACAATATTTTTTTTATGATTAAACAATACTGTTAAAAGCCAAACTTATTTACGAATAACAATTTTCAACTTTATTCATGTTAAAATTGATATATTTAATCAAGGACTTAAAAAAATTGCTTAATATATTTTATTAAAACTCAACTATTTATAGTTTATTATTAAATCTATCATCATCAATTATATATTAATATCAATTAAATTTGTATTTCATGGTGTATTATTAAACAGTAAAATAAGTATAGTTTATACACAAAATTTTCAAGTTAATGTAAATATTCACAATATCAAGTTAATTTACTTGAATAAAAATAATTTCATCATAACAAATATAAACATATATTTTTCAAAAATAAACTATAATACACTAAGTTTCTGGATCAAAGATGATATTGACGAAGTGGATACTGTACCATTTGGCTTTTCTCTTTATTTTAAATTAGTTTTATAATAAAATCAAAACTTAATTAAAATTTATACACATTTTTATATATATATATTTAGATCCTGACATCATTACAATAGTACCTCATGAACAAAAGAAGCTCAATGCTTTTCAAATAATGATGTTCAATGCTAAAAAACAAAAAACAAAATCGAAATAAATTTACATATTATTATATTTTAGTTTTTATACAATTATAAATTTAGTATATTGGAAAGTTTCTTAATTACATTATTTGATTATTTGCAGTATGCATTATATATTTCCAGATATAAAAGCAATAAATACTGTATAGCTTTTTTTTTTTATTACAAATACTTTGTATATGATTATTTTATATGATTATGAGCTGTACTATTATTATTAAATACTGTTATTGGCTTAAAAAAATGTCTATACTCATTTAATATTGTTAACTATTAAAATTGTAGAAGATAAAATAGAATTCTATTTGCCAACTTAAATTATTCATGAGGTAAATAAGCTAATTATAAAAGTTACAGTTAAGGTACCTCAAAAATAATTTCTAACTATAAATAACATTGTTCCTTCCTTTAAAATTTACTCTGCAACATACTGGTATGAAAACTTTTTATAATTACCAATAAATTTAAAACATTTTTTGGTCATTTACTAGCATAATGATAACCCTATAAGCTTGCACACTTCTACTTAAATATTATATCTATGAATTACAACAATTGAAGTAGAAGTGTGCAAGCTTATAGGGTTATCATTATGCTAGTAAATGACCAAAAAATAGAGTTGTATGACACAAAATAGATGAGACTTAGAATTTGATGAAAACAATTTTTGGGAAGAACATAATTTTAAATACTTCAAGGTTGATATATTAAGCGCTATCAACTGAATGCATAACATAATTAAGCTTCATCTAAAATCTGGCGATCGATATCATTGCAATGAAGTGGCGTAGCAGAGATTAAGTAATGGGATTAAATAATATAAATTAAATAAGTTTATAACAGTTATTGTTAGATTTTTTGCTCAATTGAACTATCAAAGAACTAAACTCAGTTATGTATATACAATAAATATATAATATTATTAACACCCCAGTATAAAATTTAATGTTCTTTATTTTTTTATAGTATTATACTTAAAAATAACCAAATAATGCTGTAAACATAACTAAAAAACGTTACAATAGTTTATTAAGTTTTGTAAAAGGGCATTTCCCTGTTTCTATAACAAAATAAAATAAAATAACTACTGTTTATCTACAGCATATTTATATTATTTTGGTTGATTTAAAACATCTTTCAGCTATAATATTATTAATTGTTTAGTATATATAAAAATTAATAAAATATAAAACATGAATAATACATTTATTAGTGGAAAAAATATTTGTGGGTGGGTTAACCCCACCACGACATCACCATTATTGATATATTACCAATGTTTAAGTCAAAACCATAGACTTAAAATACAATATTGTCTATAACCAAAATTCTATTGTCTATAAAAACCAAAAATAAATTATGTTACTTATATTTGGCATTGTAGATCTGTGACTTTATCATGTGTATTATAAGAAAAAGTAGAAAAAATTGGGATTGATGGTAAAGGATCAAAATGGCCTTAACACTATAAATTAAAGGTTTGTATATAGAAGATGCTGAATTATGTAGAAACTGAATCTTCCAGTTCTGAACTATTTATAGTCCTAGATTTACAAATTAACATATAATAGTTTTACTTTTTAGATATAAGTTTTAATAGATTAACACATAAATAAAATGAAAAACTAAAATTTTTTTTGTAAAAAACTTTATTTGTATAATTTTCAACTACAATAATGGTTTGTATAAAAAATCAACAAACTTTCTAAAATAAATCTACTGTCTTGTTACCAGTCTAATATTATCGCAGTCTAACAGTTTATGGGTGATTTCAAAATTCTAAACATATGATATAATAATTATAAAAATAACAACAACAGAACATATAAATATATATATATACACACACACACACACCTATATATATATAACAAAAAAAGATTAACTTTGATTTTTACTATTTAATTTAAAAAAAATTAAATACAAATTATTGCTATTTTATTCTGTTAGTCTAATATTTTTGTACGAGATAATTCAAATAACACAACTATATTATATTATATACTTAATTGCTACTAGGAAATAAGAATTTAAACTTCTTAAGTTTTGGTGTTATTAATACCTTTTGGACATTTCAACTAGTTGAATACTTTTATAAAATTAATTAGTTGATAAAAATCATAAAATAAGTAGTTTTTTTCATTTTATTCTATTCCAATAGCTTATGTCTTCAGTTCTATATGTATGAATACATAATTACATAAAAATATGCATATGATAAAAAGACTTTACCATTTTCATGATGATTTAAATTACTAAATATGAACTAATTAACAGAGACTAGATAAATGGCACTACAGTGTGTGTGTGTGTGTGTGTGTATATATAGATATATTTAATAAGAATGAATAATGATGTATTATATATCCAGTAACAAAACAGAAGAACATATTAACTAAATAAACAATACAAAATAAAAATGAGCATCAAAATGACTACTTAAGTTGTCTTACAGCAATCAATAAATTACTGAAAGCATAAGACAAGCTTACTACATGTTTCGAAAATACTCAACTAGTGCAATCTTGCTCTGTTGATGGTTTCACCAAGTCTAGCGTTTCCGAACGTTTTTCGACCTCTGCTTTGAAATTTTCTAAGTCTTGCTGACTAAACATATAATATAAATTTTTAACAGAAAACATTATTTACTATTGAAAAAACATTTAATTGTGATATAGTTATTGGGAAAAACAATTATAATACAATAAAATATTTTTTTGTAGAAAATAATATAGTTTATGCCAAAAGGCAAAAATGTTAATGTACTATGGTTAATATATTTCAATCTGAACAAAATAATAAAAATCTGGGACAAATAACCATCAGAATTAAAAATTAAAGGATCCTCATAGATTTAAATAAATCAAAAGTCTACTAAATAACTAAAAAAAATGTAATTTAACCAATATTTTTAATATTTAAATATGATTAAATGCTACTAACATACCTAATTTGTACATACAGAATGCCATTGATAACATTGAGCATATCTAGTACACTACCCATAGAAGGTGGGTGTATTTGTATAGGAGGTAATGTAGCACCAGATTTGCCTGTATAGATTTCATTCATTTTTTTTTGTAATACTACTGCCTGATGCGTAAGGTGTTTCAAACAATCCGATGATTCTTGTGTTTTTTCATGTTTTTCACCAAACTTAAATATAAAATGTATTTAATAAAAGTACTATTTAATACTTCATTGGTATATTAGTACCTGTTGTTTGTAAATTGCATATGTTTCTCTTTCATTGCTTAATGCTGAACGGAAATCTCCCATACAACTTTGAGTGCGGGCAACTAGATGATAACTCACTGCTACTTTTAAAGATTTAGGTCCATAAAATTTTATATTTAAAGCTAAAGCTTTCTCTAAAAATCTCAATGAAAGATCATATTCTTGAACTGCATGCAATATCAAACTAATATTACTCTATAAATATATAAATATAAAAAATATGATATGAAATAAAAATGAATAATTATAAATAATAATAAAATATACATACATCTAATAGAGCTATTTCAGGGTGATTTTCTCCACAAATCAAAACTGCCAAATAACGAGCTCGATACAATAACTTTAAAGCAGTAGTTATTTGATTATTTGCATAACAATACAAAGCTAAATGAATCTGAAATTAAATAAAACAAAATTTATAATATTTTTGAAAGCATATTTTTCTTTTAAAATTACATATTCTGTTATGGTATATGGGTGATCAATTCCATTAACTCGTTCCGACATAAACACAGCTTTCTGTTGATATGCCATGGCTTCACCATAATCACCCATTATATAACTTAATCTGGCAAGCATTCGTAAACATTGAGCGATTTCAGGATGCATTGCACCATATACATTATTTAATAGGGTTAAAGCTTCCATAATTAAATCGTATCCTTCTTTTAAAAGCCCTTGTTGTATTTTTGTTTGGCCAGTGGTATAAAAATTAAACGCATCAGTTGCCTGTAATCAACATAAATTATAAAAGCAAATGAAACAAAGTTATTTATTAATTATACCCTAGGGTTGATGTGTTTAACCACAGGAAACATATTCACAATATCTTCTTCAAAGAATGTAAACCGATTTTTAGAATCAAATGAATATTCTCTTAACAATATCTGAATTCCAGTTTTTAAACAAAATGACCTTTAATAACAAATATAATATAATTAAATATCTTCTTATAAAAACCTTAACATAAAAAAATATACCTCAATAATGATATTTTTTGAGTGCCATAGTGTTCACAAACAGATTCAATTGTTTCAGGAACCAATTCCCAAGCATAATATGATTTTACCTCTGCTCGAATTTGAGACCAAAGAGCATGTCGAGTAAGATTAGCCCAATCTTTATTATCTACTGTTAGCAATCTGTTTAATCTTCCTTTACGCTTGTTGCGCTTTTTAATTGGTTTTATGTCATCTAACGTATTCTGTGGATGTGGTGTTGAACATGATGACAAAAAACAATTCAAAAAATGGCTAACTGCATTAGCTAGGCTCATCAACTCTGCTGACTAAAAATAAACAATTTTAATTTAATGTATAAAAACAATGTATAGTATACAATTCTTTTTACTTGTATGTAAGTATTGAATATATGTTTTGCTGCCCTAGTAATTAATTCTGCAACAGTAATACTGTACAGATATTCAAGCTGTTTAATTTTTGAAAGTTTTTCAGCTATTTTCCCCAAATAGCGAATATTGATACCCCTTGTATGTAAATTTTCCGATAATATTTGTCCATCCATTGGAGCAGAAGAATGATCCATACAGTCTCTTATCTATAAAAATAAATTTTATACTTCTATATTTAAAGTACTCTAATCATATTTAAAAGTAACCCAAGTAGCCAACTTTTGCACATAAGCATGGTATTATTCTGTTTATAATACTGATAATTGATTAAATAGGGGAAACAGCTAAATATGACCTATATACTATTAACAAAAACTGATCACCTGGTCGCTTTTAAATGTTAATAGAGTATACTCATCAATATAGTTTTTTTTTACTTTATTATTTTTAAAGAAATTTGATTCTGAAAAATATTTTAATATAATAAGTAGCTTAAGGTACTTTTAGTGTTAAAAGTAGCAAAACCAATAATACATTTTATTCATGTGTATGTATCGTTAAAATGTCAAAGGTACAACAATCAACAAGTTAAATACGACAAAGTCATGTGACTGAGTTTCAAGATGTATTTTTATCTGACAGAAATATTTAACTATGTAAGCTCTATGAAATAAAACTGAGGAGTAACAAGTGATTTAATATTATCCAACATCTTAAAATTAGGAAACATATTTAAGCAATATAATGGGATGAAAATAGAAATAACAAGAAAATAAAACAATTAATTTCAAATACAAACTTAAGAGAAATAAGTTTTTTTAATCAAGATTTATACAAAACTAAACTTTTATAAAATATCCCTTGAAATAAGTTACTTAATAATAAGTACAAATTTTTTTAGATAAATATAGAAAAATGTATACCAAATGAAACAACTCTACAAGAGATATGAAGATATAATTTATCAAGAAATTGTTAATAGAATTAGGACTTACATCAATAGAAAAAATTTTGGGTGCCAATCGATTATAATCATGAACAATATCATAAGTCTTGTAACAAATTTTATAATTGAGATGTTAGAAATTGATAGGATAAGGACAATATTTTTATTGCATTCTGAAGAATTAAAATAAACAAACTACTCAATAATATTTAAAATATTCAACAATGTTATAGGGATTTTATAAAAAAATAAAATAAAAACTAAAGCATATTGCATGTTTTTTAGGGCTAGAAGTATCTAAGCTTAATAATGAGTAATAAATAGAAAAAGTTCCTAACAACAATTTTTTGAACTTAATAATATGATAGTAATCAATATATAAAAATTTAAAGATTGAGATTGAATACTTTAGTGAATAAATACTTTTTGTATTTTATATGGAAGATATATCATTGCTTTTTTTTATCTTACAATGTCATGATAAAAATTTTATAATTTTTTTTTTTTTTTTTTAATTCACAAGATAAACCTTTATAGATAACTATTAAATAGATATTATACAAACATACAAACAATGGAATTTGTGATAACAGTAGATATTCAGCTGCATCAATAACCAATTGTTTTTCTAATTTAAATTGATCTGATTCAGGGTTAAAATGCTTTACACCTGGTGAAAACACATCTGGGTTGAATCTTATATCAAATTCTGTTTCTTTCAGTGAGCCAACCTTTTGAGCAGCTTTTTTAACAACTTCTTTTGTACTATTATCATCACCTATTACAATGTTTTATAATATAATAATGCAACTAACAATTGTGATTGAAAAATAATAACTTACTATCTTTAACAGCGCTTTCAGTTATTGTTTCCACAATTTTTTTTTTAGTCTCTAATGATTCTTCTAAAGTATTATCATCATCTTTATTATCAATTTTTTTAACATCACCTATTTCATTTTTACTATTTTCAACTATATTTTGGTTCTTTTTTTCTTTAATCTAAGAAATAAATAAATACATAGATTAAATTAATTTATGTGTTAACCCAACATACCAGTGCATTATTGTCAACAACGTTATCTACATTTTTTTGATTTTTCCATAAGTTTAAATGCTGTAAATGGAATGCGGCATACTTTATAAACATCATATAACGTGTTCTATAAAAAAAATGTTATTTTAAATATTAAATTAGACATATTTAAAAACGAATATAACTTTACTTAAAATATTAAAATCTTACTCAATAAATGAATCAATTAATTCTTGTCTAAGACAACATAATTTATGTCTATGTTGAATAGGAAATCCCAAAGATTTCACTTCTTTACTAAGTATATCTTCATCAACTATAACAAATAATTTAATAATTAGGTAATTAAGTTTAAATTAAGTCCAAATAATATTTACGCAAAAGAAAATTGACATCTGGAGGAAAAGTTCTAAGTAGATCCAAAATGTAATATCGGCTATCATTTCCAATGATACCTTTACATTCTACAGATGAACATAATTCAATTTCTTCACCTTTTTCACTAATTACTTTATGTGGCATAATTTTTAATTGCTGAGCTGCTTGACTAAGCTATAATGAGTATATGATTGATCCAATACAATAATCAAATCAACTTAAATAATTGTAATAAAATGTTTTTTTCACATACTAATTCAATATATTTTGGATTGGTAGTCACAGTTTTACCAAAGTCTACAGATCCATACACAACAGATTGTTCCTGTTCTCTTTCCAAAATTCCAGGAATAATAGATTGAGCTGTCACTCTGTATCCTCTATAATCAACAACAACTGTGCCTAATGTATATAATCCAGGCAAGTCTACTGCACTATATACTCGAACACCTTGCAAATCATTTCGCTAAAATAACATACATTAAATTAAAATTAAAAAGTTAAAATTCAGTTACTATGAAAAGGTAAAGATTAAATATATACAGGAGCAACAAAAGCAGCTGCATCTCCTCCTAATTCTTTATAATGATCTCTGACATCAAAACCCAATGAGAAAAATATATTATTCCATATAAACATTTGCATTTTGGCTTCTTCACCGGGATTAATAGCCATTACATTACCATCAATTACTGCCATAGCACCTCGGGTAGCAGCAGCTACAAAATCACCATGCACCTGTTTAATGTAAATATTTCAAACATTATACTTTTATTTAGAACCACTTAAAATATCTTTTATACATACTTTGAAAATGGCCCTTTCTCTCAATAACCGTTCTGGAAGATTTTTACGGGGAAGTTCTCTAGTTGTTTGTAATTCTTCATTCCAATCCCGGGTTTGACCAGGAATATGTTCTTCATATCCAAGTTTTGATGAAAAAGCTTAAATATTCAAAAATAATTCATATGCATTTATTGTGTATACATTATTTAATTTTGTGTAAAAATGATATTATAAAGAAAAAAAAAATTGACTAAAATAATACAAACTGTCTTCAGCTCTGATGGCATCCAAAGTATGCTCAAGTAATGGAGAAGCCCAACTATAGACTTGATAAGGTGTTGCAACACGTTCAAAAGGATGTCGAGCAGTTCTCTTTTTTTGCAATGCTGCAAAATTTCGTTTGAAAGCTGGACTTACTTGACTTAGCAATTCGATTAAAGAATGACATAAATGATTTGGAGCAGCAGGCTTAGGGTTAAATTCCTCATTAGTAGATCTAATCATAATAAAATTTTAATAAAAATAAAATAATGTAGGAAAATGTAAAATAATAATAACTGATTAATGAAGAATCCTTTGGTACAAGCAGTAATGTGAAAATGTTTATCCTCTAATGTAATGACGTACATATACATCAAATCTCCATGCATTTTTCGAAAACCAGGTGGAGGATTCCATGCAGAAGTAGTAAGTACCTAAAATCATAAAAAACATTTTAATGTGTAATTATAATAAGTATCTAGTTAACTAAAGGTAATAATTTTAATCGTGATTTAGATATATTTTTATCTTAAAATTTCTTTTGTTATTATTTTTCTATGGTCAAAATTAATTAATTATAATATAGTTCTTAATTGGATTATTTATTTTTAACTCTTTATATCAACGGTCATTAATTTTTTGTAAGTGGACATTAAGTCTGAGATTTTAATTAAAAAAATAATAGATTATATTTTCACTAGTAGACAAAAATAGTTATATTGGTAATAATGAAAGTAATTCCATGTTCTATTTATGTAGTGATTAAAAGAATGATAAATAATTTGAAATCAATTGTCAAAAAAGCTTAAATTCAGCTATTCTTAAGTCTCCAAACTTTAAATTAAAAAATAGTAAGGAAATTACTAAGAAAATAAAATCTATCATTTGTAAAAATATAGCTACAGTAAAAAAAAATAAACATTTATTTAATTTAAAATTAAATTAAAACAAGAAATACTGAATATATAATAAGCAATACATAAACAAATATTTCCTCAAAACACAGTATAAAATATTGTGAATAAAATAAGAAATATTATTGTTACCTTTATACATAAAGGTCCTTTTAAATCTTTTGATGTTGGATGCAGAGGAAGTAATGGTCGATCTTTATTATTTGGCATTATATAGTCTGGAGGAGTACAGTCGACACTTTCAGATCGAGTTTTTTTCTTTTCTGTTTTTAAAAATAAAAATGTTTTTATTAATAGTAATTAGACAACTAAAAGCCATATATTACCTTGAGTAACAACATTCAAAAATGATAATGAATTACAGTCAACACCATTATAAGCATCTGCCATTTCTAATGATTTTAATATGTCTCTAACATGACGAACATGAATTCTAGCTTCACGCATTGTATACGGCTCTTCAACAACCTATAAGTATTATAAAAAGATTAAAATACCAAAATGTATAAGCAATATTAGAAAATATATTTTGGTACTGAAATATTTTGAATTCATTAAGTTAACAGCAAATAATTCTATATATTTGTATCAAATTAATCTAGAAGTTACTTCCTATGTTCCAATAAAATTTTTTTGAATAAAGTTTATTACTAAATTCTAATGTTATAATATTCTCAAAATTTAATAAAGCTATTTAGAATCTAATTTTTATTTTTATTTTTAAAGCTGTATTCATAAAATAATAGTTAATGACAAAAATAATAAATAAGATATTAACATTGCTATATATCAACAGTGAACTCTTATATTGCAATAACATCTATATTCTATATTTATTCTATTGAAAATAACTGTAGATAACAATAAAAGATAGACCATAAGACAAACTATTTAAACCATATTAATTTTGATATTATATCTTAATACTTGATTTTAATAATGTTGTAGCTTTTTTTTTTATCAAAAAAAAACAGAGTTATATAAGAAGATATTATACCGAGTTAATGCTTTTTTTGTAATATGGGATTTCTTAAAATTAAAACTTGCTATTACAAAGTTAAAGAAAAGAATTTTTATTTACAGTTAATGGTTAATTGTATTAAATCTAAGTGATATGAAAGGAAAGAACAATAAGCATGGTGTTTATGATATAAAAATATTAGTCATAAAAAAATAATAATTAATATATATATAGGTTTAACATATTGATCAATATTTTAATAACAACAATCTAAAATTGAAACATACTTTAATAATGGATCCTTCTTTAAGGCCATCGATAGTTTTCAATTCTGAAAAATTATCCAATGTTACTCCATTTAGCTGTAGTGAAAAACAAGTACGGTGACATGTATCCTCTCGGTCCATTAGTAATTGGTGAATCTCTTGAACCAATTCCATGCTAGATACCTACATTAGATAATACATTTAAGTCATAGTAAATAACTGTAAATTAAATAATTTTAATTTTATTTAACTAACTTGAATTTCAAAAGCTTCAGTTCCAGGACAAACTATTTTGACATTAAATCCAAGATCTTGAATGAAAATTATCTCAGTACCTTGTTTTTTTTCATTATCAGTACTATCCTCAGAACTATCATCGCTATGAGAAATGTTGTTAATACTTGGATCTGTAATAGTTTTGTCTATATCTTTATCGTTCTTTAATTGTTTTTTCCCAACCTTATGGGATTCATTATTGTTGACAACATCCACATGATTAACAGCTGCAGTACCTTCAGAATTAACCTCTTGATTACTGACTCCATTAACAACATGATCTACACCTGGTGTCTTATGATCATTACAAACCATTTCTATATTCCCTTCAACATAAAACAATTAGTAAGTCATAACCACAATTTAATTATTGTACTTAAAATTTAACATTTTTTAAACTAATAATAAAAAATGCCTTAAGTAATTGAGGTTTAAGTTAAATAACATTTTTTTTTTTAATATAATTGTTTATTCTTATATTTTTTACTTTGCAAGACTATACTAAATCATTTATTTACAAAAAAATTAAATTTAATACTCTAACAATCAAACAATTAAAAATTAAATTTTTATACATAAATCTTCCCGATTATTATCTTGAAGATTTTGATAGTTAAATTAACTTTTTATTTAAAAAACAAAATGATAACATTAATATTGACTGGAGTAATAACTAAATACTCAAATGAAAAATATTTTTTTTTAACATATTGATTAATTTGATCAAGTATTAAATTATTGGTAGACCTAAATTAAAGCAATACTCATTTAAACATTAATCAATAGTACATGAAATAATTCAATGTTTTTCTTAAAGTGTATATAATAATTTAGCTTTTAAGATCTAAGTATTATTAATTTTAGTATTAACAATTATTTTTACAAAAAAAACTTATTATTAGGTTATATTACTAAATATAGGTTAAGCAATAATTAGGTAATTACAAAATATTTAAGTACATTACAAGAGTAATATGAAAGATATAAAATAATGTGACTTTAATGTTTAAAAAAAACCTTATTTTTTAAATTAAATTTGGAAAATGAATACAAAATTTGGAATGAATACAATTTTTAAACATGTTTTTACAGACAAATTTTCAACTGTATTCATTTAACATGATATTATTCCAAAATAAATTTTGATTTAAATATATATTAATTATTTTGATCCAACTAAAATATTTAGGTATAACTTGTATTTGTAGTTAAAAAAATTAAATGACCAGAAATAAAATAAAAATGACGTAGTTTTTACAGGAAAAAATTTCAACCTATAAATTCAACAAGTACAATTTGGTAAACATTGTAGGTACATTTGTAACATTTTAAAATTAAAGAGCATTTAAGAAAGGTGAGTTTAAAGTTTTATTTTAATAGTAAATAATTAAATACTCAACTATATTTAATCATCCAGAGAACAAGCTATCAGAGATACTCCCAAGTCTTTAGCTCATACTACAATATAAATTTTATTTAATAGGTATTATTGGAAAAACAAAAAATATTTCATTATCTTTTACCTGTATATTCTAATAAATAATTTAATATACAAGAAAATAGTAAAAATAATAGAAGCACTATATTATTTCTTTTTAAATACAATTAACCATCAAAATTTTATCTTACAGCATACAATATAATGAAAATCAAATAACTATAGGTAATTGATTATAATTTGAAGATAGGATTCAAAATATTGTAAAGGATAAGCTGCTATAAATATAAGCCAGTTACAAATTTAAATATATTAAGTTAATATCCATCTACTATTTATCACAATAACATCAATTAATAGTTATTTAAAGGGAAGATTCATCAACTTTTTGTAAATATATAAAGTAAAAATCATATTTTCTAATGAACCAATTATTATACACCTAAATAAAATACTATTAATAATTACTTATAATATGTTATACTTGAATTTATAATTATATGACTACAAAATGTTAATTTAATTCTACCACTTTATAATTTATGATTCAAAATAGGCATTCGACCTTTATTTTTTTTTTTTTATTCAGATAATAATTTTAATATACTTAGGTATCTAATACTATAAGCTAAGAATACTAAATCATAGATATGAAATTATCAATATATTGACATCAAAATACACTTTGGTAGCTTAGATTCAAACATTAATGTACTACTTATAATTATACATACCATTTAATTGATGGTTATTTGAATTAGTCAAGTTTCCCTCCTTGACTTCTAGTGTCATTGCAAATGGCTTCTGATCTGCTCTTTAAATTAAATTAAATTATTCGGCCGGGAAAATTACCCAGCACTAAAGGTAACAAATTGGCCAACAAAATATAAAAGGCAATAACATAAAATAAAATAAATCAAAATTTAAGTAATTTTAGTTCAAAAAATAAATATTTTTTAAAACGTGACTATTAAAATTAAAAACATCGTGATGATATTTTACAAGAAAATGAAGACAAATTAATTTGTAGAAGTGGTCAGGAGAAATGGTAACTTTTAACCGGATCAGTGTAGGCAAATACACAGAATGTATTTTTTATCCCCAATGTTTAGTCATCCTTATCAAAACATTATCTATGACATATATTGTATTATCTATGGTTATCATCATGAACTATAGATTATAGAATATTATTTAATGAAGCAATTACTCTATGGTATAGACTATAGACTCACAGGCCACAAGACACAGGCATACAGTAAATAGAATAGACATTAATTAATAACAAATTAGAAATTAGTTATACTACTGTTCATAGCTTACAATAACAAGTCAACGGTGGTGGTCATCGAATAATAAATAAACTATCTGTATATTCTATATTCTGTTGGTGGACCTTTTGTCAATCACATAAAGATATTATAGATTATTAAGGTATATTTTTATTTTCTGTACATAGACAATTGTATAACAGCTTAAACAGTTAATTTTGTACCTAATACCCTAATTCTAAACTGTATTTAAAGTTGAAATAGTTCAGTGATGTAATGACAAAATACATAATAAATGATAATAGGATTGAGTAAACATTAGACTTTACTCTTTCGAGTTGGTTTTAGCCTTTAGTGATCTTTAGAAAATCGAGAGTACAAACTTGTATGAATCTAATTGAAGTTCATCAGGGTCAATTTTGTTTTGCGCCAATGTTTATGAATAAATCAGTGCGCACTACTCAGTGGTGCAGTTTGGTATTATGCGCCCTGTAGGGCAACATTTATTGATGCCTTCCATTGTGTACTTCTGTCTATAGAATTATAAAATGTGTATGGGGTATAGACTGATCCTTATTTATTATAATTAATTTGTATGAAGTAAATAATAGTACATTTAAACTTGTTTAATAATAGGTACATGTTTTATTTAAAGTAAAATAAAATATTATTGTTATTGTAATTTGTAAAAATTTATAAGAAAGAAATTGAATTTAGGTTTAATATAGAATTTAAATAAATGTTTTTAACATTTGGCGTAGTCTTAAGTATATATTGTGAATTAGAGTAGGCGTTAGAACAAATAACAGTATATAATATATATTTAACATAAAGATTAATGATATTACTATTAGTATCTACCATCATTAAAAACCGTTGTATTTAAAATTAATGTTTGAGGAAGTGTATTTTTACCTGTTGGTAGAATTAATAATAAATGTCGAAACATATTTTGGATTGTTTTTATGGAGAATTTAATTTAATTTACAAATTTGTATAATAAGAGTTGCAAGACTTTTGTATTTGAATTTTAAATGAAAGAAAGAAATAAAATTAAAATCAGAAATATTTTTGAATTTTTTTAAGACAAAGTGAGATTTTTTTTTTGAATAGCAATTTTAATATATACCTACGTATTAGTATAATACAATGTATTAATTTATTGTATCATCAACTAGGTATTATAATAATACATAATGCATATTACATATATCATTATTAATATTAACCATTTAAATCAAAACAGATTTAACGTAGAATAACGTGAATAGATTAATAGTAAAAATATGCAATAGAAAATTAGAATAAAATTAATCTAAATGCTATAAATCATTATTTACCTAAGTAGATATTATATAAAATTATATTTTTATATTTCTATGTCTCCTTAGATAACATTTTTGAATTACCAACAAAAAAACTAATCAATTATTTACTAAATTGAGTAAAATCGTTGTTTTACAAATTTTTAAATACTTACAAAATAATTTGCAAATTTATCAAAATTTTAACTTTTATTAGGTACTAATATAAACTATGAAAGCTTAACAACTAAGTAATATAACAAGAAAATTGTGCATAAGTCCATATTATTATACAAAACAAAGATAATTCTGATAAGAACATAAAATTATGAACCTAATGTAGTTAGTTCCCACATTAAAATTAAACAATACCAATTTATGAGGAAAATATATAACTATATGTCTGAATAGATAATTAAAATTTGCTTTTACTAAAAATAACGTTATTAGAAAATACAAAAGAGGCTTTTTGATAGCTGTAAACTCGAAAATAAAAAAAGTAAATAATACTTCTATGTTTGAAGAAAAATTGAGATGGATTTTATTAGAGAATGAAGCTATATAGAGTATAATAATGATTTATTGGAATTGGAATTTAAAGTGAATTAAAGAAAGTTATCTTTGGTTTTAGAAGAAAGAATAATGGTGATGCATGTTCTTGTTGAGTTTGTATGTTGGAAAATTTAAGTATTTTTATAAACAAAGTAGCCACTATAATAATTGGCTGGGTACTAAGGCGTAGTATCTACACAATTGACAGAAGAGTCTGGTGAGTGGTGATATATTGCTTAATATTTACGTCATAAAATTTGAACTTTAAACGGTCAAAAATAAAAAATAAAACATAACAGTGAACTAAGAAAATAATAAATTAAGTGCCAATTAAATGTTTCTATGATTTAAACTTATTGAATTATAATTAAATTCTTTGATGAGAAATCGTTACAATAAATACCCAATGTCATCAAAATGGACAAAATGTAAACTTCAGAAATTAGATGCTGTGATCCTTTAAATATTATACCAAGTTTTGGTAGCACTGTTATTTAGCTGAAGGGAATAATTACCATTAAATATACAAGACTACACAAATAAAGATAGTGTTATCAATATATACCGTATATTATGAACATTGAACTCTATATGATAACTGGAATGCTCACCAAGCAGTGTTGCCCGAAAGAGGATGTTAGAATGAGATAGCACATACTAATGGTGTTACTATCTTTGTCTTGCACATGGCGCTAATGTCTTAATTTCATATTTTACCGCGATATTATTTTAGTTTGGTTCTTAAAATGTAGTTGCACCTCATTATTTTTTTTAACTTCCACAAAATATTTTTTATTAATTTAATAAAATATAAATAATTAAATGATAAATAAATAGTTTATTAGTTTATAATTATAATTTAAAATAATATAACAAGTATTGAAACATGTTTTTTTGTAGACTTCTGCATTTTTTTGTCATATAAAGGAAGTAATAGGAAATTTTAAGTTGGGAATAAATTAAGTTGTAAATTGAAAGTTAGAAGGTTTTAGTTCATAACTCAAGCATATGAAATAACAACTGCATTTTTAGTAAAATAATATTTATTAAAATATAAACATAGTATTTATAATATTAATCATAATTGAAATAAAAGTGTACTTACGCTATTTACCTGGAGCTATATCTACTACTTACTTTAGATTGTACTTACTACTTTCCTAACTTAAGCTTAATATTGTAGATTTATAATTTAGGAAATATTAGTACTGGAAATATCCAGAAAAACAAAATCTGCAATACATTTTGTTATACTTCATGGCCAAATTTCCTAAAATAAATAAATATTTAAAGATACTATGATACTTTGTAGATACTTTAACTATATTCATAACCTTGGAGTTATATGATCTGTTAAGTTAACTAATGTAACTTATGTTGAGTTGACTTCAGCTAGATATTTTTCCTGTAATGACAATAAAACTATAAATTAATAAAAAAGGTATTACAGTTAAAATAAACTATCAAGATATTCATTTAAATAAGAAACCATTGTAAAATATAATAGTTTAAAATAAATAGATTTATTAAATTTTAAAGCATTAAGCATAAAGCATATTAAAATAAAATCATACACTACAAGTTAACAATGTTATATTATGATAAATAAGTGCATAAATGAGCAGTAGTGTTGAAATAAAAGCATACAATGAAAATATTTAGTAGTTGTTGGAACTAGTTAGTATTGGAACTAGGTTTAAAATCTTTCCTTCGAACAGCATGCACCCATTTTTGAAGCCTCTCTTTATCTTTAAGAGGGAACCTTAAATATTAAAATAATAGATGTAAATCTGTTTAAAAATATCAATGAGTAAAATCAATAACACCATATAATAACTTAATACTAACTTGTGAAATGACAAGTCTTTTCTAACATCACTAGAGCTAGCACAATTAAAGGCACTACAAAAATTCACCATTTTAAGTCTTAACTGCACAGTAGGTACACACTATTTTAATTATTTTTAAAACTTTGAGAACGCAGAAGGCAGAACAAAAGTCAAAACGTTAAACGAACAACGAATTTAAAATGTATTGGTAATCAATTCATATAACTATGTGTGATAAAAAAAGATAGCAACACCATTCTTATCTGCTGTCTTTTTCTAACACGCTATCTCGGTTATGTTTACATTGGTCTTATGACTGGTGAGCATTCCAGTTATCATATAGAGTTCAATGATTATGAACTATAAGAAATATTATAATCAAATATTATCTAAAAATTGATGGAATTCTAGAATTATCATCTTAACAAAGTTTTTGATATTAATTTATTAAATTTATTTTATTATTCTATGTTCTACTAGTCAGTAATTAATTAAGTTGAAATATTATTAAAGTATTTAACTTATTAATTGTATTTATTATTATATTTCTATAAAAATGAATTCCAAAATATCAAGTTTCCTGAAAATGGCAAGAATCATGCGACCACATAATGTGCGTACAGCCACCACATCGTCTACTGGAGCATTATTGCCTGAACCACAAAAAATTCCTTTTGGGCTTGTGGGTATAATTTTCACGGTAGTCCCGGGGTTATTAATTGGAGCCACCATAAGTAAATATATGGCCAATTTTCTAGAAGAAAATGAATTGTTTGTTCCATCAGATGATGACGACGATGACGATTAAAAGTATTTGATAATTGTTATTGTTACACTTTGAATTTTATCTCGTAATACCTAATTGTTATTTAAATTTTTACTTGGCCCTTATATTCTTTTGCCTTAATGTTATTGAACTATTTAATTGTATTTACATCTAATCTCTCCCTATTAATTATTTATAGTATTATAAAAATATAATATAGTTATAACTATTCAAATAAATGTTTCTAGTCAGTAATAAAATATTTATATTATGAATCGTGTATTAAAAGTATTGATGTTTTATTATTTTAATATACCTAAGTATATCTACTTATCATTCTAATTTAATGAAAATAAAAAAAAATAATTCTTAAGTACTTTATATAGTTTTTATTTATTACAATTAAGAATTATGTTTAATAAGTAGTACACATAAATACTGTTTCTCGTTTTAAGTGTCTAAATTTTTACTTAACAGTTATAAATCTTTTGTAATACATAACCTAATAAATTTCTCAATTTTTGTGTGTGATAAAATATACGCTTCTATTAATATGCAATTGCATATGATCATTTAAATATCAATGAATAGTTTTTATTCAATTTTAATATCCTTGAGTATATTATGATTATACATTAATCCTAATAATAAATATTGAAGATTGGATAAGCTGTTTTGAGGTGAAGGATGTATAGGTTTAACTCAATGGTTTATATTATTATTTTTTTCCAATTATAGAAGGCATGAAATGGTCTGTATCTTTATAAGACAATTGATGAAAATAACAAATCAATAATTAGATTGTAGTTAATAAAGCAATCCAATAAGCAAGTTTAGCAAAAACAAAAATGTGAACATCGATTTCTAGAGTGTCTAATGAAGGTTAAACAAGAAATTAATTAAGTGGGAATAGATATGTCAGTGGGAGAAAAGTTGGTATAGTTTAGTCATGCAGTAATGAATTTAGAATTCCATTGAGGGGAAAGATATAAATTAAATTTTTAATGCCAAACATCCCAGCATTTTATTACCTACTAATAAAATGATAAATGAAAAAATGTTATCTAATATTTAAACATAAGCAAAAAAGGGAGATATATCTCCCAAATATCTGCTCGTAAATATACCACTGAGGTCATATCATGAAGAAAGGTGATTTAGAAACAGTTTAAAGTAATTAAAAAATTAAAATTAAAAGGAATATCAAAGAAGCGATGGATAGATAGAATAAAGTATGACTTGAAAATGGGTATTATTAGTAAATGAAAGGTAGAAAGCAAAGTCTATGGAGGTATAACAGTAGATGTAGACCCCATACTTTAGGAAGCAAAGGGTGAATAATAAACAAATAGATAACCTATAGAACACAGAAGAAAAGTTAAAAAGTGTGGTAATATGTTGCAAACATGTTATGTATGAATAATTGTAAGTTATAAACTTTTTTTGAAACTTATGAAATTAAATACAAAGTTTTGTTTGCATATTGTTTCTTTACATTTTAAAGTACAGGCGTGTAAAAATGTAAGCCTTTTTTAACAACTATAATATTGAGGCATATTTTCATAAATAATTTTAGAATTTTAAGTTCCAAATACTATCTATGATATGTATAATATATAAATAGTTATTATTTATTTATGTATCTACTAAATAATTATAAATTAAAGTATACATTTGTAGTTAACTTATTTCAGTAATTATTTTTTAAACAATTTTCTTTTAAGCTAATTTATATTTACTAATTAAAAAGTTATAATGTCAATAAAAATAATTATTAACTACATCCAAGTAAGAATTCTGCAGCATTTTTTGGGTACCCGTCTTCCGTCTTATTGTATTTATGATTAAACTTCCAAAATTGATTTCCAGTAAAAAAAAAAGTATCTCCTAAAAAAATCATCCACATTAAGTTATATGCTTAATCATTAAAAATTTTACTGCTCTAAAAAATAAGTTAGATAAATTAGGATACATAAATGATTAAAATTAAAAAATAAAATAATTTTAAATGACATTTATGGTAATATGCTTAAATAGTGTCTTCATTCATAAATAATTATATTTATATTGGAACGTATATCAAATATATACAAAAGTCTAATAGAAATTGTTACTAAAAATTAATCACTATTCAGTTTTATTCAGAAAGATAACAATTTTCATAGCGTACATAATTAAAAAGAGTTATAAAAGAGATTTTTTAGAAAAAACTTTTTTAGTTAATTAGTTAGTTGATTTACTAAGTCGGAAGGAAAATTTTTATGTAATCATTTACTCTAATAGAGCCACAGTAATAGATGTTTATGTAAACCACTCATTTTGTATTCAAAATTTTTGTTAATTACATATTCTTTATACCAAAATTTACAAGATGAGTTTTTTTATCCCAGATTATGTCTTATTTAAATTTCATAAGAGGTTTTGATTGTTGTTTAGTTGGTTATTAGTATAATTTTTTCACCTTCTAAATTATTACATTGTCTACATTTAATATTTTATAATATAAACATTTCTAATGCCATATATTGTGAGGATATATTGCTATAATTACAAATATTAAAACATAAACAACTATCTACTGATAATTGATAACAATACCAATACTGAAAAATTAAAACAACTTTATATCTATAAAGAAATCAAAAATCTATAACTAATACAATTAATAATATATTATATTTACCAAATTTCCATGTAAGAACATCATCTATTGGAGTTTTTACGCCTTTGAAATGTTCTTTAATTGATCTATGCCTTTGTAATAACAATTTATGATCATCATCATACACCCAAAAGTATTCTCCACTTAAAAATAATTGTAGTTTAATATTTAAAGATTATATTTTCAAAAGTAAAAGATGCTATTCATACAATTATTTTTATTCAATTTTTCTTGCTATAAAGAAATATTAATATTGGTTTTCAAACTTAAAAATGTTTTTTAATAATTTAGTTAAAATATTTGAAACGAAATCTTCAATGATACTAGATTATAAATCCAATTTTAATATATTTTTTAGTTATAGAAATGTATACCTTATGAATGTATATACATGTTACAAGGTATCATTTGAGAATTCTGTTGATACAATTTTTATGAAATATTAAGCTTAATTTTTTATACAAAAAAAATATTGAAAAATACATTTATAACCTTATACATTTCATTTTTGATAAACTAAAACCGATTTTCTTATTATTTGGTTTATACATTTTTTTTATGTTTGGTAATGTCATTAAAAACATTAAATTTTAATGCTATGAGCTTATATTAAATAAATAATTTTTACTTGATCATATACCTAAAAAGATAAGTAATTGATGGTATTCCATGTATCATAACTGCATCAACTTTATTAACAAAATGTGGAAACCCGTAATCCATGATAGATCTAGGACTATTTTCTATTAAATGATTTCCATTGAAAACATAAAAACTATTACCTAAAAAATTAAATAAGGTATTAAAATATAATAATTAACATGTTATACAACTTTGTTTAACCAATTTTAAACAAAAATAGACTTATACATAATTATTATTAGAATAGATCTTTATTTTAAATTTAAATTTAAAAAAAATAATAAAAATAAGATAAAACTCTTTGTTTATCCAGAACTATGTTAATTAATATAATTATTAATTAAGTAATACTATGTGTAGATATTAGTTTCAATATAACCGATTGTTATGATTGGTTTTGAACTATCATAATAACGTAATGTTGACATCAGTGGCATGGTTATGATTTTGTTCTAAGGGGATGCATAATTTATTGGATAAACATAAATTGGGGGCTTATAACCAAGCCCTATATTGCATATTATATTATCTGTGATTATAACATCATTTGGGTAATTTTAGAATCTTATATCAAATATAAGTCAACGCATTAAACACTAAAGAAAATGGTTCCGGGGAAAATTTATCCCCCTTATCTTCCCCTATAACTATGCCACTAATTAACATTGTTGATTAAATACTTGTTTTTATGATTTAATAATACATTATAATAGTATTTTTCTACCTACATATTAGGTTTTTAGTATAATAATAATATAACTATATTACTAAGTACTAACTAAAATATTGTTTGTTTTTTTTTTTGGTTAGAATAATATTTAATATTTACCTACCATGAAATAACACAATATTGGAGTCTGGCCTTTCATATACTGCATCAATTTTGACAATGGTTTGATTGGAATCAGCTAATACTTGAAAAAACCTCAATAATTGAACTGGATAACGTGGTAGTATGGATCCTGGGTTGTTTAATCTCCATAATAACTTATTATAAATACATTTATTGTAAACATTTTAATTATAAATCACTCTTTCACACAGTTTATAAAAATATGTTTGTCAGTTATAGGTTTATAGAGATTTCAAAAATATTTGTTATAAATTGATTTCACTGATTGTTAAAAAATTTACTTATTAGTTCACAAAATTGACATATTATTATTAATTAGCACAGATTTATTCTGAGATAAACTATCAACTAACAAGCAAAATATTGACAGTGACTACCTATATTATAAATTTTCAACCAGTTTTTTAGTGTTCAACTTAATTTTTAAATACAAACACGATATTTTTTAATTGATTCAAAAACTATTTATGGTAGGTAAATCTCTCATAATATTTCCAAGTTTTTTGAATTAAACTTTAACAACAAATTAAAGAAAAAGTCAATTATTTTAGAACCTAGTCTATAAATAATTTGCACAAAATATTAATATAATACTAAAAGTAGTGAAAGTTTGATGTCAATTTTTTAATTACGATACGAAAAATTATGATATTAAACTTTTTTTAATAACTTCTATTATTTCTATTATAATAAACTAAAAAAAAAGTTTTAATGTTAATAATAATGATATTGATATTGATATTATACTATATTTTTTAAAATATATTTGTGCTATTTATTGATACTTTTAGTTTTTTCAAATATTTTTAATGTTAGTATTTTTAGTGAAGCAGCTTAGGTTGTTGAAATTAAAAATATTAAAAATATATAGAAAGTAACAATTGTTTGTATAAGTTTTTTATAATAGAAAATAAATACTCTGATCATCAACTTCTAGAAAGGTTTCTGATGGCAAGTTTGATCCAGTTAATACTCTATAAATCGAAAATATAAATGTTTTAATACTTTTTTTAATTATTGCCGGTAAAAAACCACTTTTATTGTTTTTTATTATTTTAAAAGTACTAAAAAAATTCTAAATTTATTCTGATCTATCAAAGTTAAACTAGAGCCAATGTTCAATCCAAAATCTTGTTCAAAAAATGTTCAAAGCTTTTTTTTCTAGAAAAATAGTTGTTTCAGACGTATATTTTTTTTTTTTTTAACAACTTAAAATTAATTTCACTCCTCTCAGAATTTAAAATATTAATCAAACAGACTTGAAAGTTTATTCATCATAGAATATAATGTATATTATTAATATTTACAGAATTAAATGTTCAAATTATAAAATACTAATCAGTACTCACTAATAAGCTTTTGTGTACCTATTCTCAAAATTATCTATATTGCATTAGTATTTACATAAAAGTTAATAACAATAATATGTAATATACCTAGTAGATTGTAAATATAATAAAATTCTTTTTTATTGTTCATTTTAGTTTATGAAAATGTGTAATAGGTATGTTTTTGGTTAATCACATTTTAAAACTATGAATGTTTTATTTAACTGTTATAACTTATAATAATTAATAGGTTTATATATTTTATAATCTAGACTATTTTTCTTATTTATTCCAAAATCCAAGTGCATTAATTAATTACAAATATATAATAATACAGATCAATTAATAAGAGTTAATTATGGTTTATGCATAAATAATAATTAATAGATTAAGTAAATGTATATGTAATATAATATATCTATATATTATTTACAATTTCATTTTGTATAATCAATTATTATTAAATTAAAGGCTATGTAAACTTACGCTGTTTTTGAACACGAAAATTTCTCCACGAATACATGAAATAGCATCAAAATTGCCTAGGCATTCATCTATTTTATCATTTTTTTGAGTGGAGATTTCAGGCTTATAAGTAGTTACTGACTCTGGTGTTACAACATTATCATCTGTACACGATTCATGGCTAAATGAAGACCAATGAACATGTGGTTTATTAGGTATACTAGGCTGTGGTTGGATAGTACTTTCTACAAAATGCACATGATCTCCGGGCAGAGTTCTAGAAACTAAAATTTAATATTATTATACTTTTATTTATTACTAAACATGTATAAAATTTTACATTAGTCTAATTGAAACCTCTATTAAAAAATTCTAATTTGAAAAAAAACTTTACATCATCAGCGTAGGTACAGTGAAGTTTTATTTTTACAAACTAGTGGGAAATAATATTGAATATTGATGAAAAGAGAAATTAACGGAGGACACATTACAATATTCAACATAGAACTGAAATAAATATGCACTAAATTAATTACCTAATATGATATTATAAAATATGTATTTTTAAAAACAATTTTAACTTATTAGTTATTAAAAATTTAAGTAGGTATGTCAAATTGATACCTTGACACCCTTGAAACCAAAATTTGTCATATATACAAGTTCTTTTAGTCAAAATTAAGTTACAGAATATTTTTGTATTTTCATGACGCACACAGTATTCAAGCTGTAGATAACAAAATAAATATATTAGCTGGATGATCTTTAATTGGCTGATACATAATTTTCGAAGAGTATAATATACAAAATTACACATTTTGAGAAAATTTAATTGTTTTAAAACACAAAAATAAAATTATTGAATAATAAAATATTTTTATTAATTTATTAAATATTTACAATCTACTCTATTTGTACTTAGAGTAAATTTGAGAGGGCGATTGATGATGACAGATGGAGAAGTGGAGGAAGTTCACAGTAAAACTACCTGGATTGAATAAAAGCAATTTTAAGTGCAGTTAAGATATGAAATGATTTGAATTTCATGTTGAAATTAAGTTCTCAATAAAAAATTGTTGCACTCTCTTTGATTGTGGAAACTTTAATGTCTACATGTAGAAAGACATTTGTGATATACTGTGACACTTTGATGAATATACGGAGACAAATGGATTGGAAAGCAAGTATTACCCTGAGATTTGAGGATTTTATACAGTGTCTCAAGGAACAATGCCTTACATCCATATTGGTTGGAGGAAAATTTTGTACAAAAATAAATTATTTGAGAGATTTTTGTTGGAATTAATGAATATTATTTAAGGTGTAGACTGTAGACGGATGTCAAGTTGTTTCTTTTTACTTTGAAAATGAGGTCTTCATGTGAGACTTTTATCAAGTAACAGACCAAGGTATTTTACTTCCTTAAATGGGAGATAACGGAATTGTTAAATGTAATTGCAGGTTAGTCCTTAGGTCTAAGGCCTAAGGAAAAATGTAATGTGAATAGATTTTAGTTTATTTTATTTTATTATCCACTAATCATTATCCAGGGATTGCACCAATGAGATAGCACGTTGAAATTATTTTAAGGAAAGTAACTGCAGATAAAGGAATTGGAGGTAGCTATAGCATGGCAATATCATCGGTGTACGTTTTGATGAGAATATTTTCAGTGACAGGTTTTTCATCTGTAAAGATGATGTACAAAAAAAAGAACAATGTTACTTCCTATTATGGTACGCTGGCAAGTATACTGTTATTGTTGGAGAACATAGAATCATCCTTGTCTTGAAAGACATTTTTATAAGATTATGAGCGAGGAATATTTTTTAAATTTATATAATAAGCCATTATGCAAGATCGAATCGAATGATTTAGCATCATCGGGAAATACAGCTGAACAGTATTTTTTTCATTTTAAGGAAATATAGTACCTATTAATTATTTTCGTATAGAAAGATTTGATTAATACAAAATACATTAAGTTAAAATAAGTTGAAATTTAAATATATATAAATGTTTTTCTAAAACTTAATATATTTGTTATTGTAATTTTCTTTAATTTTATTTTTTTATACTTACAAAATAAGATAAATAATTTAAGGTATATTAGTGGTTAGGTATTTATGTCTTCTATACTAAGTATAAGTTGTCAAGTCTTGACGACGAAATTTTATGGTATCGAGGCAATATCTTCGGAAGATTATTGTATTAACATTTCTATAATTTATCCACTATAAAAATTAAAATAAATCTAGACCAGTCAAATGTATTATTATATTTTATATAGTATAAGACTAACACTGATCATATTAAAATATTTTTATCAAAGACTAATAAATATATTATGAAAAGCCTAAATAATAATAATTATTACTTTTTTCAATAATTTCCAAAAAATTAAGTTTTATTGAAACAATAACCATAAATATTTCTATTTTTTTAGTGAATTCAAATTGTGTAAGACACCTGTAATCCCTAAACGGTCTAAACTATACACATGATGTATAATAGTATAGTAGCATGACATAGGATATTTTGTTTTATTTTGCTTTTACATATTACTTAATAGTTATAGATGTATAGTCAAAAATAAATTGATATACTATTATTTTTCAATAGTCTTACTATATAATGAATGCATTCCTAATATATCGTCATATCCGATATCTTGAGGTTGTGGACCTGTGTAATAGGGATTCATAATAGAATTAGGCTCTGATGAATGTCCCAATCCTAAACTATGCCCCATTTCATGAATAGCCACAGAATAGAAATCAACACCTAAAGTATAATAAACACATCCATATGACTGTATAAGATATAAATTACCATAACAAAATATTACATATACCATAATTAGAATTATCTAATGTCCAGTCTTCGCTATCGTCAAAATGTATATCCCCGCCTAAAACTCCTAGTTCTGTTGGATAAAAAGCATGCGCAAGGACATTACCAGGACCATCAAATGGAAACCTATCAAATTATTAAATTGTAAATTTTTGAAAACTAACTATATATAATTATCCATTTATTTCTACTTAATAATATATATTGATAGTTAATTATAATCTATATAGTTTACTTAATAAATATAGGTATACCTATTATCTACATGACTACTTCGCACTTACTGATCTCCGTGATTGGAAACACCAAATGAAATTAAAATATCTGCATTACCATTATATACTTCTGTAAAAATAATTCGACTATACCGACTCCACTTTGAAAATGCACTTTGAATTGCATTTCTTATACCATCACGTGATAATTTTGGGGTAAAATTAGAAATGCTAGTTTAAATATAAAATATTCATAGATTAATAAAATATAATACACAATATTGATAAAACTTGCTACCTACATCGATATTATAAAAGAATTAAATCAAACAAAGTCCTCAAATATTTATTTTTTTTTCCAAAACTTAATACTTATAAAGTTATAAATTTTAATAAAATTATGAAAATAAACTTAAAATAGTGGTAGATGTATAATAATCTAATTATGTATAATACCTATATGTAGATACAGTGGCGTCTCTAGGATTTTTTTTATGGTGGGTGCTATTTTGTTAATAAAAATAGTCCTAAATTACTTATTATGTGCAATTTATGCGTGGTCGCCGACCGGTGTTTGCTACTCCACGGTGCGGAGCGCGCGTTCTGGTAGCCCGTACCAAAAATTTGGCCCTCGGCGAATTATTAGTAATTTTTAATAAAAATACACGGAATGGTGGGTGCTTCAGCTCCCAAGCACTCTCTCCTCCCTAAATCCACCACTATGTAGTTATATTATTTTTAAAATTATGTAACGCTCGTAGTCACGTGAATACTCTGCAAACTGCAAAGACACTACGTGGCCCATAATTTCAATAACGGTAAAACGGTTGTTATAGTAAATAGTAAAGAAACCCAATTCCAATAGAGACACCGTATATTTTCTATTTTTTTATACTTACAAGAATAACATCACATTATTTGTTTTCTGTCCCTGACTCACACGCATAAGTGAGCAACATAGCAAATTTGCATTTAATCGAATAAATCTTCCGTTTAAAATGTTAGATATTAGAATGAATTGATGATTAATTAGTTATTATATTAAACTTAAAATTTAGAACATAATCTGTGTTTGTACGTTGGTTTTTTTATAAAACTTACATTTTGTATGGAAGTTATAATTTTATAAGTAGATAGGTATGTAAAATATTACAATTAAAAAATGCTCATTTATCGCAAAATTTATAGTTTATTAACTAATATTTAAACACAGATTTTATAACAGCACAAGAGGGTATTCTACAAATTTAGTATGTGGTCGAATAAAAAACAAATAATACCACAGACTACAATCATTAAACCTAGTGTAAGATATGGTCGTATGGACTTTGGAGTAATAAATTTAAATAAAATATATTAGGTTATATTATAACTTATAAGCATTAGCAACTAAGCAAGTAATACGGGTATGAACTATAAAAAGTGGTGTATATATTTTACTTAAGAGGTTTATCTACATAAGTTTGGATCCAAGAAAACCCTTAATCATAAGACTCAATTGAATAAGAATAATATAAATAGTTTAGGATATATGTAAATTATTGTGTACCTAATAAAATATATAATATTATTAGTTATAGAATTGTAAAATAAAAATATATCCCCAATGAGAAACTCAAAAAAAATTTATTTTACCACTAATAAATATGGTACAAAGTACCTACATTTAATCTTTTTTCTATCATCATCCTCATTTATCCAAGTTCAGTAATATTTTTATTATTTTATTTAACGTCATCTAATGCTTGTTTTGTATAATATTTAGCAAATATAATATTTTATTTTGAAGATTTTTTTTTAGACACGGGGGTTTTTTTCGTAATTTTTTATTCTGTGATTACCAAATTTATTATATAAAAATAATTGGGAAGTAAACTCCAAATAAAAATAATAGTAAAATAAACTCTAATTTCAAGAAAGTTTATCGTGGTTTCCATCACAACCCTTCGGCAATAAATAGATACATCTTTACTTTTTGTAATAGAATACTTACAAATAAGTAAGAGCTCGTTTATTCCAACCATTTGAAGGAGTAACAAATCTTTTATTTTTGGTAATCTTTTGTTTTAATATGTCAGGTACACCACAACGTTTTGACTTCACTAACTAAAACATTTTAATTAGGTACTTAATTTATTATATCTACTCAGTAATCAATAAAATTTTGATTTTAAGCATAACAATTATAAATTAATAATAAAATATAACGACCCACCAACAACCAATGTTTAAATTTGTGGCAATCATAAATACACCTGCACGGGCTGCACTTATCAGATAAAAATGTCATGGGTAGTAAGAAGAAATATTTAAACGTTGACTATCCCCGATACGGTGTAGTAGTGAAATATTAATACAAAACGGGAGAATATGAGAGAATTTAAATAAAAATTATGTTAGACAAGACACCGTGTGCAATTTAACGTACCTACCTATATTGAAACGAAATGCTAATAATATATTTTACTTTTCCGATGAAATGGAATAAGCAATAAGCCAATAAAACGAGAATGCTTAGGCATACAAATTTAGTAAATATACATGAATACTAAGAATAGCTGCACTCAAAGCTCTTTTAAATAATTAAATAATAACAAAAAAAAAAAAAAACTATTTATTAACATGATTTACTATTTTAAATTTTGTATATTTTAAAATTAATCTTAATGTAAAAACATGAAATATAATATTGAAACAAATAAAATTGAATAAATAAAAAAATATATATAGCTACTTTTACCTGTATGGTGATTGGTGGGACTTCGTGATAATACAGAATGAATGTAAGATGATACAGGTGTCTAGCTATTTAAGATATATATATAATAATAAAATAGTAAATACTATAAAATATAAATACCGTAATATTTTTATTAGCAAACAAATTTCAAATAAATTAACAAATTATAAAATTTTACATGACTAAGTTGAAAAAAAATTGGTGAGGGGTGTTTTTTAACTAAATAATGAATATCAAAGACTTAAACTACATAACAAGGTAACAAGATGGCTATACAATCTATAAAGTATATTATATTCTATGGAATTTGGGATAGTAAAATGAGTTTTACATGGTAAATCTGTTATCTATAAAAATAAAATACCTAATTTTCAAAGAATAACCACTATGTACTGTGTGTCTGTGTGCCTGTTACTAGTTGGTAGTCAATAACTCAATGATTAATGAATGTATTAGCTTCCATCTTTCTAATTATATTGTAAAATTTTGAGAATCACCTAAGCAATGTGTAGTGCAGTATTTAATCACGACTTAATCAATATTTTTCACAAAGTGGTCATTGGGAAAACAAAATATTATAAGATTTATGAAATTAGATGATATGTTTTTATCAAAATTATGTTTAAGATTAGGTACTAGATATTAATTACAACTACCCTAGCTACTCATGTTTATGGGAGTTAAGAGTTATTCTATAGACTATAGTGATTAAAAAAATATAAAAATAACTATTATACGTATTATATAATATAATGTCTAGCGTGTTCGTAATTAATTTAATACGTTATGTATACTAAAACAATACATCCGACAATTTTCCATGTGTAAAGTACTCAGTACTTGATACATTGTTGTAATGATTGAACCGACGTTTATTTAATTTTTTATGCTAGTCGAAGCAATGGAAAATATCAATTTTTAGGAAGTAAACTTTTTTATCGATCGACCGGAGGTAAAAAAGAAATACCACTACGCAGTAAGCAGAAAGGTGTAAAATTAAATTACTTAGCGATTAAGAGATCACTATTATATATTATATTAGAGTTGTCAGATTAATATAAAATGATTACTTAATGAACATAAAATTATATAATCGATTATTAGGTGGTAGGTATGTAACCAGGACGCCAGGTGACTATCATGCTGTTTTGTATGAAACAGTCTTACGAATGTATGTAAATACTATTAACAGCAACAATTTACTATGAATTATAAATAAACATAATATATAAATTTATGTTGTATGTGTTTCTCGTACGCAGTGCTGGTTCTAACATTTTTTAACCCGGGGCAAACTATGAAATTGCAATTGGCGCCTTTTTATATAATTAAAAATTTGCACCCCTTTATGACATGCGCCCCGAATTGCCACCCCTAGATCCGGTGCTGCTTGTATTGTACGGGAAACAATTATTTCAGTCTCAAGTTTATTGTCTGCGACTAAAATGGCTCACTTCCCGCCCTTGCCACATAAATTCTCAATAAATTATTATATGAGTGCGGTTAATGGTAATTTTAAAATTTTCTTTCCCTATTCTATCAATATGTTGCTTAACACCTAAAATAATATCCGCGAATGCTTAAAGTAAATTATTTTTATTTTTAAATGAAGGTACTTACGAGTTGAGTTATTACTGTTATTAGTTTCAGAAATGTAAATACTTAATATAGATACCATCATTAAATATATAAATTTTTTTTTTGATACTATGTATTACACTTTTTTAAGCAATTTAACAATAATAAATTAAAACGTATTAAGAATGGGCTATAATATAAAATATTATCACTTCAAAAAACAAGCAAAAAGTTTTAACATTTAAAAAATAGTAAATATGTAAACATTTTATGTACCTAATTCAGAGTAAAAATATAAATATACTTAAATACAAGCCTTTAATGTATCATTATCAAGTACTCCTGTCTGTTTTAATCCACCAAACTTTTGTACTAATTTCAAAGCAGTCATCAATTCATCTTTAGCAGTTAAAGCTTGGGGACCATCTTGATCCATATATCCAAATTTTTGCATAAATTTAATCTATATATTTATATGAAGTAAAAAATATAAATAGTAACAATTTTTTTTTTTTATGTAAGTAGGTTTTATAATTTACCATATCTTGATTTAGATGCACTTTTTGGTTCTCTATGGATTCTTGATTTTGTAATAAAGGTGAACAAGTAATAGTTATGGTAAACCACCAAATGGTCCAAATGTTTATACATAGTAGTTTATAATTCATTATTAGTTAAAAATATAAACTTATTGCAAACTATAAAGAAACAGCTTAACTACATAAAAATAAAATACATAAATGTATAAGAAAAAATAGTTGGATTTTTATTATTTGATTGTCAGTTAAAGTCATAAACAAGTTTCTGACAAAAAATATTATTAAAACGTAAATATCTAGTTTATAGGTTAGTATATTATATCTATATTAAAATTAATGTATAACATAATATATCTCGGGGTCAAACCGATAAGTTTACGTTTTGATAAATCATTAATTAAATGAAAATATTGATAACAATAAATGTAATTAAAATAGATTACCTATATAAAAGAGTATATTCTACTCAATTTTTATTTATACTGACTCAGAAATTTAGGATAATTAATTAGATATTTTATTCATACGCTTACCTGTCATTTAACTCATAATATGGACCAACATTATTTTTATTTTTAATCTATATTAAAATGTCTCACACACGACACACCCTTCTACAGAGCTTATATATTTGTAAATGTTGTTTTAAAATCTATTTTAATATTTATGTACATACACACACACACATACATATTAATAAGTATGTATAAAAGAACAGTTTTGTTCTTAGAATTTTTTTTTTTTTAAAGGAAAAAAATATTGTGATTTTGCTATCTAATATATACTTATAAAACAGCGTTAAAAAAAAAACTTTTTGAGAGCTGATCCTCATAAGTCAAGACTGCACGTAGGTCGTAGTATAAAACTGAAAGGGAAATCCTTTATTATTTATGTTATTACCTATATAACTTTTTATAATATTTTAATTTTTTAAATGTGCTAGTTAAAGTATTAAAATTATATTTTAAAATGCACTTCTTATTTAAAATATAAAATAAAGTAAAAATAATCTATGTATAAATACTGATAACAATTCTTGCTTTTAAGTTTGATGATAGAGATAAATTCATTCCAATATTAAAAATAAAATTGATTCTATTTAACAATACTTATTTTCACATGATGAAAAATAATAAAAAAATATATATATACTTGAAATAAAACAATAATGTCTTTAAAGTTTTTATCCTCAAGTTAAAGGGAATTGAATTATCAAAGAGGTATTTTTCAGAAAAAAATTATGAAAGAATTAAAGTGATCAAATGTTTAATTCTAAACTATTTTATTCTAGTGTTTAACAAAAAAGTGTTTTGAATCAAATTTTAAATTATATGCATTAACACTAATAATACAATTTAAACATTTTAAAATTATAGCTGATATTTATTTTTACCAAGGAAGTACTTTCCCTTCAAAATCATAAAATCCGCCATTGTGTGATTGATCAATGTTTTTTAAGAAATTGCAGATTCCTGTAACAGACTGTTCAACTTCAAGTGGTGCATTAATACCACCCATAGCAGTTTTAACCCATCCAGGATGAACGCTTACAGCTAATATTCCATTATTTTTGAGATCAACACTCAATGATTTTGTAGCAGCATTTATAGCAGTCTAAAATAAAATAAATATAAATTCATTAGGTATTTAAAATAATTATATTATTTTTTTTTTTTTTTAATTATATAAATTTAATAATATATATGTATACAAAATGTTAAAAACAAAATTATTGATTTCTTATTAATACCATCTAAAATTAAGAATGCATAGGAATTAGCAGTAGTGAGCCGTAGAAGACAAGTAATAATGATGACTAACATGTTTAAAAATAATAATACATAATATTGTGATAAATAAACTATATTTACTAATACTTGATTGAATAAATAAATAAATAATAATAATAAATATACATAGATATGTGATTAAGATGGTGGTAAAGGTACCAAAATGCAAACAAGACTAGACAACATAATATTATGATTCTTAGCCATAAGTATCCACAGATACTTTTCAAAAGGGATGCCCGTATGTCAGTATATTTCAAAAATGTTTAAATTTTAACTCCCTTTAAAAAGACATAAAACAAAAATGTTTTTTAAATTAATTTTTATTTAATTACAAAGTTCACAAAACAATGGTCAATTTACATAAAAAAAATTAAAATATATAAAATTTAATTTTATATATTTTAATTTTAACAAAGTTTGAATAAAAAAATAAAATTTATTACTAATCAATATAACAAAAATTAACGTAATATTTTATTTACTTCTGATTTTTGATCAAAAGGATATATATTTTTATTTTTTAAACTCATCAATATGTAATTTTACTGTAAAAATATCTTAATTGACTTTTGTTTAAATTAAGGTTTATAAACTATACCCATTTAAAGAGTAAAAAACAAAATACCAACAGGCTTTGCAGATCACAGTAGATAGTATAGCATATACCCAGCATCCCCCCACCACACACACAAATGGTCTTAGCATGGCACTGGCAAGTGGCAATTAGTAATCTAGAATAATAATAAAATTATACATTACTTTGCTTGTTCTATATGGATAAAAACCACCTTGATCATTTTTAGTGATGGAACCTAAAATTGAACTTATATTAACAATTACAGCTTTATTTACACCAGTAGAAGTATTATTTTTATCTGATGCCATTTTTAATAACGGTAATAGTGCCTGAAAAAAAGTATTAATAAGATAATTTAAACATTACAGTATAAACAAAAATTATGCATAATTCTTACTTGTGTTAACATTATAGGACCAATAGTATTTATTTTAAAATGATTTAATAAATCTTCAGATTTTACTAAGCCAATCCTAGTAAATTTTGATGATATCCCAGCATTGTTAATCAGGACATTAAGACCTTTGTCTTTGACAATATTTGAAACTTGAGAAGCCAAATTAAAGAATGATCCATGATCAATTAGATCTATAAATATAAAATATAAATTTATAACATAAAAACATTTGGTACTCAATAGATATTAGGAGTTATTTACATAATATTATGACATTTATTCATCTACATATTAATCTTATCATTCAGTAGAATTTTAAGACCAATCATATGAAAAAATATCTGATAGAACTGTAATACCTACACCGTGCACAATGAATCTTTATAATATATATATATATATTAATAAATATTTAATGGAAATATGTCAATGATGAGCACAGTAATTATTAACATTTCATCATTAAAATTTTAAAATGTATTTTCTTTTTCTTTTAGTTACTATAATTTTCTTATAATTTAAGAAAATACAGTAAAAAATGTGGAAAAATTGGCTATAAAGATAAAATGTTTTAAAAAAAAACTTATTGCTGATATGCATAATAAATTGTTACATTGGCATATTATTTTAAAATATTTAATAATAAATAACAGTGTTTTATTTAAGTATAGGTAATTTATATAGGTACATTTTTTATTGAGTCTTTACTGAGCATTAGTAAACATAATGCTATAAAATCCTAAACAATTTTTCTAAGCTTCAAATAATAAGGTGATCTAACAGGGACATACATAGAAAAAAGTTTTGGGGTGTTTTTGAAAATCAGTTATTAAAAAATAGAACTTTATTTTAATAAATATAGGAAATACACAATAATTATACTTAATAGGAAATATGCCAATAATACAAAATAGGTAAGAATTTTATTTTAATTATAAATCCTGTTTAAGTATTTTTATTTTTTTTTCAAATTATACTAAAATTTTAATTTGTTAGTATTAAATTTTTATTTTGTTTTAGCCGATTTTTCACAAACACAATGTAATATTATACTTGTCCAAAAGTATAAACGATTAACATTAGAATAATTGAATAAGTAAATAATTATACAAATAAACAAATATTTCAGGGGTGTTTGAACACCCAAAACACTCTCCTAAGATATTAACATAAATTATTAAGAAAATATTAAATTAAATAAGTTGGTAGATATTATATATTTAAATAATTGTATTCTGCATGGAAAATAATTATAGTTAAAATTGCAAGTAAAAAGGAAAGGATAAGAAAATATAGATTTAATTATTTACCTGCTTCCAAAATATGAAGTTGTTGATTCTTTTTTAATTCCATTAATTCCTGAAAAATGAAAATTGTATTCTATTGTCTAGATGTAAAATAACATATATTTTATATAATTTATTGAAAAACATATATAACTTAATACAAAAAAAAAAAAATTGATGGAAAAAAATCTATTATGATAAATTAATTAAAATTAGTAATATAATTTAAAAAAAGTTGTGAGTATTCAAACTATAAAATCCTTAAAAAAAATAGGTTAGTATATTAGAATAATATAAAAAGGTAATAAATGTATGTTATGTAATAAAAAAATAAGTAAAACTCACATAAAACTAAAGAAGTCTAAGATTAAAACTAAATTAACTCAAAATTATCAAAATACTAAATTAATAATATAAATATCAAATATTATGTAAGATTTTAAAAACCATGTATCCCAATTACCAAGATGTTTTAAAATAAAATTATGTCATGAATGAATTATTTCAATTAAAATATTAGCATTACAAATACAAAAATATAAGCCTAGTAAACACCTTAAGCCAATAACCAAAATGTCACAAATATTTTTTAAACAAAAAAAATTAAAAAATAATATTTTTTTAAATTAGATTTATATTTAACTATATTTTTATTTTTTTTATTTAAAATGTTATTACATCTTTGATAAAATTTAAAATTATATATATTTATATTGTAACTATTTTTTTATGTGTGATGTCAGTAAATATTAAAAAATGATGATTTTAATCATTAATTTCAAAATATAAGTATAAAAAAAATAATAGGTTTTGTATGCAAAAATTAATGTAATATATTTGGATTTTAAAATTTAACTTAGTAATGTTAGATATATTTTGAAAATTATTATAAAACTCTGTCCCTTACTAAAAATGTTTGTTAAAATAAATAAAAAGTTATTAACCTAATATTCATGTATTCATATTCTATAGGAATGTGAAGAAATTGATAATTGTTTTGTTTTAAAAGGTTTTAGTTTATAATTTATAAATTAAGGTTAAGAGGACTTCATACACAGATATATTGTTTCCGCCTCACTAACATAAATCTTCAAAAATTTGCATTCTATAGAATCCATTATATGCTGTTACCTATTAGTTTTAATATTAGAATCAATTAATCTATAGGTAATCAAACTTAAAGGTAAGAATATTATCTAGATTATCACATAGGCTTTTATTATTACAATTCAATTCAAAATTAAAATATCAACGAACCCCTAAAAAATATTCTTAGCTTTGAGTTTGACAGTAGGTAAAATGATTATAATATTAAAATTAACAAAATAAAATAAATTTTACTAAGCGCAAATTCTCTATAGTGTACATCAATAAAACGGAGAAAACACTGATACAATGTTCTCTTAAACTAATGTCGAACGCCCAATCTCATACTGAATTATACTATAGGTACTTGAGAAAAGAATAAACATTTAGATATGTTTTTTAACAATTTATGTTAGAGAAGGCTTTTTATAAGTAAGTATGTTAACTTAATAAGGTAATTAAAAGCTGCTTTTAAAAATTTGATTGTGCATTTAGAGCAGAGGTCATGATAACTAAATAAGAACTAATTGTATAGTCCAGTCAATCAATGTATTAAATATTGCTTATAAAAAGGTGATAATAATAATGAAAAAAAAAGGATAGAGTTACAAATAAAAATAGATGATACCATTCTACTGAATATGATTAGAATAAAAATAAAATATTATTATGATGTTATGTAATATACATTGTTGATTCAATTGTAAAAAAAGTTATTTGAATAGTTAAATATAATTATTGATTCTTTGAATATATTGATTTAGATCAAAACACTTGGTTGATAACATTGTCCTTTAAAAGATATGATTTCTTAGCATGAAATAATTGAAAATTACATAACCAATTAATTTTTTTTTAATTAAAACTTGCCTAAATATAAATATTTATAGTTATTTTAAAAACCTTGATACCCATATTGTATCTCTATTTCCTATAAACAATCATTTACTACATTTAATACAACTTATTCCTAAAACAAAATTTCTTAACAGATTACATCATAATAACATTTTAAGTCAATCAAAAGACTAAAAGGATTAATTTTACAAAAATTATTAATTATAGACACCAATGAACAGTTGACATGTATAATAAAACAAATTCTAAATCATGAAATATTATGCATAATTATAAATTAATTATTATTTTAAAATTTTTTGAAATTCAATAATTAAGTGTATTTTATTAACCTAATAAATTATATAAATTTTTATTTTTTATTTTTTATATGAATAAATATATTATTGATTAAAATATTTGAAAATAATCTGAGTCTTCAAAAAAGAAAAAGAAAAATATATTATTCCATGATATTTTCTTAACTGAGTAACGTGATGTTGGCCAAAAGATATGATAGAAGAGGGGATGGAGGAGCAGAGCAGTCCGTTTAGTATCGGGTTTATGGTACATTACATTATATTTCCTTATTCATATATGAGTTTTTATTAATGCGAATTTGGGTCTATATCCATTGTAACTTCAATCATTGAACTAATAACAGTTGACTAAAAGTATAATCTACTAATAAGTTATTTGTGGTTCATTTGTACCAATTGTAAGTTAGTTACCATAAAACGTGAATTTTATATTAATTTTTAATACTTTAAAATGGCTCCCATTGTACCTAGTAAGTATATAATTATTAATTACCTTAGCTTTTCCCATATCTCTACATGTCGCAAATACGTTCTCCACTTTAAACGCTTGATTTGATAATAAATGTTTCACCAATCCTAGTCCTATTCCTCTATTTGCACCAGTAACCAATATGGAACACATTTTGTTTTCTAAGTCGATCGAATTAAGTAGTGCTCTTTAACTTTTTAAGTATAACCATAGAATGAAAACATTGGAAACCATTCTGAACCATGTTAACAGATAATGGGTTTGGCTTTTTATTTTTAAACAAACCTGCCTCAACTGATGAATTTTGTTTCTTATCAGACTTCTTTATATTTGTGTCGTTTTTATAACTATATAGTGTATAACTTGTATGTATAACTATATACATGTATATTAATAAATAACACATATTACGCAATCTACAATCATGAATCACCGAGTTACATATTACATAATATATGGTTTTAATTTTAATTTTTTTTATTAAACTTTATAAATATTTTTCAGCTTATATCAAAAAATAAATGAAATAAAATATTTTATTGAAATGTTTTTCATTCGATCCTTATCTTCGAAAATTTTTCAAAAAAATCAAAATATTTGTAAAACATTTACAAATAGCAATAAAAGATTTTTAAGAAAATTTAGCTTATGTAAATAATTAAACCTATAACTTTTATAAGCTTTAATATTGTATATGGTTTGTAATAGAAAAGTTAATTTATATTAATACTATTTTTGTTGTATTAATTATAAATAATTTTAAAAAATATTATTTTTATTATTAGCTTCTTTTAAATTATAATATTAACTATTAGGTAGATTATATTATTTGACATGCTATGTACATGTCAAATAGTAAGTATCTCAATTCCACATATTTTGGTAATAAAAAATTTAATTATTTAATTATACCAATTTTCTCTTATCACTTTTCAACATCTCTTAAAAGATCATCAATTTTGTGGATAGATACATTTATAATATCAAACGATTCTTTTGTGTTAGTCAATATATTTTTGTACTATTTTTTGCTTGAATAATATTCAATATTGATTAAATTTTTTATTTTAAAATAAAGGTATTACTTTATTTCGTGAAAGCTTTTCTATTCTATTTTATATGAATCTTACTTTAACTTCATGAATTAATTTTATCAATTTTCATGGAGAAACTAAAAATAAAATAAGTTTTTTAATAAACCATATATAATATAACAGCTTACTCAAATATTTATATTTTTAAATGTTAATCATTTTTATTTTTATTTTAGGTGGACAGTATGATTTTGATCTGTTAGTAATAGGCGGAGGATCTGGTGGTTTAGCATGTGCTAAAGAAGCATCAAGCTTTGGAAAACAAGTTGTAGTTTTAGATTTTGTTATTCCATCAGAGAGAGGTACCACTTGGGGAATAGGTGGTACTTGTGTTAATGTTGGTTGTATACCTAAAAAACTAATGCACCAAGCTTCATTGTTAGGAGAATCAATACATGTATACCAAATAATATATTTAAACTATTTATTTATACTAAACTTAATTTAATTATTGCTAAATTAGGAAGCTCGAAGTTATGGATGGAATATTCCAGATCCTATTTCATTTAATTGGGAATCTTTAGTAGAAGCGGTCCAAAATCATATCAAATCTGTTAATTGGGTTACAAGAGTACAACTAAGAGACAAGTATTTATATTATTATTATTATTTTTATAGTATTTAATATTACAATAAAATTTAAATTCTGAAATAATTTTTAAAGAAAAATTGAATATGTTAATGGACATGGTGTATTTGAAGATGCACATACAGTTATAGCAAAGATGAAAAACGGTAAAGAACGAAGAATAACAGCAAAGGATATTTTAATAGCTGTTGGTGGACGTCCACGCTATCCAGAATTCCCAGGCTGTAAAGAATATTGTATTACTAGTGATGACCTTTTTTCATTACCCACAGCACCAGGAAATACTTTGGTTATTGGTGCTGGATGTAAGCTATATTTAATATTATTATGTTATTAAATAATTTAATTTTCTCATTAAATTATTATTTTAGATATTGGATTAGAATGTGCTGGATTTTTAAAAGGATTGGGATATGAAGCAACTGTTATGGTTCGATCTATGCTTCTTAGAGGTTTTGATAGGGATATGGTAAATTTAGTTCAAGCTGAAATGGAAGATAAAGGTGTAAAATTTCTTCTTAAAAAAATACCTACCAGAGTATCAAAGCAGCCAAATGGTAAATTATTAGTAGAATGGGATGGCGATGAAGTAAGTAGTACTTGTATTATTCAACTGATATTTGAAAAATTCTAGTATTTTTTTTTTGTTTTAGAATGGTCAAGGGGAATTTGATACAGTTCTTGTAGCTGTAGGACGTAAAGCTTTATCTGAAGAGCTTAATCCATCTGCTGCTGGATTAGAAATTCATCCAGAATCTGGAAAATTTATCACTGTTGCTGAACAGACCAATATTCCAAATATATATGCAGTCGGTGATGTATTACACGTATGTATAATTTTTTTAAATGTAAAATCATAACTATAAAATATAATTTTTATTGATTTTCTGTCAAACCAAATATATTTATTTAAATAACTATTATGATTATATTTTAATTAAAATTCAATAAATTAATTTCAAAATATATTTTTTATCTTATCAACTTTTGTCATTTATACATTTCCAATATTTATGTTGAGTTGTATGAAAAGTTGATTAATTGTATAGTTTAACAAAATTATTTGGACCATTGGACAGTTCACTAAATTATATTTAAGGGATTAGCTCACTTTTGATTTATAAAATATTAAATGATATTTGGTGAGACTCAACGTTATACTGTTATGTCATTGATATTAAAATATATAAATAAACCATTCTATGTATTACAAAATCAATGGTTATAATATTAAATTAAATATAATACAAAAATATATTATACTTATCATTTTTTAGTTTAAAATAATATTTTTTTTGAATAAAATCATTATTTTAATTTACAATTTGTAAATATTATATTTGTAAAAATAATGATGTATTTAAAATAAGTTCACAAAAAAAAAAAAAAAAAAATAATAATAAATAAGTTACAGACATTAGTTTTATTATTATTAGGATTAGGATGATATACTCTAAAAACTATAAAATATGCCCTTAAATTGTTTTGCATTTGTTATAAAAAAAAACACCTAAAATAATTAACGTACTAATCGTATTAAGAAATTTTATAAATTAACTCAATAATACAACCTAAAAATTAAAAAAAAAAAAAAGATATGCAAAATATAAATAGTGTATTTTTTATCTTCATTAAGTGAAAATCTCATTTAGCCATACTTTAGATTTACCAAAAATGTATGCAAAATGCTACAACGTCTTAACCCTAATTAATATCCAAACTAATTATTTAATTTGTATTTAAATTCTAGGGAAGACCAGAACTAACACCAGTAGCAATTCAAGCTGGTAAATTATTGGCTGGACGATTATACAATGGCATTCAAGAACAAATGGATTATGATAATATTGCTACAACTATTTTTTCACCCCTTGAGTATGGTTGTGTTGGTCTTACAGAAGAAGAAGCGATTAATAGATATACTGAAGATAAAATTGAAGTATGTAGCATTGACAAGTAGTGATAGATAATACATAATAATACATAATATAGTTTGTTTTATAAAAGAAAGGTACTGCGTTTTGTTAAAAACATGATTTCCTTGAGCATTTCCACACCACTCCGTGCCTAATAATTCTATCAGTTATATTGAGTGGTTATTAAAGTTTGAAAACCAGTATTGTGTGCAAACATTAATAATTTATAAATTGGTATTTTAGTATTTTTCTATGAAATAGTCCAATTTTTTTTACACATTTATAATCTATCTGAAATACAATTATTGCTTTTTTATTTTGTTGCTTTCTGTTATATTAGAGTAATTCATTGATTCAGGATTTCAATTTATCCATACATAATTTATTACTTTGTTATGTTTGATAATTCTAGCTATTTTTAATATTATTTCTTTAAAATTTAACACTTATGTTTTATAATGTTAAGATATCAAATTGTATATTTGTGAATTCTTGAGTTTTCAAAAATTTAAGTCTTCAATACGAGTTTATTTTATCATATTATGATCCTACTATCAAAAAAAACAGCTTCTACATATTATCAATTTGATTAATAATATTTATATTTTGTACTCAAGAATGATAACAAATGTACTAATTTTATGACAATTATTGATAAGTTATAAATTTCATTTCCATTATGCTATTTATTTTCTTACAATATATTTTTACATAGAAACAAAATACATTTTATTGTATTAATAATTAAAATAAATATTAAGGTGATTTTGATATTTTCATTACACTGAATATAATATCTTCATTATAACTAATGCATGATCAATATTGATTGAGTATTGCTATTTTTTATTTTTAAGGTTTATAGTTATGTTAATTATTTAATATAATTTTTAGGTGTACCATGCTTACTATAAGCCTACCGAGTTCTTCATCCCTCAAAAAAATGTTAAACACTGTTATTTAAAAGTTATAACTCTTTTAGAAGCACCACAAAAAGTATTAGGTATGCATTTTATTGGGCCTCAAGCTGGTGAAGTAATCCAAGGATATGCTGCAGCTATAAAGTAAATACATTTATTAATCTATTTTTTAACAAACACTAGTAATATTTTTATTTTAAATAGGGCTGGATTAACTTTTCAACATTTAAAGGATACTGTTGGGATTCATCCTACAATATCTGAAGAATTTACTAGAGTGGGTATCACTAAACGATCAGGTGATGATCCTACTCCTCAAAGTTGTTGTAGTTAATTATTTTCTTTTAAATAATTAAAAAAAAAAATTATTTTAAATATAATAATTACTCATTCAATTTATTCACATGGTGTAAAGGTATTAATTATAGTATACATATTTGTACAAGTACTGTACTAATTCAATGTTACTTTGGAATTAAATATTAATAATTTTTTTAATTGTTTATTTAATGTGCTCTCCTCTGTTCTTTAAAAGCATATAAGTTGATTATTAAACGGCAGTATAATATATGATAAGTTTTGTAAAAGAATATTACTAATTAAATTAATTAAAGATTAGGTTATCCTGTGTGCATTTCATATTAATTTACTTGGTTAATTTTTATTTTACAAAAATTATTTGTAAATATAGGATGATTTTTTTAAAATAAAAATAATAAATTTAAGAAAGTTTATATTATTAATTGTTTAATTATGATTTAATAACTGTTAGGCTGGTTTTTATAAGTATATAATAAACCATATACTTATAGAATTGAGTAGAAGGCCTCCTAGGTAAACAACAATTGTTCTACCCTCAAATATTAGAACAAAATAAAGTTATGATGTAATTTATCTAACTAAATTAAATTGTGTGAAATGCTACTTTTGAAATAATTACACTAAAGTATGTTCATTAATTTAAATTAATGATTCTGTGTATGCTATGAAAATACAAAGTAATACATATATAACAAAATAATTTTTACATTGCTTTTATAGGTTTAAAAAATTAGTTCCAAGCTTCATTTAACTTAAACAATGAACAAAAGTAATAGTTATATTGTATTATTATAATACAATATTATATATATAATGTGACAATATATATATAAGCAACAAAAACAATTGAAGTTTATTAATAATAATAATAGTATAATATACATAAAATGAAATATTTCATACACCAATAATCTGTATATTGAATATTTATAGTTCATAAAAATACATTGAAATTATATGAAAATCTAACAATAAAATTTTTTTTTAATGAAGTGTCTTCGGTTATATTGTTCTTAGTTTTATGTACAATATACATAATGAAGAACCTAATACTGTAAACATTTAAATGATAGATTAATTTTATATCTTTTAGTTTAAAAATTATGTTATCCAAAATAATAATTTTTACTTTTCATTTTTGAGATTTTTTGTTTTTAATCCATTCGTCAATTTGATTTTTCAATTCATTATTTGTTATTACCATATCCATAGTCAGATGAGAACGATTAAATGGATCAGTTTGATCACTTAATAAGTGCCTAAAAAAATGGTGAGAGTATATGCAATCAAGTATTAATATAAAAAGTAAAATGTATATAATATATACCTAGCTATTGTGGATCGATCAACGTTCATTTTACTTGAAGGTAAAATGACAGGATCTAACATGAGAGTGGACATAATAGGATCCAAAAAGTTGTCAGGAGCTTCTGTAAGTAATAATTCTTCATCATTACTTTGTTGTATTGCGAGTTGTGATACTCTTTGCGCAATATTAGTTATTCCAACAATTAATGATGCTCCTCCAATTCTTGCTAAAGCCCATTAAAAAAAAAGAAAACATTTTTAAATATTTTCTTGCAAAATTTAAATAAAATTTGTCTTACCATATGCAATATAATAATTACAATCTTTAATGTATAATTTAGTATATGTTAAACAATTTTTGTATGAATAATTGTGATATGATGCTTTTTTTAAACTAAACTTTAATAACTATGAATAAGGCTTAGTCGGTTTATATAATTACACAATAGTATATTTTTTATTTAATTTAATTGCTTAATAAGACAAAATTTGTTTTAAATTCTACATTTTAATATCATTATTATTTTGCATATTTTCAGTACATATTCATAAAAATAAATTATCCATACATTTAAATTTATATCACTAATATTAACAGAATAAGACATAAGAAAAATATGAAATTTGTATAATGATAAAATAGTATAGGTATAAACTTAAAAATGTAAATTACTAATATAGGAATTTAATAGAATATTATAATACAATCTATCATTTACAGTTAAGAAAAAATTCATAAAAATGTATGAGTAATTTCAAATAAAATGTGAGTTAGATTACATTATATAAAGAATACAAATTATAATATAATTTGAAGTATTATACTAAACAAAATATTTATCTTATTACTAATAACCCACATGTTAGCTGTAGATATTATTAGTATTTTTTATACTACAATTTGATCTTTAAACTAAAATTAGACCAAAGTTTAGGATATTGTATGCTAAAATGAAATATACACATCATGAGCATAAACATTTTTTTTCATAAAATATACATTTTTACAGGAATATATATTTCAAAAATTGTAATAATTTGTAATATTTTTTATTATTTTAAATTTTAAATATAGGAATATACAAAAAAACAAATGACTTATTATTAAACTTGATAGTAAGAATGTTATTTAGTGAATATTTCCAGTTTTATTTTAAAATGTGAATAAAGGAAAGAACCATATTAAATTTACTAGATAATATTCTTGGGTTTTAATTTTGGCAATAGGTGAAATAAGATAATGCATAAGAGTTAATCTTATTAAAATTTCTAAAAATTCTTAATTGTTTTAAGTATGCAATATAAATTGTTAACTCTGAGTTTATGTATAATAAAACAAATTAATTTTGAATTAATTATTGAGGATACAGTTTCAGTAACGTATTGATAACTTTATTATAGAGTGACTACATCGCCTAAAATTTTAAGGGTGGTAAATAATTATGTGTTTACTAAGATTAGAAAGATCAAAGAAAAATTTAACATAGTAATATTAAAATAATAGAGCATAATTAATTTATATGAGTCCAAATATAACTACTGTAATACCTAAAATGGTATAATCATGTTCTATTATTCTGTAAAGGAAATAAACATATATAAATGTTGTGCTACGAGATTGTTACCTATGACTTCATGTATGTTTATGAAATAGTTAAACATACTACTAAACAGCTTCATGAGAAGTTTTTAAAAGAATGAATTATCTAACCCTAATAAAAATTGCAAAATTAACAAATAATAAGTTTAATAAATATGAAAAACTATAAGAATATTAAGTTTTACTTATATTACCAAAGATTATATTTTATTAATAATTTTGACTGATATCTTAAGTGCACCTATTATATTACTGTTAAACATACTAAATACTTACAATGATAGTAAGAGTTGACAATTAAACTATTATTTTAAATAATGAAGATAATGTAATATTGATAAAGAAATTAAATCAGTTCAAATGATTTGATAAAATGTTTTTAGACGACTAATTAAATAGCATTAGCAAATAATAAATTATACTAATATTATATAATTTGCTGATGGAAATGTAAAAAAAAAAACTTTTTAATACTAATTTTAATTATTTCATTTGTTTATGTAGAATTTCTCAGTATTATATTAGAGTAAATTTTTAAGCATGCTTAAACTACTTTATAATTTAATATAGTATTTTTGAAATTTACAAATTCAAAGTTAATAGTAATATTTATGACCCATTGGATTTGATCATTTTTATAATAAAAATTTGTTTTTTCTAAGAATGGATAACTATAATTGAATAATGATTAAGTTTAAAAATACATTTATACTTTGAGTTTAGTTTATAAAAAAATTGAATATACAATACCTAAGACGTCTTCAGTTTGTTTGAACAGTAATGGATTATATGATCGTCCATCTTTTGAAACAGCTAAACAAAATTCGTCACCGTTTTTGCTATCCCCCAAATGAACATATATCATACAAATATTCAAAACTATTTCAGCTGGTTCAAATTTGTATTCCTTCATATCTTTAACCTACATAAAAATGTAAGTACAAATTTTATATCAATTTTATTTTTCCAATTTATTATTGATTACTTAATAAAGTACAAAATAAATAAGTTACTGGTTATTTTATTTTATTTATTTATATTTTTACTTTGCTAAAATATTTGAAAATAAGTAGTGTATTATTATTTCAAATTTTAATTAAGAAAAATTAAAATTATTAAAAACAATATTTAAATTGAATATGATTAATTCAAATATTGATATTCAATTAATATAAATGTTTAAAAAAAATTTTTATAACAATACCTATGGCAGCTGACATGTAAATAAAATAAAACTTACTTTAAAATTTTTTTTTTTGGGTCCAACTAAATGACATAAAAAGTAATTTAACATAGCTGCTACTCTATCGACCATTGTAGGATGACAAAATATTGATTTTATTTCTGATGTAAGATATTTAAATGTATTGATGGTTTCCTTTCCAAGAATATTATCAAATCTGTAAATATCATGTATCAATATTTGTAAAATTAGCATTTAAAAAAAATATATCTGTTTACCTAGCAATCATTCCGATGTGTTGCAATAATGACATATTTTGTGCTCTTTCTCTTTGAGGTAAATTATTCCATTGGCCTGATTCACTGTTATTGAACAGAATAAAAAAAATCAAAAATTTTCTGAATTTATAAAATAGTTAAAAAGCATTATTGTATTTATTTAAGAATTCTATATCTTTTTTTGAGTAAGAAAACACAATGTGTTGTTTGAATTTATATATTTATATAACTTAATATATTTGTGTTGTTGTTTTTAATATAAAATTTAATATGTGTCAATTAAATTAAATTTAAAGATAATAATATTATGTTACAATTAAACACAATTTTAAATTGACAGTTTTACAGAAACACAGTAGTCAGTAGATATTAGAAATTTATAACACCTATTTTTTTACAGTAAAACATATTGTTTTAAAAAATCAAATATTTTACGAGTAATTATTAAATAAATAAAATTGATTAAAATTCAACAAATAGATCTAAAAAATATTGAGCAATTTCAGCTTTACAAGCAGAAACATTAGATCATGTATTAATGCACAAGTTTGAGGCGTTGATGAAATCTTTAATATTTGATTTGCCTTTTGATAATTCCAGATTGACCTAGATGTTAAATTGTAAGCCAAAAGTTAACAAAAAAAGACATGTTCATGTCAAACACAAAAAAAAATTTGATCCTTGTGAATAATGATAAAATTAAATTAAAAGTATATCTCTATGTTATATTTTTTATAGTAAAATAATGAAAATATTTTTACATTATTTATCCTGCTTAATTTTTATCCAGTTTTAACTTTTTATAAAAAATTTAAAGAATTAATTAATTAGTAATAATATAATTGTTTAAAGTGATAAAACTTTAATAAATATATTTATTTACTGAGCAGTTTGCATTTGTCTTAACTGGGCCATATTTGTTAATGCTTCATCTAATAAGAACACAGCATCATTCATTAATAAATTAATAAATCTTAAAAATAATGGTGGAGAGGCTGCTTCCATATTGTTTTCTGCATCTTTAGCCAATAACCTTAAAAAAAAAAGTGTATTACAAGAATTAATATTTAGTCAAATTAATAATATTAATTATATTAAAAAAATGTAATTTTTTCTCAAGATATTTATAATGGAAGATATTATTTGTGTATTATTATTAACTTGTAAAATAAAATTGGTTTAAAATTTTTTAAATATTTAAAATAAAAAATATTGAAATAATTCTTAAACATTACAAAAACATAAATAATTTAATCATAATGTTGTCAAAGTTATTGTTCATTAAATAATAAAACATTTTAGTATTATGGTTATCTCGTAAAAAAAATTTAGAAACAATGCCAAATTCACAAATGACAACAAATAATATCATCCACACCAAATTTATTAATGATTAATAATTAATACATAAATTTAATACTTAAAAACTTCTCTATGTTCTTCTAGTTTCCACAAATAATCCATTACAACATACATAGGTCTGCGATAATTAAATTTTTGTTCAAATTCCACACTCTGTCCAGTCATTTCAATACCCACAAACACATCCAATAAAGCATGGACAATCTTAAAAAAAAGATAAGTAAAATAATTATAAATGTTAGGATGACTTTAAATAAAAAAGTTTTATCCAAAAAAATATTTAAGTACCCTTAAGAAAATGTGTGTGTTTACAAACAACCCAATAAATATGTTCAGGATAAACAATTTTTTGTTAATAGATAAAATATTACAGTTTATTAATTTATTAAAAATGTTTAAAATTTAAAATAAAATCTAGAGTAGTGAATAGTAATGAAAAATTGCATTAATGTCACTTGTCATTAACGACCTGATTCTTTTTTATACATTTTCCTGTATGCCTTTAAATCATGAAAAATAAGAAAAAATGTAATTATTGTATTTATTAATTTCCTTTATGTGTTTTAATATGTATGCCCCACCATCTGGAGCACGCATGCCACTGATTTGCCATCTCCGATCAAAAATCTCATAGGCAATAAAAGATAATTGAATTTTAGTGTAAATTATGAGCAATTCAATTTATTATATTTCTATATGGTTATAAAACAAATTAAAATTTATATCAATAAAAGTTTATAATATGCCTTAAATAATAAAATATTTATACCTTTACATTTGTTAATAAATCAATTCACTCAAATATTAAAGCTACAAACATTTTAACTTTAAGTATCACATTATATTGATACAATACAATAAGTAGGTTTGGCAGTTTCTTAAAGGAATTTAGTATTATATTATTCTTGAATTTTTCAAAATAATATACAATATATTTTAATCAGATTATTAATAGAAACAATGTTTTTCAAATCTATGATTTATAAGTATTATAACAATATAACTTTCAGTGCTAGGTTACTAGGACTGAATTAAATTTAACCTGAATATGCATGCATGACAATATATTAGTGATGCTTATTTAATGTCAGTGAGTACCTGTACGACATATCTAATATTAAGATAAGTTTTCAAAAATGATCTTAAAAATCTAAAAGCACAAGAGAAATGACCTCCAATACAAGCAAATATTATGAATATATATAAAAAATATTGTTTAAAAATAAAAAGTGCCTTAAAAATTAAACTGTTAATATCTACTTATATATTATATTAAACAGGTTTGTAATTTAATTTGCAACATATAAGACTCAAAAAGTTATGTTAGTAATAAACCTAATTAATAATATAGCAGAATTTAATTCTTTTAATAAATTACTTGTTTACGATGTGGATGACTTATAAATAACAACTCTCTGTAATATGATCCTATTGAATTTGTTACAGAGCTATCTTCGTCCTTGTGTGGTAATAAGCAATCTAAACATTCAGCTAGACGAGCTCGCAAATGTGGATTTCGTACTCGACTATTAGATGTCATAAAAATTAAAACAGCATTTAATAATTCACTAACTAATGAAAAACCAGGTTCCTCTAAAGAGCGTGAATGAAAACGACGCACTAATGTTAAATATCGCCAAATATTTTCTAACAAAAATTCTGGAATGCATCTAAAAACATAAATAATTATTTTCAATTATATTTAGTAAGGTACAAATAGTTAACAATAAAATTGAAACTTTACTTTAATGTAGGAGGAACAATACTTGGCAATGGAAATTCAATAACTGAGAATTTATTTGGACAATAAGATTGAAGGTTATTTGATTGAAAATCTTTATCTACATCTAACACAACTTGAGTAAGCCAGACACATGTTGCTTTTTGAAATTGACTCAAAAGATGTAATGTTGATGGTTCTAAAAGAGCAGCTTTCATTGAAAGATATCTAAAACAACCAATATTATGTATTTTTATAAAAAATGTAAGTTAAAACAAACCAAAAATATATATAATACAACTTTTTATAACTCAAGTCTGAAGAGAAAAAACCTAACCTAACTCTGCTGTACATTAAATTTTAAATGGATCACTGTTATGAGTGGTTAAATTTGAATTCAATTATATATCATTGTACACAAAAAATAATTATAAGCAAAGATAAATCTATCAAGTATCATCATATATCACTAAATTCATTTTATAATATTTTTTTTAATATAGCTATTAAAGTCATTTAATTTTTAGTTCTGTACATTTTTTCAGAAATATTGCATTTATTTTATTATTAGTAATATTTAATTATTATAATAATATGTATTTATGCCATACTATATCAACTAATATAATATAAAATGTAATAATATCTTTCTATAAATACCATAAAATAGCAAAAATATGTACATAATATAACAAACAGATAATATCCTAAAATAAATTAAAAATGTTAACTTGAATAGTAAAATTTAAATAATATGATAAATGTAAAAGTTTTAAGTTTCAATCAATAATATTTTTAAATTATAACAGAATAATTAACATCATTATTTATCATTTAATTACGTAATTTTGATTTTAAATATAATTTAAAAAAATTTGTATCTATTAATTTAGTGTTTTTTTTCTGCTTTTTAACTGCTTAACTTTAAGCATTTTTATGTCCCTCAATACTAAACTAGGTCTACTAATACTTTTAAGTTTTGATAAAAAATTACATAGAAACAATTATGCTATGAACGCTCTTTTAATTGGAACCAAGTGATTAGCTAATGATATCAAAATTGATATATTTTATTTTAACTCCGTTGAGACATTTTATAAATATATTATAAGATATTATTTGTGAATTATGTTTATTATTATATTCACTAATACAAGCGAGTACATATTTATTTTTTTATTTTATTTTTTTTTTTTTTTGTGGGGGGAGGAGGGGTTGATTGTAAATTTTCATACATGATATATACAAATTCATATTACGATGACAATGTGGACAATTAATAAAACTAAACTAATAAATAATGTAATTATTATTTCCTGAAAATAAAGGGGGGTTGCACCCCTAGAACCCTCTTTGTATACACGCCTGTTGTTAGCTTATTAATAACTATTTATTATGTAGTTAATGTTAATATTATTACAATCGAATAGAATTTGTCAAACTAGAACATGGTAACTTAAATTACAATGCAGCTAAAAGTAAAATAATTTTTCTTTATATATAAATACGTAAAATTAGAATTAAGCAAATAAATTGTTAATTCAAGATTAAAAAAAACAATAAAATTATAGAATTAACACAGAAAATTTGAATGCTACAGCTTAATAGCAATAAGACTTTGAATTTATACAAAATAATGAACATTATAGGATATTTGAATCAAATAAACACTAAAACAATTTATAATTCATATCAGTAAACACTATATTTTTGAAAAAAAATTTTTAAACAATAATTGCTAAAACTTTGTTTTATTTAAATAATCAATTAAATTTACTTACTTTGTCATTTCACCTTCCATTCGATCATTAATAAGTTTCATTACTTCAGATGTAGCTGAACCAGATTGTTGAGCATCAACAAAAGTTTGTTGCATCCTTGCTAACTCTTGGTTAATATTTGTCATTTTTTCTTGCACTTGAGCAAAACCTATTTCTAAAGATTTTTGTGTCATGTAAAAACATTCGGTAATAAAATTGAACTGTCCTTTAGCTACAGGTCTATGACTTGAAGAATTATCATCTTCTCTAGAATCTTCAGCATCAGTTGGTAAAAGCATAGTGCTTTCATTTAATTTTAATAAATGTACTCCAAGTTGTTTACTTTCTTCATTATTATGAACCTAAACACATATATATATTAGATAAAAGCTTATGTCAGTTATTAACAATTTTAGCTTATTACTTTTACAGCACAATATGTAGGATCAATTTTTAATAATTTTGGACTATCTGTATTAGAAATAAATGGTTGACACAGTCTTAAAAGAACTGCACTTAAGTTTAATGCAAATCCATCTGAAATAAATCCTAACATAGTCATTTCAATATTCCATAATTTACAGCGTCCCATATTTTTTTCCAAGCAACTTCCCAACCAAGATAATGTTTTATGTTTTACTTCAGGTCCAGCTTTTAGGAGGTACAAAAATATTTTATGTAATTGAACATGTAACAACTCTAAACCAGACCATATATTACTCTCCAATGAACCTGATAACTATAAAAATAAACATTTATAGAAATAAGTAATATATTATGACAAAAATTAGAAAATACTAACTTCTTCCATAGGTTTTAGAAAATATTCAAATCTACCCCCTGGTGTTTGTGGTAAACCTGATATTGCAAAAATAGCTCCAAGCACTGTATTTGTGTAATGGAAACCAGGAGATGTATCTGGTACGTAACAATCATCAATCAACATCTATAAAAAAAAAAAAGAAGAATTTAAAGTAAAAATTATGTGTTAAAAGGTAATTTAAAATGTATTTTTAGAATATATTTAAATAATTTAAAAATGGTTCTTAACTCTACCTCCTAATATCTCTTTTTAAATCCAAACTCATTCTTTTAATCAACTCATCATATACCAATCAATACTTTGATCAGTATAGAGATACCCTCTAATACTGTAACGACATATCAATCTATTTGTTTGAGATAAATTATATTGTTTCGTTCCTCTCCTCGGTATTTCATCAAAAAAATTTCATAAAGACCAATAGATTCCATCTCTAAATCGTTTAGCTAAAGTATAGTACTCTATAACTTATAATAATTGATAAACAATTATTCTTTATCTCTCTTCCTGGTTATGTACATAAAAACCTATAAAGACATTGGCTTAAAGACTTATTAAAATAAAAATTTTCAGTTAAAACTTAATTAATTCAAGGTCAAATAGTACTACTAAGTGCCTTTCAATAAATGTAATTATTCTTTTCTATTTTAAAATATTATATTATCAAAATTGCTGATTATACACTGTACAACATTTTAGATTTTAAATAAAATATTTTTAATAAAAAGGTCATTATCCTAAATATTATCTTTAAAATTAAAATGTGCTAAAACTTTTCATGTATAATAATAACCTATACTAAAAAGGTAAATAACACTTACAACCAATAACATTTACAAATCCTCTCTTAGAGAAAATAACATTAATAGCAATAGTCTTTTTTAATAAAACAACGACAAGTTATAATATTTCTGACTTTAATACCAAAATAACTTACAATCTTTTTTAGTACTTACATTAGCTAATAATGGTTCTGCAGAAAATACTTGTAATAATGCAATCTCACAATGCGGTAAAAATATAATTCTTGATTGTAATATTTTTTCTTTTACTTTCTTTAGAATTGGTTGGTATATAGATTTAATTTGTGACTCTCCATCATCTTCATCCAAAATAATTTGTTTATTAACAGACGTAAAAAATTTTACATAATCTTCAAAAGATGCCATATTAGTTTCAAATATTTTTAAAACCTAGAAATAAAATAAATTATTATCATGAGTAATATTTAATTTAGTACAGATTTAATATGGTTTTATAGTTTGGTCATAAATAAGTAAATATTTAAAATATTTACCATTTTATTGGCACTGATACAATAAATGTTGTATCAAAATTGTATCTTAGATTTGTTATTTAGTTAAAATATTAATATTAATTAATTCATTTTTCATGTTCAATAATTTCTTAAAAATAATTAAAAAGTACCTGATCATTAATATGTTGAGAGCTATATAGATCAGGTTGTTTGAGTGCAGTAGATACATTTGTACACAAAAAACCAAATATTTTTGAGTAAATATCTTCTTTGATCGATGGATAACGATTTTCTTGTTTAGCAAAAGTCAATTCAATGAAACATTGAAATAAATACACAATGCACTCCTTTTCAATAGTATTTGAGGTAATTGATATATTGTGTTTTTTTTTCAATAAATACATTTTTGGATCAGCCAATAGGGTTCGTTCAAAAATTGCTTGTTCAAGAATTTCTAATTCTTTTCCATTATTGACATTAGACTTTAATATTTCTAATAACTCTGGTAAATAAATAACTGGAGTGTCATATTCTTTATCCAATATAGGTATCATTGTGAAATGAAAAACATTTTCAACAAGTTTGTTAAATGTTTCATCAATGCCATTATTTAATATTGCCATTTTAGAATTAGAGTCTGTTGTGTTATCTGTTGATTTACACGAGTTATCCATATTATTTTTTTGAAATATAGAAAATTCGTTACCCGACATTTTTAGTTTGTAGACGTATAAGTAAAATAGTAATTCAACAGCATACAAGATCCAACAAAATTAAACAACTTTTATAATTCTCAAACTTTTAAACATAAGCGTATTACATTTTACTTTATGATTATTTTGATAACGAACATAAATTTATTGATCACGGTAAATAAGTAATAAGTTATATAATAATATGTACTCATTTATTTATCACAAGACACTAAATCACGGATCTAGATAGTTTTAAATCATTAACAAGTATAAAATAAACTCTAAAAGTCTTGAAGAGTTTAGACAACAAATCAAAGACGTGGATTGCACTGATTGCAGATATTACTTTATCATAATAATATGAAAATCTTCTTGTCATTTTTGTCATTATTTTTGACGTTATCAGTTAACATTATTGATAACCATGGTAATCAAAATCCTATAACATGGTAGTCGTAATCACGGTTTTAGAAGATAAGGTTGGGACACTTCCCTATTTAACAACGTTAATCAATTCGGTCGCTTAGAATAGACATTTTATCTTCTAAGACCGTGGTTATAGTACAAAAGAGATAATAAAATTTAATTTTTTCACTTTTCAAATTCTAGTTTCTACTGTTTCTACAATAGTGTTACTAGTTAGTAGTTACTAGTTACTAGTTACTACCAATCTTAGTTCAATTTCAGATAATAATTTTAATACGCCAAAAAAAATTAATTTTTAATGCTAACGTTGCTTACAGTTTTGAGTTTTGTGTATATTGTTTGTCTACAAAATGACAAATGATTAGACTTTATTCCTCTGATTAATTAAATCGTAGATTCAGTGAATTATTAATTGCATATTAAATACATTAAAATGTTTAACATCATATACTTATAATGATATTATAGAGTTCAATAATTAAAATATCGGAGTTGAATATTTTATTCTATAGTACAGACAAAGTACCTTAAATCACCTTATTTAAAAAAAAAAAATGAAAGCCCTATTTTTTGATTAAAAGATTAGCTATTATCTTGTGTAAAATGCTTATTCCTGTCAGTGGTAGATTAAGGGTTGAATGTGGGGGGCTCCTGAAAACATTATTTTTGATCCATTTAACCCATTTATACCTTATAATGTTCTATTTCACATAACCCTAAAAATATGAAAGAAATTGTTAAGAAAACATTATTGATTTTATTTTTTTATTATCGTTTGATTAGGAATCGTTTATGTTAATTAGATAATACTTTTATAATACAAAATCTAATCTGCGCTTATTTAATTAACTTAATCAATTTTAATGCGTTATTACACAATTTAAAGTAATTTTATAATTGAAAAGACTGTTAAGTGGTTTGTAGGGGGGGGGGGGCGAAGCGCTGAAGCCCCAAGATCCAACATTGATTCCTATTATAAATGATGGATCATAATTCATAATACAAACGAGTACCTATGGATTGCATAAAACATTGATAAATTTTCTGTAAGGACGTTGTGATAATTTATTTATTAAATTATTAGCAAATGGGAATTAAATTGTTATTCTTATGGAACCATTTATCTAATATAATGTTTATTTTTGATTCTGAGTAGAACGATAATTTATTTTAATGATGATGTATGTATTTTTTATGTAAAGAAAAAGTACTTTGATCCACCAACTGATTACTTTGAAAAAAGTTTCAGGTAAAAAATTGAATCTAATTTATATTTCAAGTCGGGACCGATCCAATGTGTGATCTACTGAAAACATATTTATATTTTACATTGTTATGTATACCTATATAATTATCGATATAATATGGATTTTACGACTATTGTATTTTTAAAATACATCATTTAAACATTCAGTTACCATTTAGCGTTCATTCGTGTCATTTCGTTAGTTGGTCAATTTTTTCAATTTTTTTTTTATAACTAATTTTGTAACGATTTAAATTTTAAAATGAATTCTACTACAATAATGGAATATTTATATAGAAATATAATTATTGATGAATTGAAATGCGTTGAATATTTAAAAAGTAAAAACCTTTTAAGTAACAATAACCGTTTGGTCTGTTCAAAAAAGAATATTTGATAACACCGAATGTAGTAGACAATTACGTGAAACAACAAGGACCAGTAAAAAAGACATTCGAATGGTACATTAAAAAAAATTGTTAGTCAAGTCTGAGTATAATATTAAAGTTAATGGTGCATATTTACTATTAGACCACCAACTTAAAGAAGAATGATGGCGGTCATGCCACCTGGTATAAACTCAAATATTTGATGATTTTTTATCAGATTTAAAAAATACTTTTATAGTATGAATATAATATATAGTTAATAGTTAATCACACATTGGACCAGCCGTTTATCGGTGGATCACACATAGGACCGGTCCCTTCAAGTCAAAAATAAAATTGCCTCAGTATTTATAAAAACACAAACAACAATATTTACTCATAAGTGGTTTCGAACGATAAATTGTATTACTTTGTTGTGATTTAAAATTTAATAATAGTAGATTATATCTTTTAATTCATGATAATAATATTTTTTAAATATTTTGGATTTTTTTTACTTTTTACTTAAGTTATGTAAGATAAACATTTTTCGAGAGTAAAGAAGCTTATTTAGTAGAGGATTCCTCTTGAGTTTATTTTTAATATCAATAAAACAGATAAAAATAAATAATTTCAATTCTTTGGATTTCAAATTTGATATAAATGTAAATTATTTTATAGACAAATAAGTATAGACTAGATTTTTATCGTTACAATTATTATGTATCAATGAAGTTTAATCTAACACAGACATTACCCTAATCTACTCTATAACGAAGTTTACTCAACACTTAGTAGAATACCTGAATACAGGCATACAGCAGAGTTACTTCTTCAATTTTTATTTATTGTGGTAGATAATTTATGAAAATGTATAAAATTGTTGCATTTCGGTACATTGAATGATTAAACAATTTGTTTTTTATAACAAAATTACAAATTTATTTTTACTTATCAAGTCGTGTTTATTCTGCGCAGATATTCAATCGATTAAAATTTCTCCATTTAATTGAATTTTATTGTTTATTTTTTAAATCGTACAGGTAAAATGAGAGATAGACCACGTTTTCTGTGTGTTGTATTTGTTATTGTGTTATCTATTACTTAATGGAATGTTTTTGTAATAAACCCTTAGATTATATACTAAGATGTTTATGATACAAGAATAATCTTAGATTCTTTAACCTTAATTTAATACGCCTAATCATTATTCAAATTTATAATAAATTTTAATCATTGGTCATAGAGTTAGAGCTCATGTATACAATTTAATTATATAGGTACCTTTATTAAATATTTTATTATAATTTTATATCAATTTGCTTATCACTAATATTCTTTCTTCATTTAAATCACTGTTCATATCTATATAAGGGGACGCCATATTGTTTTATATCACAACTTACAACAAACATTAATTATTATTATAAAAGTAAAAAATATCGTTTTCTTAAAATGAAATTTTCTTAGTTGAATGAGTATTTTGCATAAAACGTTCAACTATTTTCCAAGTCGTTATTTAATTTGAAATTATTGTGTTTTAGAATATAATATTCTTATATGCCATTAATTTTCGTCATATACCATCTGGAACAGGTAAGTTTTTAATATTAAATGATAGTAAGTTCTTCAGTTTTAGAGAATCTTTGCCATTAAATGTTTTTTTCTACCTAATTATATTTTTAAAGTTAGTTGTTAAAATAATTGTACAATATTCACTTACTTTATTACTTAATCAAGTAAACAAGTTATTGATACTTTGTGTGGTATATTAGTACCAATTTCTATAATTTTATTATTTACGAAGGTAATTATTATGAAAACTCTTTGTACCATACATTGACTTAGTACATTGATGGTCAGTCAATAATGTATACTTCAATATGCAATAACAGTATAATTGAAAGTGACTCTAGGGAACATTTAAATTTGATTTCTATCTATACTTAAAAAAGTAACCTAAATGGATACTATACAATAGTAGCTACAGTGGTATTATATGAAATACTATGTTTTATTTTTCGCATTTTGTAATATTGGGCACTGATAAAATGTATTTAAAATTATAATGTTTTAAATATATTATTATTTCTATTGAAAATTATATTTTCTATTGGCAGTAATATTTTTTTATCATATATTATTGATAATAATTAACATGTTTAAATCAGTATTAAAACATTATAAACTATATAATTGTAGAACATCAAAAGTTAAAACTACTTAAACATTAATTAATGTAAACATAATTTTTAAAATTTTGATAATTTTAACTATCCATCAATATGTTAAGTTACATTAATATGAGAATTTTTGTATTTATGTTTATAAATACATAGATATTGTTTTGAAATGTATTTATACAAAATTATATAATTTAACTCTATAATGTAACATAAATCCTAAATTTATTTAATTTCAAATAATATGCATAAAGTAAAATAGATAAAATGTAACATGCTGAATATTATTCATTCAAAACTTTAAAATAATCAGCTTTTCAATTTCACCTAAAATAGACAATAGTTAATAATAATTGTTTATGATTATATATTTTATTAATTACATTGAACAAATATACTAAAAAATTATAATAAATAATGTAAATCATTGTTTTAAATTTTCTTTTTTTACTATTATCAAAGTTTAATTTATCTTTTCTTTTTTTAGGTTGAAGAAAATATAATTTAAATAGTTATTAATATTTCAAATTGTTGGACAGTCATGAAAATGGTGCTGTCACAAAGACAACGTGAAGAATTGTAAGCTCTTTATTAAAAATTTATGCACATTCAATTCAATTTAATTATAATAATAATAATATTAAGTATGAAAATATTTATAATGTTTAACATATTTTTTTTTATTTTATTTTAGTTGTAATATTTCTTTTATAGCACTCTAGATTATAAAAGTTTTTATATATTTATTCATTACAATGTTAACAGTCATTGTGTATTGGGGATGGGGGAAATAGGAGTTTTGTTGAATTCTGCAACCCTCGTGTATATCTAGCCTGTGATATGTTTGTTTGTATAATGTTAACTTATTATTAGGCAGTTTTATTCAAAGGTTATTTATCATCTTAGGTCTGAATTACTTTTATAGTATTAAATGTCTTAAACTGAATATTATTATTATTTTTTAGAAATAAAGCAATTGCTGATTATCTTAGTAGCAATAGTTATCACAATGCCCTAGAAGGATTAAAAAAAGATGCAGATATGCCTGGTGAAGTAGAAAATAAATATGGTGGTTTATTAGAGAAAAAATGGACATCTGTAATTAGACTGCAAAAAAAGGTGGTGGTTAACACTCCAAATAGTATTTTAAATATGCATTATATTACTTTTATAAATATGTGATTATCCTATTGATATATAGGTAAGTGAGCTTGAATCCAAACTTTCTGAGTATGAAAAAGAAATAAATTCTGGAGCTCCAAAAAGAGCATTGCGTTCTCCAAGTGACTGGATACCAAGAGCTCCTGAAACACACTGTTTAACTGGTCATAGAGAGACTGTTATCAAAGTTATATTTCATCCTGTTTTTAATATTCTCGTATCTGCAAGTGAAGATGCTACAATAAAAAGTTGGGATTATGAGACTGGCGAGTATGAGAGAACTTTAAAAGGTCATACAGAAGCTATTCAAGATATTGCATTTGATGAAAGTGGCAAACTATTAGGTTGTTTAATATTAAAAGAAATGATGTTAATATGTTTTTATTTTATTTTAAATATATTTTCAGTTTCTTGTAGTGCTGATATGACCATAAAACTGTGGGACTTTAGTCAAACATATGAATGCATCCGTTCAATGCATGGTCATGAACATAGTGTTTCTGGGGTATGTTTTCTTAAAGGAGGAGATTTCATAGTCTCTTCTTCAAGGGATAAAACAATTAAAATGTGGGAAGTAAATACAGGGTATGAACAATAATATATTAATAATTATATATATTTTTTGGTTTTATTTGTGTATTACACCATTTCCAGATACTGTGTTAAAACATTTACTGGTCATCGAGAATGGGTCAGAAAAGTCAAAGTTTCTCCCTGTGGTCAATTTTTAGCTTCATGTTCTAACGACCATACTGTTAAAGTTTGGGTAATTTCTGCAACCCAGTGTAAAGTAAGTTTTAATATTTTTTAAATAATATATAATTTAACTTGAACAATTTTTATAATCATTAAAATAGGCTGATTTACGAGGACATGAACATGTAGTTGAATGTATAGCCTGGGCCCCAGCTGCATCTTCATCAGCAATTAATGAAGGAGCTGGAGTAGATCAGAAAAAAAATGGTTATGAAGGTCCTTTTATTATATCTGGATCTAGAGATAAATCAATTAAGGTATGTAATCAAAATTAGATTAGTCCCCTCTCTCCTCTTAGTTAATGGTACAATAAGGTTATAATTGAGTTAGTTAGTTCTATTAAAAAAATATGAATCTATTTTTCTAATTAGAATTAATGAGCTGCAACATTTGATAAAAATTTGGTACTTGTTCTCTGTTAATTAGTAGTTTAAGAGTGTGCTTAGTTTTTTAATAAATCATTCTAACGAATAGAAGAATGCTAAATTTGAACACAAAGTTAAATTATTGCATACAAATAATAAGTAATAATTCTGTTCGTAGGTGGTGTTTCAAATTCTATTTCTAAGAGTATTTTATAGTTTATTTTTCTTTTTGTAATGCAGTAAGTTGAATTAATTTTTACTTAAAACTTTGCATATATTATTATTTTATATATTTAAAACAAGTAGGATCCACTTTTACATAAATATGTACAGTATGAAGATAGCTTAAAATATAATACATTGTAATCTTAACATTAACAAAAATAGGATTCATTACTTATCAAAATTATGAATATATTAATTTATAATATACAGAATGAAACTTAAAATTTGGAATTTACGTCTACATTGACAGTCCTTGTTTTCTTAACAGTTCATTTGCAAGATAATGTGTTGAAAACTAAAGTCATTATTGAATATCATAGAATATTATTGAGTTAATATTTTGAAAAATTAATTATGTATGATAAATAATTAATTACATTTGAATAGTTTCAAATTCATGTATTATAATAAATATCGTTTTTAAATTTTAACAAAACTTAAAATTATTTATTTTTGGTAAAGTTATGTTAATTATAATGAATTTATAATTTACAAATTTATTGGGTTATTTGAAACATAAAATTACTAAATTTCCTATGAAACCTTAAAATAATATTGCATTATTTTTTATTGTAAAATAATGTATTTGTTCATAATTAATGTTGTAAGTATATCGCAGTGTTAAACTTATTCTACAAAATAATAAGTATTTTTATATTTTATTTTACTAGATGTGGGATGTTGCCTCACGTTCATGTTTATTTACTATGATTGGACATGATAATTGGGTACGTGGTTTAGTTTTTCATCCTGGTGGTAAATATGTTATATCAGCAAGTGATGATAAAACACTTAGAATTTGGGATTTGGCAAATAAACGTAATATGAAAACACTGTTGGCACATGGACACTTTTGTACCACAGTTGGTAAGTTATTTAATCAATTACTTTTTCTCACAATTACTTTTTTTTCTTCTCTTTCTAGATTTCCATAGATCACAACCATTTGTAATAACAGGTAGTGTAGACAAGACAATAAAAGTTTGGGACTGCCGTTAAAATTTTTTGGACTGCCGTTAATATTTTTGTTTGGTTAACAAATTTAAATAATGTTCATTATTTTCTATTAATTTTAAACAGTATCTCCACAATGAAGTTTTAATTTTCTAGTCTATCATAGAAGTGTAGGTAGTTTATTTCCCAAGTTTTATTTGTATAAATATAGCACTGCATTTTTTATTTATAAAGAAATGCTTCATTCTTTGTGTATTGTAGGTATGTGTAATTTTTATTATTTTTCTCATTTCTAGTTTTTAATAAAGTTATAGGTTAAAAATAAAATATTATTTTATTTGAATACTTGCTTTTCGTTTATAACGATATATCATTTTGTTAGAATACTCTTATTTTAATTGAGCATTTTAAATAATAATTATTTTTTGTATAATGCTTAACTTTATAGTTTTAACTAAATTCAGCTTAATAGAAAAAAAAGTTTTTATTATACTTATTTTTATTAATACATTTCTTTTATATTCACAAAATCATTAATATATTGGCATATTAAGTTATTATATTAATATATTAAGAGTCATTGCATTTAAGTTACAAAGTATATTTTATTTCATTCATTAAAAATTTGTTTTCTTTAATTTGTGTTATACCATATTAGAACTATATTAAGTTTATCATTTCATATTTATATTTTGATCAGTGGCAAAACAAACTTGAAATATTTCATTAGCTAGTAACAGGAAAACCTACCCATACACCTAAAACTTTATAAAGGCATTTACTGTAATATTTTTTAACTACTTGTTATATTAAATATTAAATGATTATCCATTATTCGCTGAATACTCTTTAAAAAATTCAGGTAGCTGTTTTTTGGCCCCTTTTACAAAGCAACTGCAAAAAAAATATTTAGGCTATTACATTACCAGAACATGTTTACCAAAACAAGTTCCACTGAACTGTTTCAGTGCCATTAATTGTAGATAATACTTCATAAATGCAATTTATATTTCCTACATTGTTCTCAATATGTGGTTATTTTTGGTAGTTCTGATTTAACAATTTAGTTTTATGCATTAGTAAATAATTAACATATTTTATCTACAATTAGTTAAATTAATGATTTAATAACTATTATTATACTTTGGTTCTATTTTGTCTGCAAATTTTTGACAAATATGTACATAATTTTTTATCTTTTACCTTTGTATACATTTAAGCTTTTTCTTAATCAATTTATAATTTACTATATTAAATTTAAAGTGATTAGATTAGACGTTTTTTTTTTTTTAATACCTATCTTAATAATATAAAACTAGAATAAGACTATTCTTGTGTTTTATTTGTCAGAGAGAATATTTAAATAATGAAAAAATATTAATATTATATTTAAATTTAAAATCACCAAAAAAAAAAAAAATTATTAAAACAAGAAATAAAAATTTACGGATTGATATTTGTTATTATTTTGATAACTTTTACTAAAAGCTATTTTTTTTTTTTTTAATAATGGATTAAGCTATCAAAATACTCAAACCACCAATTTTCAATAGCAATATTGTTTTCCAATATTTCATACTTACAAAACAATATATTTTTCTATGTCAAACATTACAAAAATATTTCTTTTTAATTTAATTTCAATAATTTACCTAAATAGTTAGTAAAACATAGTATTCTGGAATTCAATAAATATGTATTAGCTAAGTTGTTTACAGGTCTTCAGATTTTGTCTATAACATAAATAAATCTTAAATTGTTTTTAAAAAAAAAAACTTATATTGATCAAATAGTAAATTTATAATAAAAAAAAAAAATAAATACATCTTCAAACATTTAAACTTTTATTAAAATTCTTTACTAACTGTGGAATATCTTCTTCTTCTAGATGTTCTGCCTTTAGTACAGCATTCCCTATAGCGATGGTTGTACGTATTGATGCACTATTAATCCAAATCTTTCCATTTGCCCCAATGACAATTTCATAGGGAACCATCAGTCCAAGATGATAAAGTAATTTTGAATTTGATTTCCTTAATCTCAATGCATAATTTAAACTAACATTAAACAAAAAACCATTTTCTAACTGACCAAGAATAATGCTGTTAGCATATTCTACACAACTGATCTCAGATTCCATAAAAGGTGTTGCCACTTTAACCTTAGCTGCTACAACATCTCCTACTTTGATGTCGGGTCTATTTTTTTTGGTAGCATTTGTAAATGCTAAGTATGGAAGAGTAGCTAGTTCAGAAGCTCCAATATCAACTTTATACATTTCAGATGTTTTAGCAGCTACTATACCCACTATGACATCATCCTTAGATGGTGAGTATTTTTTTTTTAAATATTCTATCCAAAAATATTTGTCATCTTTACTTCTTAATATTCCACCGTTACATACGATTATTTTGTTGTTGACACTCTTCAATCCTGGACCAATGGTTTTTTCACTTCTTTTACAAGTATCTCCTTTGAGAACTATATCAGAAACGTCGTAGCCCGGTAATACGACATCATTAAAATCCACCAAAGTCATTGTTAAGAAAAAATATAAATTTTTAAATTAAGTAAAAACGCTTCAAAAACCACGAAATTTAAATGTCTAACTAGTGTTAATAAAAATCGTGTAACACCAAAATACCGAAATCAAAATTCGTTATAATATGATAAAATAGCACTAATCATAGAAAAATAATAAAAACATTGTGGTATACAACTTAAAAACACATCACTCATTATTATATACTCTATGGTTTAGTCACACTATAACATACACAGGGCTTGTTCTGTGGTAACATAGCATATGAAAAAATAAACATAAAACATGTCAAATATTCGTGATATGTTAAGTCACGCCATAGATAAATTAGTAATACTGAATGTTGAACATAAATATAAAAGAAGTACTTGATTTTAGTAAAATATTAGCGTAAATTGTAAATAGATTAGTTATGACCGGCCGCTGTACTGTCTACTGAAAACTGAAATTCATGGATAAATAAACAGTTCCAAACAAATTTTTATCAGTAGTATATTGGTACCAGTTGGTAACCTAACCATGAGAGTTGTAATAATTAAAAAGTATAGAAATTAAAATAAAACTCTGAACTACTGAATATTCTATAGTACGCTTTTGATTCAAAAATTTCAAAATATATTTTCTTGTGCAGTGTGGAGTAACATTTATCAAAAGGGATGATAATAGTTACTTATATATAACCCCACATTCACCGGGGCCTATGCCTATTATTTTTATACAAGCATGGCACTAGAATTTTTTTTTAGGGGGTGCAGAGTGGGTCAAATATTTTTTTTACATGGGCTAAGACTTTTTCAACAAATACTAAGGTTATTTAAATAAAATATAAATTTTTTTTATGTACCTTATGTATGAAAATGTTAGATCACAGACCTTCAACAACTATATTAATAATGATGTACAAAAATGATACCTAATTTCATTATTACATACCTTTGTGATTTTGTGAATGAATAATTATGTTTCTTTTACTTATAAATTTAATTGTGTTTAGTTATATCAGTGGTTCCCAACCTTATTTATTCTACGTCCTCTTTGTAGATTTTCAAAAATATCGCCCCCCCACCAATAAATTGAAAAAATTATAATTTTTTTGTTTACTTTACATTTTACAAATAAACTATATAATATTCGGAAAGACTACTTTTTTTATTGATGATAGTAATTATTAAATATAAATAATTGTAAATAATATAGTATTATAGTGGAATTTTAAATATAATAAAATTTGATAGATAAAAATTTTACTTTGTGATGAGTGCTTGCGCCTCCCCAGCGATGTGTATACGCCCCCAGGTTGGTAACCACTGAGTTATATAAACAGATGAATTTTTTTTACTTTTAATGCAATGATTTGGGATACCTTTGCTTGTTTATTTTCATCCAGTGATTGGTACTCACTACTCAATAAAGGTAGGTTATAATAAATAAATAAAAGATTTTTTTCTTATTTTACAAATTTCAAAACGTATTTTATTAAAATTATAGTAGATATTTTCCTCATTAGATAATACTACTTACTAGTAAGTTAATCCACTGTAAAAAGACTGAAGTCTGAAGATGTTGTTTGTTCAAACTTCATTAATTAAATTATTATAATCTATACTAAATTCAATTTATTTAGTAGTAACAAATATATTAAATAAACTAAATATTGATATTTTTTTAAATAAAAATTTGTAATTACCTACCTAATATTTAATTAGTAAATTTCAAGTTTTTAGTTCAATACATTTTTAAATTGGTATTTGCATAGTATATTATGTATGAAAGAATCTCTTTTGTATTTTTTGTTGAATTTTGGAAGTTAAAATAGTTCATGGATATATATTAAAAAATGGATACTTAAGAAATCATTTCTTTTTATTAATTATTGAGTAACTCTTACACAATATTAGTAAATTAATTAAATAACTAAATATATCAAAAATAATAAGTAAATTAAAAATATTTTTACCTGTATACAACAAACATTAAATTAAGTTAATAATATTCTTCGGTTTTTGTGTATAAAATATTAATATTATTAAATCGGTTTTTATAACAGCAAAAACTTAAAACACATATATTCATAAATACGAAAGTATTTACATAATATTACTAATTTAAAAAAAGTATATTTCATAAATTCTCTGATGTAGTTCTTTTAAAAATAATTTTTTATGACTTTATTTTATTGTACATATTTTTAGTAGGGGCGCTGCCGAAGGGGCTGAATTGTTTTCTGGGGGGCTAGAGCAGTGCCTGTTTTTATACATTTTGTATTTATTTGGTTAGGGAAAATAAAAAAAATTCTAATAAAAATAGATAATTAATGTTGAGTTAACTTCTCAATTAGATATTTTTCTGTTATGACAATTATTAAACTATATAAGAAACCATAGTGAAATATGTTAATTGTTTTATTATAATAGAAAGTACATTATTAAAATGAAAGCATACACTACAAATTTTCTATGACAAGAGTTCTTAAGTCATAAGTAGTACTATACTCTACAAAATATAAAAAATATACTTTATATTTATTCTTAAATTATAAATATATGTATTTTAACATGATTAAATAAGATAAGCTAAAAATGTACTATTTCAATTTTGGCTACCCACTGTCCTATTTTCATAAGTTTAAATCTCAAAACGTAAAAGAAAATCTTGAAGTTAAACACATTATCTATTGGCAAGCAATCACATTATATTATGTATGATAGAAATTAGAAAAATATAGCAATGACATTCTTTTTCGAACACCCTATCTTGGTTATATTTATTTTGGTTTTATGCATGAACGTATAATAAGATATAGCTGGTAAGCATTTAAGTTATCTTATAGAGTTCAATGTTCAATGCTTGTCACTAACATAGACCTTGTATAAGTATAAGAATAAGATTTATGGATTCTGTGCTGTGGTCTCTAACGTCTAACTCATCAATGTTCTGATTGGCTGATGAAAAAAATTTACCAAGTTATTAAGCACGGAAAATAGCACATGATTTATTACCGACATCCAAAGCATGTTCACGTAACGCAGACAGCAGTGACGTCATTTTTAATCATTGAAAACAACAATGTTGTCATCACGCGCTGTTCTCCATACGACAATCAGTAAAATAAGCGTCATGTGCGGCTGGTTTTACAAAGGGCATATGCATATTATGCTGTTTTTCGACCATAATTTTATTATCTTTAGCCATGGTATGGTCTAAGGTCTATGGTTCACTTACTAAAAAAATCAAATGATAAGACTTAAAAATTGATAACATTAAGTAATTGGTGAATCGCAGCTCTTTTCACATATTTCTCAATATAATTATTTAGGCTGAGGAGCCGAATATTTTTATTTTTTTTTGTAAAACTTATTGTACATGATAGATAAACATATTATTTAATTCAAGTTTTAATATATTTTAATAGTATATAAACAAATGTTCAACTATCCAGTTTTATTGTGTTAAAAATTACGCACCGTAATTGTATTTGTGTTTTAAAATCAGTGAGCACAATGACAATTTTAGTTTAAATAAATAATGCAGCAAATAGTTTCTACTGGTAGATTGATTTCTCGTGCTCTATGGAATGGCTTCACAAATTTGGCACCTTCAAATTCTGAACACGTTAATAAGAAACGCGAGCCTTCGTTCCTATATGCTGTATGTGGTTTTCCTAAAGAATCTTCACGTAAACATCCTCCAATTAAAGGAAAATTTGGAGATGATGCTTGGTTTTCTGCTAAAGGAAAAGCAACTGATGTATTAGGTATTTTTATTTTTACTGAAACATTTTATTACCAATCAACAATTTTATTTTACCATTTAAATTACAGTATAAAAATAATATTTTTAAGAATGATATGATTGAAATGAAGTGTATTTTACATTTAACATTTTGTGTTTGCTTCATAACATATTTTGATATATTAAATATTTATATATTTGGTTATTTTTATTTTATTTAATAGGTGTAGCTGATGGCGTTGGAGGTTGGCGCCATTATGGCATCGATCCAGGTGAATTTTCAAGTTTTCTCATGACAACATGTGAAAGACTTGTATCTTTGGGAAAAGTTAAACCAAATAAACCAAATAAATTATTAGCTCAAAGTTATTATGAGTTACTTGAAAATAAACAACCAATTTTAGGTAAGAAAGTTTTTGATCTATAGATATTAAAACATTTTTAACTAGTGCAGTTTTCAATTGAGGACTATGGATTAATTTTATTCATATTTTTTTTATTTATTTCAAGCTAACAATTTTTAAAATCTTATGCATTTTTTGTATTTTGTATGGTAATTATTGTATAACAAAGAATAAAAAATAAACAATTCCAAATTATAAAACAAAACATATGTACTCTTTTAATAGATAATTTAAATAAAAACATTTATTTAATTTTTAAATTTTTTTCTTAAATAAACATTTTATTATAAATATATACATACGATTGTATACTAAGATAAGATATAGACAAAAAAGGTTGATTAAGTCATACATAGCAATATTTGACTTAGTTATAAAAATCTTAAGACATTTTACTTGAATAATAATAAATAAAAATCTTAAATTAACAACTAGCTAATGCTTTATTTCTAACCTTATTCTAAGTATATTAATCAACTGTCCAACGTGACCTTAGTATAAATGAAATATCTGAGTGCCCCTGCATCAATGTCATTAATCTGCATCCAATGATTAGTTTTTCCAAAAAAAAAATTTTACATTTGCCCAGTATTATAATCACTGTTTAAAATAAATATTCTACTATGTAATATTTTTGATTCAAATAAAAGGAATAATAATAAGTAGAATAAATTAGAATATTCAATCTTAACTAAACTTTATAGTAAATTTAAGTATAAATTAAGATTTTTGTGAAAAAACATTCAGTTTCAAATTTTCACTTTATAAAACAATTTGTAATGATTATGAATAAGTGAATAATTTTGGTCATATTTTACATAGCATACCTACTTATGGTTCACACAAAATTTAAAAAAATGTGAACGTCAATAAAAAAAAACATCTATTATATCTATTGCACATTAATAATACATGTCCTTATTTTATTATATATACATATTGCAGGTTTTCTATATTTTTTAAATAAAATAATAATATAATATAATTCAGTTAAAAATATATATTATTTAATATATACTTATAAACGTCTTTTTATAACATTAGTATTGGTGGGTACTTTATAAATTACATTTAGTAATAGACAACAGTTATCTAGTGGTGTACAATATGTATTAAACTCTGAGCAGAGCAAGGAATGTATTGATTTTACACTAATACGTGTTTTTATTTTATGTCTGAAGGAATTTTACATTCTGCAACTTTAATAATGATTTCTGGTAGCAAATTTAATTTAGTTGCTTATTATGGGAGATCAAAATTGAAAATTTTACTAAAGTGTCTAACCTGGTATAACTAGGTATACTCAACTTCAACTATATAGCAAAGTAGTTACCTATTTTTACTTTTTTGAACTATAAAATACTGACAAGTAATATTCGAAATATAGCCATGTAATTGTGTATTTTATAGAAAATGTATTTGACGTAATATATTTATTGTTATACTTAATTGACAATGCTTTTGATTTTATTTCAGCTAAATCCATTTTTTGTAGTTAGATAAATATTGATTTGAATTTACCTATAATCAAACTTAAAAGTAAGAAGTAAGAATGTTATTTGTATTTGATACATTGATTTTATAAATTTCATTTTTAAGCAAGTTATGACAAAAAATATAATAATTTAAAAGTGTTCATAAGTGGTTTAAAAATTAAAATATTATTAAAAAAATAATATTTATATTCCATAATGTTCTTATATTTAAGTTAGATAGTAGTTCATTTCATCTTTATATTAAGACTAAATACTAATAATATAAAATTTATTGAATGCAAATATATTCTATCAGTATAGACTTTTGTAAAACTTTGATAAATTATGTTGATCCTCTTAACATGAATTTAAATTTATTATGATTGTATGTTTTCAAATTATGGGTATATTAATATTACTAGGGTAAAAGGGTAACTTTTTTACTCACTTATACAATTCAAATATGTATGGTTTATTTTATATAAAGTATTATTTATGTATTATAAGTAGGTTAAATATTTTCCTAAAGGCAGAATCTAACCTTGTTTTTTTGTTCCTAGCTGTAGGCTATTTGGCTGTGGAAGTTATGTATAACAACATAATTTTAGTTTATTAGAATACCACGTTTGCTCATTATTTGTATAATAATCAATGAATAACAAAACTATTGACTATGCTAAACAATATACATGAATACTTTCAAAATATATTTAACATAATTAAAATACAGAACAATAAAAATAATCTATGTACTTTCCTAATTATCAAATTGTTCATTTTTAAAATTTACAGGTAGTAGTACAGCATGTGTAGTGGTGCTAAATAAAGAGACGTCCAGTATTTATACAGCTAATATTGGTGATAGCGGTTTTATGGTAGTTCGTGGAGGACACGTTGTCCATCGTTCTGAAGAACAACAACACTATTTTAATACTCCCTATCAATTATCAGTTCCACCTCCTGCTCATAGTGGTCAAGTACTAAGTGATAGCCCAGACTCGGCTGATACTTCAGATTTTGCTGTTGAGAATGGAGATGTCATTCTTTTAGCCACTGATGGAGTTTTTGATAATGTTCCTGACCATTTGTTGTTAAAAGAATTAAGTAAAGTTGAAGGTGTTCGTGATCCTACAAAATTGCAATGTGCTGCTAACACAATTGCATGGATGGCTAGAATATTGGCATTTGATAGGTCTTTCTTATCACCGTTTGCACTTTCTGCTCAAGCTAATGGAATCAACACAGTCGGTATGTTAATATTATTAAATAGTTTTTACGTAATGTTAAGCTGGAGCTGAGTTAATTACCTTGTTTATATGCATCCATTAATTAAAATTAATTTGATCTATATTAGGGTACAAGTCTAAAACCATACAATGCATGTCTAAAGCCGTATTAGTATAATACATTTCCACAAAACCAGTTTATATTGCAACGTTTACATGCACATTTAAAAGTTTAAAACCGATTTACCTTTATTCAAATTAATAATTATTAATTTTTTTTATCTTTATGCCGCCATCTTGATTTGATTGTTGTAATGTACTTGTGTGATCTGTTTGTATGCATTTTGTATACCCGTAATTGTTTCAAATGTAAATTAATTAAATCGATTTAACAACCGTTTACATGCATTTAATTCTGGGAGTTAACTAATTCAAATTGAGTTAAATTGATTTTGTACATGTAAACTTAATAAATAACTATGTGTCTGTAAATCGTGATTCTTAGGTGAAAAGTATTTAGCCTTTAGTTTGGCTCACGAGTTAACCAATATTAATTTGGGAAAATCTTTCTAAGCATTTTTAAGTTTGAGTAATTTATAAGAATATTTTTTAATTTTTCTTATAAAATCAATGCTAAATAATTATAATATAAAGTACATTTAAATTATTAATTTTACTAATTTACTAGTATTTAGCGTTTTGTTTGCATCCTATATAATGTTATAGTGTGTACTGTATACATATGTACATCATGTTCTGAGATTTTTAAATTAATTTTTATGTTGACTTTTCATATTTTTAATTATTAGCTATTGATTATTATTAAACTATTAATATTTATTTTAATAATTTTTATATTTTTTAAAGGTGGAAAACCAGACGACATCACTGTGCTTCTAGCGACCATTGCTATGTGAATGTATATCAAAAATTATTAAAACTAGATTGAAATTATACTTGTTAGTGAATAGCTAGCCATTTTTTTAAATTACACCATGCATAATATATACATATATATAAAAAGTCAATGAGTTGTTTTAGTGTAAAAATTATTTAAAAACTACATATTTAACAAAATGAACAAGCCTGTTGCTTATTACAATGTTTTGCACTTTTGTTATGCACAAACAATTTTTTAATTAAAAAAAAAGTGTATCAGATTTTATGTAAATATGATTGTAAATAATATACATAATATAAATTCAAATAAAAATGTGTTTTTAAAATATTTACTTAGTAATTAACTATATTATATTATATAAACATAAAATTATTTTTATAATTCTTCATTACATTTTTGTATCATCCTATATTTTTAAAATACTTGAATTATTGCACTAAAAGGTGATCATGAATCATACATTATTTCAAAAACAAATAACATTTTTGAAAATTTTTTTTTTATATAATCGTTAGCAGAAAATAACTTGGTTATTTAATAATTATAAATTTAATTTTAGGTGAGTAATTTATGAGTTATAACTAGGTCCCAGAATTATACATATTAAATGTGCATTCATTTATGCACTTATTATCATTGAAAAATATGCGCTTTAAATTTGCAAAAATATGTAAAAAATTGATTAAAAAAAATTCTTTTATTTTCATTAAGTATAAATAAATAAAATCAAATGAAAGTTATGCACACACGGATCACGAAAAGCATGATGAATGTATGATTCATTAAAAGGTACTAAATCACAGATTACTAATTGCCCTGATAGGTCTCAGATAAAATAAGAAAACAACTTTGTCAAATTACATGAACTATAAATATAATTATAAATACATTATTTTAATTAAAATAAGCAAAATATTACATATTATGCATTTAAAAACCGTATAAATGCAATAAAAAAAATCATAAAATACAGAGATATATAGCACATATCAAAAAATGACAAAATATGCAAAATAATACTTAATATTTAGGATCTATTGACTACAAATCAAACTTGTATTATATCTAACTATTTTTTGGAATACTCAGAAGAAACATGTACATGCATATAAATCTGGGCCCTAGTTATAACTTTATAGTCCTTTAAAGTTAAGACTAGATTAATAGACAAAAATTTAGATATCCCTGTGCCACTCAACTCCTCTCAACAAAACCTTAAATGTCTAGAACTTGCAAACTTGTCCAAAATTTAATTTTTACATATTAAAATGCTTTGCATAATTTTTTGCTTTGTAGTATGCAATTAAAAATGTATTTTATCTTATAAAACTGTTAAATTAATTAAAGTGTATTTTGTGGATGTTTATTTGAATTACTTTACCCTCCACATTAAATGGGTTCTGCTCTACTGTAGTATGTGTAAAATTCTAATTCAATAATATTGTAAGTAGATAAAAAACAATTCTAAGTGGAAATAGCTTGTTAGTATGTTATATTTTTTAATATTGATAGTAGGACTGTAGTCTTGGTAAGCAAAGCACCTAATTTATATTATTATTAGCAATTCAGCAGGTAGAATTCACTTTTCCAAAAACATTGCATTTGAAAATATTGAGCATATACAATAAGTAATAACAAATGTAAAAGTTTTATTTATTCATAAATAATGTTTTTGAACTTTTGAACTATAATAATAATATAAATCAATATCGTAATTAATACTTTAAACATTTACTTTAGTCCAAATTTGAACATAAAAGTATATGTTATACTTATTCACAACTTTATTTTAAATTTCTAAATTCTCATTTAAACTACAAAAATTGAACATTTTTTAAATTTTTAACTGCAAAATAATTTGTAAATTTTCATAATTTTGTTAAAATATAAATGTCAAATGCTTTCAAAAATAAACTAAATATATTTTAAATATTTTTGTGTAACTATAAGAACAATTAATGAACTACTATTAGATTGTCAAGCTTTATGATCAAGCAAAAACATTTTTATTGACATTAGTTTTGTTTTATTTTTAATTTTAACAAAATAGATAACAACAATTGTTTGAAAAGAAATCTTTATTTAACTGTTGAATGTCCAATGTTATAAAATTTTAATTTCAATTTCTCATAAACATTTAATGTGATTGCAATACTTTTTTTTTATTTGTTTTAGGTAGAAAAATTTATGACTTATGAGGAATCTTGCATTCAATTTTTAAATCTTCAGATATAAAAAAATTTTAATATGAATTTTAAAATATTAAATAATTTATAAATTTTTGAAAATTTTAATGATTATAAATAAGTATTATGACTATATAGTTTTCTTAGTTGATATAATTTATTTTGATGCCTTGAAGTATTATTTAGATGACTCAAAGGTTTTTATAACATATTAGACATTGATAAAGCCACAATTACCATGAAGTGGCTCGTATCCTTAATTTAAATTTTTAAGCTAAGTTGTATGGTTTTAAATGTTTATGAAGTTTGATATTTTAAGAGTTTTTGAGTTATTGGATAATTGATGGATCGATATAGTGATCTAGCCTTGTCTCATGTTAGTGAACAAATCTTTAGATTTCATCTGTTTTTGTATGTAGCATAATATAATAGCAAATTGCATTGATTTTTTAGAGCTAATAAGCTGCAGTGATAATTCAAAAAGTAATTTTTTGACAGCGTTGTAATACATTGATGTTAGACTCACTGAAAATATTCTAGTTATATGTCATATGTCCGAATTGTTTTTATAATTACGTACAGTAAATGATGGACTTAATGGTTAATTCAAAGTGGTAACTAGTAATTGACAAATGAACATATTTTATGAAAATTTATAAAAAAAAATGTAAAACTCAAATGCCAATAAATAGTTTAATAATTATTAATAGTCAAACTGTTTTGAAAATTAATGTCTAATTGATAGAATTGTGGTTTCGCCGCTGTAAATGAAGGCTGTTTTCTCCTAAAATGTTAAGGTTAAATACATAATAGTACCCAACAGCTAGTTGTCCTCATAGAGAGGAAACCCTTCGGAAGGTTTTTCAAGCTTCCTTTATGTGAATTGTAATTTGTAATATATTGAGTTGAGCAATACCATTGATTTTAAAATCAATGGTAATATTAATAAAGTTAATAGTGAACTAATTATCGTGTGTTAATTATTGCTAGTTGATTCTATTACATTGAAAAATACTGGAATATTTCTATATTGACTAATTTAAAGTATAAACTAGATCCAATTTTTTGTCTAAAATCACTTTCATGGTTGAAAATTAAACCACTTTTTCAACTAAATATCATCAATACATACACAAATAAAAACATAGTTTGACTTTACACGATATTAAAAAAAGGTAATATTTAAAATTTAAAAAAAAAAATTTGAGTCACAAGAGATTGGACTTATATATATTTGTATAATGCATTATTTTATGTTTAATTAATAACATGTTGAAGTTTATGTAAAAATAAAGTATTAATTTACTATGTATACATCTATATGTCAAATATAAAGGAAAAGTCTCTGAAGGGTATTAAATTTTTTTTTACAATCTATAAAAGTTTAATTTAAGTAACAATAAAGTTCCATAACTATTCTGGTGTTTTTTTATGAGAGCTCCAACCATGGAAACATTTTGTAAATCTACGCGATTCCTTGTTTTTCAATGCCAACATTAATTTTCGTGGTTTTTCCGGTTGTTTAACTCTTAGATGTTGTATGTAAACCTGTAAAAAATTGAATGTATTATTATAGAAATGAAAACACAAAATTGTAAAAATATTTTTGTATATTATATAAATACAATGCCATTAATTTTGTATTATTGAATAAGAGAAGATAATTAATCTTATAAATAGATTTAACAACTAATAATTTAAAAAATCTATGATCCATTATTTAATTCAATATGATTGACTACTTGTTAGTTATTAATAATTAATAAAGTCTTTAATAAGATAAGATAAAATAATAATTTATTTGCCAAAAAGAGACAAAAATAAAATCACTTAATAACATTATTCATTTAATAATATTACAAAAGAAATACTAAATAGTTTCTTCCAATTAACCATTGAAGTAAACCTTATGTATGTGCATTAGTTTCTGATCATTTATTTATTTATTAATTATATATCATACGGGCTGAGTCCTTTTTACAAGGATATATAAATTAATATAATTGACAAAATTTAAACATATTATCAAAATTATACATTTTTATATAATATATTAAATCTTTTGCTATTTAATATTCATTATTATAAGCATTCTACAGGGTCACTAAATATTAAACAATATGATTAATTTAATATTGATATAAAATATCTTACCTGAGCAGATTTATAAGCTAATTTTATTTCTACTTCACTGCTTCTAGCACCAAGCCATAAAAATACTTGCTCCCCGTTGTCAAGGATCATTATATCATCATCAGCTAAATCATCCTAAAATTAAAGATTTTTAAATATTTTATTAACTGTACATATAGTAGAAATGATTTGAAATACTTATTATATTCTATTAAAAATAAATAACGTTTTAGTAACTATAAGAATTAAAATAAGAGTTTAATCTTTATACAACAATAATAATAATAATAATAATAAATAGTTAAAGGGTGAGGAGGTGTTTCAAAAATACAAAAATGTTAACATTAACCTGACAAAAATCTGAACATTTTTCTGATATAGTGAAATAACCCTTTTCATTAGAACATCGAAATAATCTTGTAAATTTCATATATTCTGCATCTTGCTCATAAGGCTTTTCACCGCCTAATGCAACCCAGAAAAAGTTATTGGGTTCTTCTCCTTCATTTATTACTTGTAAACTAGTCCATGCCTAATAGTTAAAATAATTTAGTATTAATTTTAATACTCATTTATTATTGATTTTTGTAATACTTGCATCATTAAACATATCATCAGCAATTTCTTCAGCTAATTTTATATCTTCTGGGTCAGTTTTCGATCCAACCCACAAATATACAATTCCATTAGTATCTTCTTGATCAAATTTAACTTTTAAAATATAACTAGAAATTAATAATAAGCAATTAATTGATATAATACAATGATGTAATGTAAATAAGATTACCAAAATGCTGAATTTAAATTTCTCGCATCTGGTTTGATTTCAATAAGCCTTGAATACAGTGCACTACCATTAGATCTTAAATGATAAAGTTGAACTGGTGCTGATTTTATTTTTCTTTTACCAGAATGTATTACAAATTTTCTTTTAAAATGAGACAAAAATTTAATATTTTCTTGTTGTTGATGAGTACGAATTACTTCTAGTTTTTCACCAAGCATAGCCTTAAATTGTTTCTCTAAGCTAAAGTAATAAAATCAGTATTAAAAGAAGAGTTTAAAGAAAAATATTTAAATTACCTAAAAGTAAATGTCAGCCAACCCATATTTGAGGCATCTCTTCCTTGCCAGAAATATACAACACACTGGAAATCTTCTGGTTGACCATCTGAAATATCTTCATTTCCTTCTTCATCATCAACAGGTACCCAATAACGGCATAAAAATACGTAACAATCTTTGCTATAAAATTGTCCTAGTTCATCTTCAGGTAATCTCACAAATTTTTTTCCTTCTAAAACAAATGACTCCATTTGGTCTAAATCATCATTCCAGTCTTGCATCAATTGTAATGCTTCATTAAACAACATTGGTGGCTGACGTGGAGTAAATAATGCTGCTAAATCATGCTTAAAAAAGTAACATAAAACAATAACACATTATTAAGAAGATATCAAAAAAAAAAAATTATTGTTTGCAATGATTACTTTAGTTTCTTGTTTCATAGCCCATTTAGTTAGGTCTGCACCAGTTTTTTGAACAGATTCTGCTGTTCGAGTAAAATCTACGGCAATCACTTCTTCCCACCCAACAAATCTTATTTTGAAAATTTGAGGTTCATTTCCTTCTTGAATTCGCATTGTTAAGGCATAATCTGGACGCTCAATCATAGCAAATAATTCTTGAGAGAGTTTAACAGCAGCTGCTCTCACCAACCGTGTTGATTTTTTTCCAAACCTTCAGTTAAAAATAACAAATAACTTAAATAAATTTAATTAAATATACTTCAATTAATTTAATTGTTTTACCAAACATATAAGTCAGTAGAAGAATCGAGAATATATACATTTTTAGAATTTAAAAGTGAATGTTCTAAAGTATTATGTAATATCTCAACTTGAGGTAATTCTAAGTAGCCCATACCCAATTTAACTTGATATAAACGTGGACATGGTGGTTCAAAGTTTTCATCCACATTAGCCTAATATAAATTAAAATAATATAATAATATATTTTCATCAAAAAATAAAAATATTAATACTAAAGGTTTTAATACAAAGTAGTAATAAAAATGAAATTATAATTTAATTAAAAATAACTACAATTTTAGCTAAGGTGTATTTTATGAAACTAATACTACTTGCTTGTATATCAACAAAAGAGTCAAATGTATCATCCATTTCCAATAAAACCCGAAATTCTTTACTTTCTTCGCCAAATTCTTCAATAAATATTTCTGCACTATTTTTTCTTTCGTTTTTGTTTATTTTTTCAGCCAATAATCTTTTAGAATAATTATTCATACTTTAGATGTAATTTAATAATTTAATATTTTAAAATTTAAACCAATTTTACCTTGCTTTTGATTTAAGCGTGTTTTTTGCTTTAGTACCTTGCCATAAAAAAATTGATAAACCAGCATCTAAAATGAATACATATCCAATGTCCAAAGATGTATAACATAATTTGACAGGTTCTAAATGAACAGAAGTTCCATGAGCATGTACTCTAAACATGCGTGTGAAATAAGTCTATAAATAAATATAAAGAATCATATTATATCATATATTAGAATTACTAATAAATTATAATAAGACAACATACAATATCTTCTACTGTATAAAATCCACTAGCAGTACGACCTCCATCAATATAAACCAACGGTGAATCAAATAATGATAAAAACTCTTCTGATTCTTCACCTAATTCTTCACGTATAGTTCTACATTCAGCTCCCAAAAAATTTCTTAAATTAACAGCATGTATAGCTGCACATGCTCTTTTATCAAGCTGTATATAAATATTTAAAAAATGTATTTAATATTATAACTTATTTCAATGTTTAAAATTTCACTTACAGAAGCATTATCTCCAATCCAGAAAAAAATTTTCCAACATAAACTATCTGATGTAGCATTAACAGTTGTATGCAGAACAATATAACAATCTCCTCTATACAGTTTACCATAAGCTACTTCATCAACCAAGTTTGGCAAAAAATTTTCTATTTCCCAAACACTAAGACCAGGAAGTCTACCAGTTCCTTCTTCAAATAATTCACCATAATCAACTGCAGGCTTTTCTAATCCTTCATCCCATCTTTTAGGTCTAAAAAATATTTATAAGAATAAACTGACTATGAAACACAATTTATTTAAAATAATAAAACAAATATTTTAAATTACTTTAATGACTCTGCTTTTATACTATCATCAAAAGTTTCATTGTTTTTATCATTTGCTATGTCTTGCATACCCTGTAAAATATAAATTATCAACTGTGCTTCAAGCTAAAATGTGTATTGTAAACATTTTTTTTTTTTTTTTAAATAATAATTCTAAGAAATTAGTATTAAATAGAATGATCTTAAATAGTCAATTTCAAAAAATAAATATTACAATACAAGATAAATTAATAAATTCCAAAGACAATATATAGTCATCAAAGTTATATTGAAAAATAAAATTATATATTCAAATACTTTGAGAATTTTTGCTTGTTTTTCTTCTTCATGATCCCTTTTGCTTCTACGTAATCTTAATTTACGAGCAATTGGATCACGGGTAGAAGCTTGAAAATAAATAACATAATTAATTAATACATTAAATATTAAACATAATTACACCAGTTTAAAAAAACTTACCTTGAGATGGCTGTATAGAATTTGGAACTACAGCTCCAGCAAGTCTTAATTGGTTTTGTAGAGAAAAATCAATGTTATAAAATTGTAATCCATCAGTTGCAGTAGAAGTAGGTTTTGGTGGCATTATTAAATTTGGATTATTACTTAAATCAAGGACTTCTATGTCTTTTAATAAGTGAATCGTATCAGGTAAAGTAATTAATTTATTAGAGCCAAGTAAGAGTTTTTTTAAGCTTCCACATCTACAATAAAAAAAGGAAAAATCATTATTTCATAAAAAGTATATTACATTTATTTTAAGGAAAAAATTATAAAATTACTCACCTACATAAACCTTCTGGAATCATTTCTAACAAATTTCCACACGCAGAAAAAACTTCCATTGCAGATAATTTGCCGATTCCAGAAGGAATACCATCAAAATCAAGTTTATTGTAGTTTACATATAACCGTTTGAGTGATGATAGCTTACAAAGTGAAGCTGGTAAAGATGTCAATTCATTGTCTGAAAGTTGAAGAACTTCAAGTTCCTGCCAAACCTCTAAAAAAAAAATTATTAATAAGAGAATACTCTTAAAACTTTATGATTAAAAACTAAAATTTAATGTATAAAAATTAATGCCTAAAATATATACCTAATGCTAATGAAAGCTCTATGATAAGATTTGATGACAAATTTAATCTTTTTAAATTAGTCAATGTGTAAAGTGCATCTGGTACTTTTGGTAGTTGATTACAGCTCAAATCTAAATCTGTTAGGGATGTCAACGTTTCAAGACTTGGAGGCATATTTGTTAAATTTCGGTGAGTATTGCGCATATGTAGCGTTGTTAAATTTTTCATAGATGGTAATTGTCTAGAATATATAACAATACATGATTTAAAATAATGTTATTTCTTCACAATTTACAGTAACTACAATAAATGTATAATTAAAAATATTTATACAGCAAAAATTATTTAGTAAAATCTTCAATTTAAAATAATATGATTTTTAATTAAATAATATTTTATTAATAATATTATAAACAGAGTTATTTTAAAATATTTTATAGAAAACAATTAATTTCTTACAACATTTCTTAAAAAACCAAATAATTTAGAGGTGTAATATTTTCAATGAGAATATTAACTTGTATGTAATCCAAAAATGTAATACTTAAAACTTTCTGTACAATATTTTTAGAATTGTTAGTTATTTAAAGTAAATTATTTTATAAAATATAATTATTATAATTTTAAAAATGATAAATATTTACCTTAACTGAAAATGGTCTAATGGATTATGATTTAACATTAATGTCTGCAAATTTGTTAATCTCCTCATTTGTGGTGGGAGTGTTTGTAATTCATTATTGCTTAAATCTAATGACAATAAATCTGTCAGATGAACAAATAATTGATTAGGAATGGAACTTATCCTAAAAAAAAAAAAAAAAAACCTTAATAAAAATTATTGTTAATTATACAAATATAAAATATAATCTTTAATCTGAAGCCAATAGATGTTGAAATAGTATTCCATTTTTGATACTGTGTTTAAAATATTTTCCGATTGTTATCTTAATGGCATATTTAAAGAGCAAAAAATTGTTAAGACTTACAAAATGCCATTATAACTAAATTCTACTAACTTCCTATATCTACTATTTTTCCCTATTAATCATTAAAAAAAAAAAAAAATAAATATTTAAAAAGTCACTTATTTAGAAAATTAAACTTTCTAAGTTTTAGCATGTTCTTGCTCTATACAAGTACATAACATGTTCTAAAATACAAACTTCATTAATTTAATATTTTTAAAAAGCTTTAATATTTTTAATAAAGATCATTAATTAATTGTAACTATCTATATAAAAATTCTAAAAAAATTTATTAATGCTGCAAAATCTATAAAACAAAGTGATTAAAGATCAAGAAAATTTTAATTATATGAGATAATAAAAAATATTTTTAAATATTTTTAGTTTGTATTAGTAGGTCTAAAGCCTATATACGATAAGTGGTCAACTTGCAAGTTGCTTACCACATGTGACTCGCATCTTTTTTGTAAATATTAAATTTTACTAAATATTATTATAAATTTTAATTTTTTAAGTATTATTTCATAAAAAATTATCAAATTATATAAAATGGATATATAAACATTTTGGCTTTTAGTATCATAGTATTTGATTTATGTGGTCCACAAAATCTATTAATGTTGACCCTTCTTGCTATATACTATGGTAGCACCTACGGCTCCTTAATATGCAATTAGCAGCTCTTTTGAAAATTTATCAGTTTATCAATTTATCGAGACAATAGTATACCCCTAAAAGGTTGTTTAACCTGTGTGACTCTCTGGACTATGGTTTAGTAACTTTTTAAAAAAATGGCCCTTTCCTATGAAAAGTTTACCGACTCCTGGTCTAGAGTAAGAGTAAGTATAACAACAGTTTAAATTTTAAATATTACCTATTATGAGAAAGATTTAACACTAGAAGACTTGAAGATGATTCTAAACCATCTGGTATTCTAGTTAATCGGTTATGGCTTAAATCCAAAGTTGTCAATTCAGTTGTTGTTTGATTATTGTAAAAAAGTTCTTGAGGTATACCAGAACTCTTAATGCAATTATGACGAGCAATTAATGACCTCAATGAGCATAGTTCTGTAAGTTCTCCATATAATCTTTCAATATTATTATGTGCAATTGACAAATGCTCCTAAATTATAAATAAATAAATTACTAATTTAAATATTATGATATTGAGTTTACTGAAAATAAGTTACAAATTTACAATTTGCTAACATATAGTGTCAAACAAAAATATTTTATTTATTACACAAGTCAAATAACAAAAACTTATATATATATATATATATACAAGCAAAGTATAAAAAATATTTATGTATATTAATATAATAAATACATACTAATTTTCCAAGTTTTCCAATTTCTTCTGGAATTTCATGTAATTTTACTCTATTTAAATTCAGCCATTGAACACTTGACATTGACATAACAGCAGAAGGAAATTTTGATGACTAAAAAAAAAGTTAATTTTTAATTGAGGAATAAGACTAGTATAATTAAAACATGATTTATTACAATTTTTTAAGAGTCGAGATAGACAAAATATTAATTGATAGATACATAAGACATATACTTAAAGGGTTAAATAAAGGCAGTTTTAATGCAATTTTGGGTAAAGAATAAAATTTTAAAATTTTAAATATCTCTAAATACTAATTCAAAGTAATTATCTAAACAATGGAACTATATTAGTATCATTGTTAATTGTTGCTACAATATTTAACATAGTATCTTAGACTAAGTTTTGGCATGAAAATAAAACATTTATGCTACAGCCAATGATTATAGTAAAAAACCAATAATACAGTAGAACCTCATTAGATTGACTTCACTTAATCTTAACAGTCATTCAAGGCTGTTTTGATGTTTATCTTAAAATAAAATCTAGCCAGCAAACACAACTTCTGTAATCTAACCAATGAATCAAGGCGGCATCTATAAAGCTAAGCGTTTATAAATAAAGAAACTTTAAAATTAAATTTTGTATCTTGAGAAACCAGGTGCCAGTAAAGAAGATAGAAGTGGATTAACATGTTATAGAATCTCAAAGATTACGTGTTTAATTCATGTTATAAAATTTTGCATCTGCTATTAACGATAAAACACAATCATTTTGATAAACTTTTAATAAATAAAGAGATTAAGCCAGATACTAGATTGGAAACACATTCCGTTAAGGTGATAAAAAATAAGTTTCATTGAGTTGTGGCTAGAAGTAGATGAAGATGATCTAGGTTATCACATTTTAATTAAGAATGCTCTAAAAGGGATGGAGTGATGTACATTATTACCCCAAATCCATAACTTACAAAATTAAAAACCATCCAAACACGGTCATAAATATTTTGAAAATAACAACAATGAAAACATATCTGCATTTTATAAACATTAGAGGTGTCGATATAATTTAATATAGAAATTAATGAGAAAGGAAGACAACAAAAAATCAGCAATTTCCTCAAATCTGTATGATAATTTTATAGAGCCTAATGCTATGTAAGCATGTTGTATATTATAATACATATTCTTAAATCTACAATACAGGTTTTCAGATTACTTTGTTTAATGTGGAGTTTCATTAAGCCACATAACCTAGAGAACCAATTAGTCTTATGAGGTTCTACTATATTTGTTTATTTTTTTTTTTTAATAATACAAAAACATTATTGATTAAAAATTCATTATATTTTTGTTTTAAAAACTAAATTAAATTTTTTAATTCTTAGCGGAATATGATGAATTTATTGAATTAAATAAGGAAAAATTAGATATTTTTTTCAAAGGTACTTCCTGATTGCAAATTAGATAAAACTATTTGATACTTTTAAGGTATCAAAATTCTGAGTATTACTTGAAATAATTGTGAAAAATAGAAATTTTAATGTAAAATTAGTATTTGATAAGATCAACTTTGTTTTTTGATGTAACTAAAATATTTTGATGCTATATGAGTTATTTATAGACATTTTTACATTTTAGATTTTTTTTTTTTAATTTCAATAAAAAATTAAATACAAGGTTCCTCATACATTATTCTAAATATATACTAATTTAAAAGTATTCAAAATATTTAACATGTTACAAATTTATAGTAAAAAATAAGTATAATTCCACCAACATATATTCTTAAATATATAAGAAATTGATAATTAATTAATACATAATGATTTTCTTATTTTGTTGCAATTCATACACAAATAATCATTGAGATATTTGAAATTTTTATACATAAATATCAATTTTTTTTTGCTGGACCCAATTAGTGGTTTTTGTAACAATTTAAACATAGTATTAATACAATATTAGAAATGCACATAACTCAATTTTTATAGTTTAAGATTAATTACAACGTTCATCATAAGTAGTTAATATTATAATCACTAACCAATAAACCTAAAAAAATACATTTATACAATGTTTTTTATTTCATATATTTTAATTTTAAATTTGGAAGAAATTATATATTTTACTTTTAAGCAAAAAATAACAATTTTAAATTTTTTTCATAATTCAAAAAAATTATTTGTGAAGATTTGTAATTTTACTAACCTAACTGATATAGTTTATTTCTTATTTAAGACTTATGAACTAAACACTTTGTAGATTTATTACTTAATTTAATATGATTACAATTGAAAAATCTTGCATGCTCACACAAAATTAATACATTTTCACACTTTATAAAAATATTATAATAAAAACTAACTACATGAATGACCAAAAATTAGTGTAAAAATCTGTATAAATAAATGTAATAACGGAACAAAACAATATAATTTACTTACTTTAAAATCATTGTTACTGAAATCTACACCTCGTACAAAAGGCAATACTCCAGTATTTGCCATTATAATATTGTGTGATGTTGTTGGTAAAATAAACAATAGTATAGAACCGTATTTATTGTTCTACATAAATTTATTTCACATAATTTATACTTTTATTAGTAATAATAATAGAAAAAATGTTTGCCAACTAATTAGTCAATGACTAAGAAACATAAATATCGAGTGAACTTTAATATTAAAATACTGAGATTGAATTTATAGTACGGTGAATAACAATAAAATAATAAAATAATTTAATTATACATTCCATTATAGTTTCAGTATTTTCAACAATGAATTACATTTTATTCAATATTCATAACAGTTATACTCAGTATTGAAAACACTTAGTACTTACTAATTACTACATAATACGCTCAATTACTCATCATTACTTATTCATTAATAATCATTTGTAAAGAACATTTTTATTAATCATTATACAGCTATTTAACTCTTAATCTTTAAAAATCAGCTATTATAGTACTAATTTTAATTATTTATTATTATTATTATTATTACCGTGTCCTGATTTTTACCTGTTATCACTACTTGTTCCGTTCTGGAGTTTTGATAACCCACAAATGGGTACTATGAGAACGAGGAGATGCATGATAGGACTAGTGGTCACACTGTCGTATTACTTTTTCAAGGTCATATTTCGTTCTCCCATTAGATTAAATGTTAAAGAAAAAAATTAACTATAGGTAAACAGGTATAATGTATTAATGTGTATTACGATATTTTATTACATGTCTACACACTAAACACGGTGCTTATGAAATGTAGACCTAGGTGGTTAGACAGTTAGGTGTAGAACACTAGATGCGGGCAGACAAACGTTGTTACTTGTGAACTTGTGATTACTTGATCACTTCCTATTATATATTTAAATATGTTCAAAAAGGTAGACGACGTAGTGTGCTGACAGACACAGACAATAGTACCATATTATTGTAGGCTGGCTTTTAGGTGTTATATTTACTAACGATAATTACAATAATCATTTGTAAACATACTACATTCAAATTTCATATAATAATTATGTGCGTACAGGCGTTACAGTCGCACTAGAGAACCTTGAATTTTTTTTCTGTCAAGGCACTTTTGTATTTATAATACAAATTAATAGCGACCTAATACACAGTTAAATGTGTATTGACTGTGAGTCACCGTAGTACACCTCAACCACAGAATATAACCTACTCACCGACCAACGACAAGTGTGTTCCACTTACTATGGTACACCCGCACTGGCGCACTGCACGTCTGTACAACTCAATCGGCTTATAGGCTATTTCCTGTCACTTTCCCCCTGATTCCTTCTTCCCTATTGGTTTTCGTAACATGGCCCAATACCCGTCGGCCTTCATATTCTCACATGGATCCTCGCGCGTACTATATACACTAGACATCAGTATAACATATATATTATATATATGACGATTAACGGTTCACAGTTCCACATCCACAAGTCACACGCATTTAGTGCACGTTAATGACCGTTCGACATGTAACTATGTGCACTTCATAATATCATGTTAATGTATTATTCTGACAATAATCGAGGAAATGCCATAAATTATCTGTTGCGATTGTGCCGACTATAAATTTGAATGTTCAATGATTATAAAATTAATCAAATTATAATATAATTATACAAAAACAAACATTGTGCAACGTCTGTGGTCTATATCGTAATATATTATGGTTCAATGACGATTTGTTTAACTTAAAATACCGTCATCAAATATAATATACCGAAGTGAGTATTTTTAGTTTTTTAACGTTGAATGTTATTTAAAAAAAAAAAAAATGCTTAATCATGACATTTTAGAAAATTTATAAGATCTTATCATCACGTTTGTATTCAAATTCTTTATTATACTTTATTTAGTACTTAATTACCAACTATTAATAATTCGCCATTTTATTATTGTACCAATAAGAATAAAATTATGCTTTAGAATTAATGAATATTAAATTAATCAAAGTTGTTGACTAAAGTTATGACATAAAAAATACTTGTCATTTTAACCAATTAATATTTTATACCTATTTTTTTTCACCATTTTTATAGATCATTCCAATTATTGAGTTTAATATGGATTTGGTTAACAATAGCATTTTGTTAACTAAAAATTCAGTTAATAATTTGTTTGGACAACGGGAACCTTGGCAAGTTGCTTCTATCACAGCTTCCAGTATATTAACATCTTATTGGCTATGGAATTTTTTATGTCAAGATGAAAGCAAGTTTCTTTTATTTTAAATTAGAAAATCAAAATACTAATCATACTAAAAGTTTTAAAGTAATCCCTAATCTTAAAATTGAATTATATATTGCTAAAATAATTTTAGTATTTCATTACATTTTCTCACTTCTGATTTCTAAACAAACAATTATTTCATTTCTTATAGGTGGTTTATACCTACCTAATAAAATTAACTATCAAATCTAGACTTACAAAGCTTAAGTAAAAAGATATTATTTTTTAAGGTATTCACAAATAAATACAAATTGATTGTATTATTGTAAAGCCCTAGAAAATGACTATAATTTTACCAGATGTTTCCAAAAATTAAGTAGTAGCTATTAATACAAATACGTTGTTATTGGTTTATAATTTTTTATTTTTTAAACTATTTATGTTATTTTACCCATTATTAGATTTTATATTTTAAATACTGTAGATATCTATATTTTGTATTCTTTTTTTGAATTGAATCATTGTTGTAAAAAGTGTGTAATTTATATACAGCTATAAAAATATAAGGTGATTCATTAAATATTATCGCCATGTTTATTAGAGTTTAAGATTTTTAAAAATATATTATAAAACAATTTTAATGTTCACATAAATTCTTTATTTTTTTAATAGTGTATTAGTAGTTACCAGTTACATACAACTATTTGAACAGCAAAAATACTTCTAATATTTTTGTAAAATCTATTTATATAACATTTTTCTACTTACTAAATAATCATATACATTTTCTGACTACATTTTTTAGGTTTGTATAACAGATTTAAAAAATTTACATTTACGCAAATTAAAAAAATACCAAAATTCAAAAAACAAGTCGAAGAAGAAACTAAAAAAATTTCTGACCTTTTTGAAAATGAAGTTATTGAAAATACCAAGAGTGAAAAATACATTGTTGAACTCCCATCACAAGGAATTCCTCGAGATGAATTAATTAAAACTGTAAATAGGTATTTAGATCTTGGTAAGATATAGTTTTTTTTTTTTTCTAAATTCATATGCATTATTTACAAAGTTTACTTTTTTTTTAGGTAAATATAAATGGAAAGAGGGGTTTATTTCTGGTGCTATTTATTATTATGATGAAGAACTAATTAAGTTGCTTACTGAAGTATATGGTTTGGCTTCTTATACAAATCCTCTGCACTCAGATATATTTCCAGGAATTTGTAAAATGGAAGCAGAAGTTGTACGTTTAGTTGTAAATCTATTTCATGGGGATTCCAATGCTTGTGGAACAGTATGTTATAACAAAAAAAATAAAAAAAATAGATTAATAATCATTAATTTTATTATTTATTTTACTTAAGATGACTAGTGGTGGAACAGAATCAATTATAATGGCATGTAAATCTTATAGAGATTTTGGAAAAAGTGAACGCGGTATTAAAAAAGGTGAAATAATAGTTCCACGATCGGTACATCCTGCATTTGATAAAGCTGCTGCTTATTTTGGCATTAAAATTGTACACATTGAATTATATCCTGATACTTATGCAGTTAATTTAAAAAAAATGGAAAATGCAATAACAAAGAATACATTGCTGGTAAGCTAATTATATATTATTACATATTTTAAACATACAAATTAAAAAAAAAAATTAAACGGATGTGTAATTAATTTAACTGGTGGAGCTTTTGTTAATTAGGCTTTGACAAATAAGTAGGTGAAGTTAGAATAACCTTTAAAGTTTTGATTTAAAATGTATTCAGAAAAATAGTAGTATTGTAACCTATTGTGTTCTATTAAACATAAGAAATGAATGGGGTAGTGGTCAGGCAATACTTGTTGTATATTAATTATTATAATGCCTCACCCCTACAAAGCAATTGGTTTAAAATTAAAATCAATAAATTATTAACAAAATGAATAAATGCCTAGGTGTTTTTGTTCAATAGTTATGGGCCTCTTTATACTTTTCAAGGTAATCATTATTTTCCAAAACGACTTGTATTTTTAATTTTAAATTATAAATTCTTATATTTTACACTTAATAATGTACATTTATTTATATAAATTTAATAAATATCACTATAATATAAACATTAAAATAATGATATATTTTAATACAGTGGTATTCAACTGATGAGTCACATAATATTTATAATTGGGTTGCGATAAGTCTTTTTTTTTAATAAAATTTAAGTTTATTAGATGAAATATATGTCAAAACGAAACAGTCTTGAAATTAAAGATGATATAGAGATGCACTAGTCAAATTAGCCAAGATGGAATTTATTATCTGAAAACACTCAAGGACAAATATCAGATTAAATTTTTTGTATCGTATTTTATTCTATTATATTTTTTCATATGCATTCTATACATTTTCAATTCATAATTATTTAATATTGTACCTACTAAAATATAATTTTTATCTATTCAGTTAAAATATTACTACTATAAAGCATTAAGCAATTGTAGCTTTTTTTTGTTTTTCTACAAAGCTTAACTGAGTCACAAAAAATACAAGCCCAAAAACTTGGGTTGCGAGTCCAAAACGGTTGAAGACCACTAATTTAATACATATCTAATAGTGATGACATTTTTTTGACTTTGAAACTTAACTTATAAATTAAATATTAGTAAATTGAATACATTTTTGAAGAATTTACAATATTTAATATATAGCAATTTTTCATTGAGTTTTTTATTTTTTATTTTATTGATTATAAGAATTACAATCTGTGGCAGTGTTTCACAATAAACGTCTTTTTAAATAAAAAACAACAATGACATGAAAGCTTGAATAGGAAGAAACCCACTAGCCCCATACCTACAATATTACTCAATAATTGTTTTTTTTCTTATGACTGACCCAAAGTATTACAATAACACAAGATCTAATAGGTCGTGAGGCCAGTCCCTGTTTAGATGATGAGTGATGTTGTTTGGGATAGTTGTGGAAGACATTTGATGAATTGATGGATTAGAGTAGTCTTTTAGTTTGTTTTAAAATGTTTTGTAATGTTTATTTGTTGTTGGAGGTCTTTATGAAGATCTTGATTTTTTTGTACCAGAGAGCATTTACAATAATTTTTAGAGCTATTGATTGAAATTATTGTAATGGTCTAATATTAGAGTTATAAAAGATTTATTAATAATTTAAAATTAATATAAATGCCAATTCTTAATTTATAAATACTTATAGAACTTGGTAAATTACCTTATTGAAACTCATAAAACATAATACACATAATACAATTATTTTTAATAAATATATTATATAGCACAAAAAATGAAGGGGATTGTAACAAAATTTTAGTTTTAATTAATTATTTTGTTAAATATAAATATAAACATAAAGTATATTATTATTTATTATACATAACCATGTATGATACTTACAGCTAGTCGGATCATTTCCTAATTTCCCATATGGAACATCTGATGATATAGAAGCAATATCAGCTTTAGGTCTTAAGTATAATGTCCCAGTCCACGTTGATTGTTGTTTAGGTGGTTTCATTGCAGCATTTATGCCACAAGCAGGTTTTCCACTACCTCCATTTGATTTTATTTTACCTGGTGTTACAAGTATATCTGCTGATACACACAAGGTACTTTTTTAATGCTTTAATTATTTATTTCTAAATCAAAATAATGTACTAAATAAATTTATTTTAAATTTCATCATACTTAATCACATATAAGTATGGATATGCACCCAAAGGTTCTTCAGTAATATTGTATTCTGATAAAAAATATAGACATAACCAATATTATGTGTGCACAGAATGGCCTGGTGGTCATTATGGTTCACCAACTATAGGCGGATCAAGATCTGGGGGTAATAATATTTGTTTAAATTTATAACAATTTCAAAAAATTATGAAATTAAATGCATAATTTTATTTCTATATTGTACATGATACTGTAATTTTTAAGGTATAATTGCTGCATGCTGGGCCACTTTAATGTATTTTGGTATGAATGGCTATATTACTTCAACAAAAGAAGTTATGGACACTAAAATATTTATTGAAGAACAGTAAGTGTTTTATCAATAATCACATTTTAGAAACATTTGATTATCAAATACTATGTAATATCTTTTTATAGTAAATTTTTTTTAGCATATCTATTACCCAAAGTTTCTTGACTAAAACTAGATTAATTACTAATATGTCATCCACAGAACATTATTATCTTATTTCTTTTAGTGTTCACCATGCTAGAAATTAAAAATAATATGTATATTTTTTTTTTTCATTAAACTTAAAAACAGTTGTTCAACATTTTATTTTGTGTAAATTTAAACATTGAACTGAGAATAAATTATAATATTTACCATGATTTAATTTAATAATATATATTATCAGGTTTAAATTTAATTTAAATTTATAATTTTGAGCACTAGTCTAAAGACATAATAAGAAAAATATTACTAAGTAGGTTATTATTCGTCACATTAAAATTAATTATGGGACAATAATTTATAAAATGATTGAATGAGTTTTCCATTTTCAAACTTGTATAATTTATTGACATAAATACTTGAAAATATTAAATTATTATTTTATTTACAGATTACGTAGTATGAAGGGTATTTTCATTTTTGGAAAGCCTACTACATCTGTGATAGCAATTGGTTCAAATGATTTTAATATTTATCGATTATCTGATGCATTAAATGCCAGAGGTTGGAATTTAAATACTTTACAATTTCCAATTGGGTAAGGTTTAGTTGATTACAATAATCATATTGTTTAAGTATTAAAGTTTAAACCAGATTAAAGAATAATATATAGTATATATGTATATAAAATGATAATTTTATTCAGGGCAATAACTTTTTTGGCTAGATTACATTAGATTGAATTTGAACTTTAGTTTACAAACTATCAATACCTACTTAAACATTTATTTAAACTATTCAAACTTTTAATTCTATTGCAAAATTTTCAATTCAATCCAAATGTAATCTAGCCAATATCTTCGATGTTACCTTAAAAAATGATCTCTCTGTTTAATAACATATATTTATAGGATTCATATTTGTATTACACATTTACATTCAAAACCTGGTGTAGCTTCATTATTTATTGAAGATTTAAAACTAGAATTAATTGAAATATTAAAAACTCCTAATGTTCAACTTTCTGGAAAAGTAAGTTAATTATTTAATCAAATAAAAGATTTTTTTTTTTAATTTTAAGTATTTTGATTTTATAGATGGCTATGTATGGAATGTCTGCCACATTGCCGGATAGAACAATAGTTGGTGATATCACAAGATATTTTATAGATGCTATGTATTATACTCCAAAATAATAAATTCTACATGTTGATATAAGCGTAATAAATTATTTTAATAATTATTAAATATTTCAAATTTAATTTGTTAAATAATTTTTTATCATTTATATTTTTGGTATTAAAAACTAATTGAATAAAAAATTATGCATGTTTGTTAATACATGTATTTAATATAAAAATTGTAATTTTTTATTTAACGTTGGCTGTTTTATGATATTTTAATTTTTTGCAAGTTACATGTGTATAATTTAAAAAATTCTAAGCATTGCAAAATATTAAAACATTGTAATATATTTTATGATTCCAACTTTAAAATTTGATTCTAATTAAAGCCTGTCTATATATTTTTACCAATTAAGTAGCTATAATTCTGAGAATAAGAATTAAAAATAAATCGATTTCAAAACAATAATTTTGAACAAACTCAGTTAGGGTTAAAGCATAACAAATAGCATTGTACAAAATCTAATGATTAATAATGGTATATTCTATAACTAATTGGCAATGGGTTAGAAGTAATTGAAAAATATGACAATATGTTTTCTAAATGCAAAAGCAACAATAGTTAGACATACTTCCTAAACAGTAGATATGTAAAAGCGTTTCTTTTTTTCTACTTTAAAAATTTTGTTCTTGTAATGATTTTAATTCTTGAGCAGTAAACTGAATCCTTGAGTTCTAATAATTAAAAAATTGGAAGTAATTGCTGTACTGTATAGTTGGCATCAAATATACCTCATCAATGAGTAGATCAGTACAGTATATATTAAATTTTAATTCAATGATTAATTATTGCATACAAAAAAATAATTCTAGACAGAAACTATGTGTCAGCTTATTTATAAAAACTACTAACTATATTATACTTGTATACAAGGTGATTTTTTGTCATGAATTTCTCATTATTTTAAAACCTTTTATAAAATATGTAAATTTTTTTTAATGTTTTATTTATATTGTAAATTTAAAAAAATAAATGTTTAAAAATGTATTGATAGTTTTTAAAATAATTAGTAATTTATGATAAAAAGAATCATCTTGTATATTTATATTGCTATTTAAATTAATTTATTTTACCATTGGTAATATGCTAAATTGAATTATTTTTTGTTGAACCATAATATGTATATTATTAATTACTATAAAACAGACATTTATATCATATTATTGTTATTAAATTTTGAGTAAATTTTGGCTTACAGTTTAACCAAAAAAATAGATGAAATTTCATATGTTTTAGATTTAGAATGATGTGAATAAATTCTTGATATATATGATGTTAAAATAGGCAATAGCTTAAAATTAATCTAAATATTTTTAAAATGTCATTGTAAATAGTTAAATATAACAATAAATGTAAAATTTTCAAGTTTTTATGAAGATTTTTGAATTAAAATAACGATAGTCTTTATTAATGATTTATAGGTCTTGGAAGTTGATTACCTTAAAAACATTTTTTAAAAAATGACCTAAAAAATTATGTATAAATGACCTAAAAAAATTATAAATATTTGTTTAAAAGTAATAAAAATACATTTTTAAAAAAAAAAGAATAAAAATTACTCAAAATTATTACATTGTACTATTAAAGCATATTTTATATTGGCAAAAGTAAAAAAATGACAGATAGCTATTGCCTTATTCTATCAAATCTTTATCTTTAGCTAACCGTTATATAACGTATGTAAAATATTATTTTATAAACTATAAATTTGATGTAAGTACTTATGTACAGTCTGTGTAAAACAAAAACTATGCATGTAAAGATGTTAATTGATAAAATCTAATAATAAATACATTAAATTGAGCTAAAAAAAAAATATGATGTAAAAATTACTAAAAAATAAAAAATACAAAATCAAAATTAGCTATTTAGATTCACATGTTTATGAAACACATTTGTGGCCAGGAGAACATCGTCTAATAAGTTCCTAAAAAAAAAAAAAATGAATAAACTTACAGGCCTAATGATTTATTTAAATTATATCCAATTTTATTATATATTTAAAATTGGATGAGTATTGTTCTACTGTAAATTAGTTGTCAAATAGGTCACAGAATGTAATATGTATGTGTTAAATATTAAGTAGTATTGTACATGAAAATCGATTAAAAATAGATTGGCATATTTATAGCATAAATATAATTCATGGTATGTTTTTTTGATAAAGCTATTAAATTTAATTTATTTTAATATAACTAATATAAGTACCTAGGATTATTAACATTGCTGTTACTAAAAAATGAATAACATTATAGATACTTGATTAAATGTTATAGTAGCATTCAAACTATTTTGACTGTAAACTAAGCGTTTATAGACATTCAAAATAAAAAAATTTTTAAATGTTGATAAAAAATGTTTGTGGAATCTATAAAATTGAAAAATTAACGTGATATTCCTCAATTCTCATAAATTATAAATATATCTATTTCAGGATATTAAAAATACTTAAGTATATATTTTAATTTTGCATAACTAGAAGTTTTAAACATTTTTAAAATGTTTAATTTTTACAGCTAAGGGTTAACAATTTAAAACGAGTTTTCCGTAAGTTTATACTGTAATCAAAAATATACATATTACATAATTATTATTGATATTTTCGGTCTAAATATATATTTAAAAAAATATTTTAATAAAGAATAATGGTTTAAGTTTTTATAATAAAAATATATTATTTCATATTTGCATAGAATTATGAAAATTTATAACATACAATGTATTCCTTAAAAATTAGGTATCGAATATAATAATATTAATATTATTTTTTTTTGTAATACAAAATCAGTTTATGCATCTATATTTATACCATATTAGTTGTACACATGGTTTCTTAAATTTATCGGTTTCGTTTATGTTGAAATAAATAAAAGTATTTTAAACCCACAACAATTTATTTAAAAACTTACTCTTATAATTTGTGTTGCCTATGTATATGAATTATAATTTAATACATAGGCATTGAATAAGTGTTTAAAGAAATGAAAAAATTTGTTTTAAATTTATGTTACCCACTGATGCAAAATTTGCTACTAGCTTCTCATTGGTCATCGACTACTTTTCATGTTGATATTACTTAGTTATATATAGTACCAATGGTTGAAATTGTAGATTTTTATTTCTTAGCATTCTTAAAAAAAATCTTTATTTTTATGATTACCCTTTTGTAGTTCAAATTAAAATTCCACGTCTAGTTTTTCTTGTTAAAAAACCTAATTAGTAATAAGTAAAAGTATATTAAATATTAATATATCATATTGTTTATTCATAATAATAAATTACAACTTATGTATATAATATATTATATAGTATACCTATATAATATACATAACAATCTATTATAATCTTAATTTAAATAAAAATAAAGAAAGGGAAGAAACCTGTTAACTACTTAACCACTAAAAGAATGTTCAGATCCCAAACATTAAAATTATTTGTTATATTCTCCATTTGGTCAAACTGTCTCGAGTATAAACAAGTTATAAACCAACCTTACTACTTGAGCCGCTGTCTGGAACAGTTTCCGATTCTGAATTCCGATTATTTATTTGATGTGTAAGAATTAAATTACTTGTTAATTTGTTATCCGTCACATTGCTCTTGAACTTGATATTGTTTGAGTGAAATTGTGTCTGATCTGTTCTGTTTTTATTGTAAATATTCTGTTCTCATTTTACAGTTTACAAATTCGTACGTATTGTATTATTATCTCTTAAGGTAAGACACTAAGTTGCTATCTAGATTTATTTACTTATTCCGTATCGGATATTTCGTAATAAACAATAAACGTGGCTCTTAAAAATACCGCCATAGCCGTTTATTTTGTTGTATTGCCGAAATAGACAATTGCAGTTAATGTAATTTTGTTGTTCATAAGACGTTTCTCATTAGGTCATACTGCATGGTATATTTTAACTAATTAATAATTAAATTATAATATTATGGGTATTATTTGTAAATTTTTTTTTATTTAAATACCATATAAATGAAACTAGTACTATGTTCAATTAAGAGACCTACCTATAGTTTTCTTTATTTCATTGATAATCGAGTAGAGGAATTTTTTATTTTGATTATGGTATAAACAATAGAACGATAAAATCAATTTTAAATATGAATATTGAATATTTTTATTAACCAATAAATTATTATAACTGTATCAAACATAAGAATTTATAAGGTTTCAAGCTTTTTGTATGAGTAGTTTTAAAATATTTAGATTTTAATTGTATCTTTCCATTTAGGCTTAGGCTATTTGTTTTGTATTTTTCAGTGTCAAGCCGATATCTATATTATTAATTATATAGTTTCCACATTAAAGTAATAAATAATTTTATAAACATAAAATAAAAATGGATACACTTGCTAGTTTTAATGAAGAAGATGAAACAATTCAGCGCTATGAATCTAATGTTGCATTTATAGTTGATGAGATAACATTTGGAAAAGGCACCCTGTATGTTGCTGAAAGTAAACTATACTGGAAGAATGATGCTACTAATCAAGTAGTTAGTATTGATTACAAATCTATGTCTGTATTTGGTACATGTAATCATCCAGTAGTACATGAAAAACCTTGTTTGCAAATAATAGTTGATTTCACTTATAAACCTTCTGATAATATAAATCCTGTTAATGGACAAATTTTAAATGGTGAAAATCATAATAATGAAGACAATGATGATTCTGGAGAAGATGATGACGATGAGGAAGAAGAAGAAATGAAATCTAAAATCAAACTAGTACCTGATAACCCAGAATGTTTGAATGAAATATATGAAGCATTTACACGTGTCCAGTCATTACATAATAGTAATGATGCAGATAGTGAAGAAGAAGATGAATTTTATGAAAATGAAGAATTTGAAGACTATGATGAAGATAATGCTGAACAATTGAGGAATTGAAATTTTCTAAACTAACATTTTATGCATTTATTTTTTTTTTATATTCTATCAGGCTCTATATTTTATGATAATTTTGAATATTTTCAAATAATAATTAACTAATGTTTTTCTTTATAATTTGTTATTTATTATAACTTATTATTTATCATTTATCTTTTTCATTAAAATTATTGAATATATTTCCTAATGTTTTATGCAATTTATGTATTTAATAATATTATAAATGTTTATTTAATTGGCATCCAAGAAATATCAATAGTTTTATTTTGTACAAGTTCTGTAGTACGTTTTTATACAAATATTTCAATTAAGTTTAAAGTTGCATAAACAACAAAAAATAGTTTAAAATCATATATCTAGCTGTACTTAAATATTTTTTTAAATAATATAATTGAAGTAAAAAAAATACTATACTTTTTGCTTGCATGATTAAAAGTTTTTTGATACCATTAATACCTAATCAGTATCACCTATTATAAATTTTCTTTTTATAAGTTAATTTCTCATATTTTCTATAGATATTATTGAGTATGTGCATTGTTGATTATAATTTTATATTGAAGTTCTTATAGTTCTTCATTAAATAACAAAATTACATATCAGTAATTTATTTTAAATGTAATTAATAGTAGATTATTTTATATGATATATAGTAGGGTTACAGGTATGAGGAGAATCATTAAAATTTTTAATAATTTTTAAATCAGTTTTGTTGAACAACAAACCTGTTGACTTAATAAAACATTTAATAATCATGAGTGTATTACCAATTCATTCCTTTAAAATTGAATCAAAATTTTAACTTATTAGAAAATTAAAAAAGTTTAATATATATTTATAATAATAATATTGATTTCAGATTTTATCCATTTAAATGAAAATCAATTTGTAACAGTATAAATTTAAAAAAAAATATACATACTAACTTTTTTTACTAGAAAAAAAGACATGTCTAAAATATGTTATTATATTTTCTATACTGGAAGTACAATTAATAAACATTGTACATATGTATATATTTACGAATTACTATCTACTACTAGGATTAAATAATATAATTTTTAATGGCATTACAATTAAATTAATTTTTGTACTAGTTTCATCATGCATATACATATGCCTTATTAATTCACGTTAGGTTACTATGAATTAATTATTTGGATTGTAATAAATTACTGTATTAAAAATATACTATATATGGTATAAAATGCCTATTACATTACTACACAAGTTGTAGTTCAAACTTTTGATTTATACAAGTTTTTGAAATTGAGACTATTTAAAACTGAGTTTAAATTTTAAAAGATCTGTTTATTATTTTTATTCAACATAATTTAAATTTATGTAAATATCAATGTGTTATAATAGAGTGAAAACACTAGTTATTATTAGGATTTGGCGCTAAGTTGCCATTCCGGTTAATTAATTTTGACACAGAAAATATCTTCTATAGTCTTATTAAATAAATTGTTGTTTTCTGATTTTAGAAAGAAAAAAAAATGACTGAAGCTGTGGTGAGTGGAAAAGATACACGTTGTTTATTTATTAACAATGGTGATGATTTGTTGACTTTAAAAAAAGTTGTATCCAAAAAAACAGATAAAGATGATGAGAAACAAAAGCTTCATGAATCTGTAGAAACTAATGGCAGTGAATTAAACGGAAACCATAATAAAACTGATAGTATAAATTTTGATGTTGATAATACATCTTCATTAGAACCAAATTTAGAAATGGATAGTGATACAGATCGTAATATTACTATTGGTTCAATTTGCACTCAAGAAGATAGAGAATCAGAAACTATTGATATCTCTAATGAAAATTCAAATGAAGCAGATGCAAAAAATGGTGAAAAGGATATTCAAGTAAGTTTAAATTACATGTAATATGATATTTTAATTTAATTATCAAGTTTTGTTAAATTTGAGTAAACACTCAAAACACTATGATTGTGTTTTACTTATATGTTGCTCATTTATAATAGTGTAATATGTATTAGTTTAAAATGTATTTAATTTTTCAGGTAAATTCAATCAAATGTCTAGATATTCCATATTCTCCAAGTGATTCTTTAGATGATAATGAGTATTCGCATGATTTGGAAGATGATTTAGAATTGAATAATATTAGGTCACCTGCATCTTTCTTTAATATATCATCAAGAGCACCATTACATTCTAACGAGGATTTAGATACTACGTTAGAAGATGATATTTTATTACTGGATGAAGAGGTATTAATTAATGAACGAAAGCGAAAATTTGAAGATTTACCAGAACAAGAACAAAAGTCTACTAAAATACTTAAACTATGGAATTTAATGAAATATCCTTTTCAAAAAATAACCTATGGTACTTCAATAAGTGAAAATGAACCAAATATTTCTATAGCTGAAGTCATAGTTGAAAAAGAGAATTCCCTAGAACCTGAGACAGTTGCTTGTGAAAATAATAGTGATAATGTAAAATCTGAAGAAAATAACACTCAAAATAATTCTGAAGTAGGTGGTGAAAATGAGGATACTTCAACAAATGAGAATACAAAAAAATTCTGTAACATAATGTAATTAGCGACAAAAAAGTATAAATTAATTATTGCAATATTCTTGTTTTAAAGAAGTGTATATTCATATTAGTTAAGTAATGCATTGAATATTTTAGCTTTGTGGACACAATTAGTCAAAAAAAACATGCCTTCCACTAAATTTGATTTTTTTTTTTTTGTATAATTTTTATTTTATGACCATTTTCGATGTTTGCAAGTTATCATTTGTATCTAACATATTAAGAAAAAACTTGTGTTTTGGAATTACTGAAATACTTTTTTTTTAACATATCTAAAAACAAATTTTGATCCATTATATGTTTTTTTTTTCTTACATATTTAAATGCAGTATTATGTTTTAAGCTGGTTTAATAAGAATAATTGTTAATTAACTTATTTTAAATTATAATAAGTATTTTTTGAAAATCAACATATATTTATTTGCCAAAACATAATTTTTAATTATGTTATTGTTTATTGGTCAAGGTGGTTATTTTTATTGTAATTTATTATTACTTTTTTTTTTAAAATAATAACCTTAGAAAAATTGATATGAATATTTTTTAACTATTCATTAGGACATATACCTATTGTTTGTTAAGACAGAAGTATTAGTACTATTTAGTATAAAGTAAATTTGGTTGATATTTGTTAGTTATAGAAATTTATAGAATTAATTAAAAATACTCTTTTCTATTTTTTTTAATTTAAAATATGTAAAATTGTGTTTTAACTAATATGGTATTTACAATATAAATTGTATTGACATTTGATTCATTTAAAATTATGTAGTTATAATTATAAGGTTCAAAAAAAAAAAAAATGAAGGACAAAGCAAATTTCTCAATGATTGTAATTAAGTTTATTTTAATGTATACTCAACTATTTTTTCATGTGTGTATTAATTATAAGTATTCAAATAAGAAATAATACTACTTAATATTTTAGAATATTTTTTGTTTTATGTTGTAGTTGATATACTTGTATAAAAAACACTTGATGTCCCTAAATTTTGTGTATCTTGTTACAAATTCACAGTATAGTATTAATAAAAAAATAATTAGAAGAAATAATACATGTTAGATAAGTTTTTCAGTTAACTGTGTATTTTAATAATTTTTATAAACCCTTGTATACAATACAATAATTATGAAAATAAAAGTATTAGAAATATTTCCATAGTTTTCTATTTTTAAACATTTTATAATTAATTATAGTATATTATTAAATCATTAAGTAAGAGTTACACGGCTAGTAAAATAATACATTCTTAAAATTATTCCTAAGAATTAAGTTTTTTTATTTTCCAACGTGACTAATTTTTCTATGATTGTAATTTTCAAGGAGTTATTTAAATTGCAGATCAGTCGTATAACTCTGTTAATTTATCTTCAGCAGTATAATATTCATGGATTAGGTATAAAATTATTTATGGAAATAGTTACTGATTTATTATGTAAAACTAAACTTGATACTTTTTAATATTTTTAGCTACAAAAACAACTAATTTATTTTTTTTTTTTTTTAACTTAAAGATTTTAATTTAAATAGCAACATTTGTTATTCATCAATAATATAACAATTTCAAGATTAAAATTAATTAAGTACATACAGTTTAAGATAAAATTATAAGAACATTAAATCTTGATTATCACAATAAAATTCTAGATCTATTAGATAATTTTGATACATTTTACGAAAATTACACCAAACCAAACTTCCTTGTCCATAAGCCCAATATAATAAATAATTTGATTGCAAGTCATAATGCTGTACTCTCCATCTGTAACATAAATAATTTAGTTAAATTCAAATACATTTTATACACTACTATATTTTGAAATCAGAGTACTTAAATAAAAAATATATATGACATATTTTGTAGTAAAAATAAAGCTTTAGAAATATAAATTATAATTGCACAATAATATACTGGGTAAAAATGATTGAAATAAAACAAGTATTATAAAACTAGAAATATTGTTCATAGATTATATAATTCCTAAATATTCATTATTAATCAAAACATTTAATCAAAAATAAATGAAAATATATGTTTTGGTTGTTATAAATTCCATTATTAATAATTAGATTTTATTGTCAAAGGTAAGTATTATATTTAGAAGAAATTGATCATATATGTATTTTATATTAAAATCTTTTTCTAAATTTAATTGCATGGTTCATACATCACTGCCATTTTGTGTCATTTGATTCTAATTTATATTGCATAAATAAATAATATATTTTGGTCTTAATAGTTTTTTCTATTTTATCATTGGGAATTATAATAAATTCAACATAAAATTAAGTTATGGTTATAAAAATAAAATTATCAATACTTATTATTTTAAAATGTAATTAAAGATTGGTTTTAAAATGTAGTAGTTAGGCAAAAAAATGTTCCATAGGAAAATAAAAAATATAATGATTTAATCAAAAAAATGTAATAAAATAAATATAGGAGATTCAAAGAGTGTAAGTATCAAATCTATAAATTTAAAAATATTTATTATTTTTATTTGTCCCCTAGATTATCTAAAGTATTCAATGTGCTTCTCACATACAGTATCATATCTAGAGTAGGGGTTAACGCTCCAATAATTATTAATAATAAAAAAAAATATTTCAAACATTATTAATATCAAATATGTACATGTGAACATAATAGGATATAAAAAAAATTATTGATAAAAATTGTTCCCAACAGTGTTAAGATTTAATTTAATGATTGGTAAACACTATGCACCCTGTAGTTATTAAAATATAAATCTCAGATTCCTGTAAGATACAATATTCTACTAACAGTTAACACTATAGCTGCTACTAATCCTCAGTACTTCTTACAGATAATAAAATAATTTAAATTAATTAAATTTAAAAATTATTAACTCCCTTTCTTACTAAAAATTTTAATAAACCATTATCAGCTGGAAATATCAATTCCAATAATAATATAATTCTTTAATATTAATTTTGTTAAACACTGTATGTTAGGTTACAATAAAACTACCACATTAATTTTCGTATAATAATTAGTATGTAATAAGTGCCATAACAATAATGAACAGAACCTAAAAGTATTTAACATCAGATGGTCAGTATATTGAATTTATGAACATATTTTTTTTCTCATTTGCTCTAAATGACTAAAAAATATTACTACTCACTAGTTTGTTTGAATAATTTTTGTAATAAACCAGTATTATTTAGTCTTAAACGAGAAATATTGAGTATTTATTAAAAATTGCAATTAAAGAAGGTAATAGAAAAAGAATATTGAAGTTAATAATAAAAAAAAAAAACTTTAAATTTAAGGTAAAAAATTACAAATAAATAAATATGTAACTACAAAAAATATCCATGCAACTAAGGGTGAACTAGTATTTAATTGTACTTTAAGCACTACAACAACTTATACACATGTAAAATAATAGCGAATGTGATTAGAACAATAACTTTGCGATATTAATAGTATTACCAATATGAATAGTGAAGAATGAAAGTTATAACTTATAAGTTAATGGAATCTTTCTTTGTAACACTTTACGTTTACACCCATCTGAAAATATGTATTAAGAAATATTGTACATGTAACAATGTTTTTCAAGAAAAATTAAAAATGTTATCAGCATCAGGTAGATTTAACAATATTTAGTAGATTAAAATAAAAATAAAAATTTAACATAAATATAATTACCTGAATTGATCTAGAAGAATCTAATTCGACAGACATACTGGGATTTCTCCTACTTAATAAAGGTGTCATAGTAGTTCTATCATCATGTCCTAAACCAGTTTTAGTATCAGATATGTCAGATCCAGCTAAATCAATACCACTTTCATCGGTTTCATAAATGTCTGAACCATTTTGAGTGTTAAACTTTGATGTTTTCATATTTCCTGAATTTTTGACAGCAGTTGCTATTTTTTCAGCAGTTTTTTTACCAAAATTAGCAGCAATTTTAGGCAAACTTCGTTTAACTGGCACCATATCAGCACTTGGATCTTTTAAATCATTAGTTTCCTCCGTTATTGATGATAAATTTGCAGCAACATCAGCACTTTCATCAAATGTTCCTTGAAGATTTTGAATTGGAATATCATCTGAAATAAAATGTATGAAATTATAATGATTTCCAATTTACACCAAGCCAAACATACAGATAAATACTCAAAAATACAAACTCAGTAGAAGAAAATTGACAAAGAAGAAAACATAAAACTTAAATACTTAAAACAATTAATTAAATATTCATCTATGAACAAAATAAGGAGTTTTTTTGCTGTAACACAACTTGAAAATGCATCTTTACATTTTTTTTTAAACAATATTTTTGCTAAACAAACTCAAATATTTATCATAAGTTAAATAAATGATCAATATTTTTTTTTGTTAAATATAATTTTGAAAAAATTTTAATTTATTTTATTACCTGGTAACTTTTTTGTTCTAAATGATGCATTTGTAATCATTGATTTAGATACTGGTGTGCTACAAGTATTACTGCTTACAGGTGTACCCACTGATGTCATGTTAGGTGATTGACCACCTAAATAATATTATACATAAAGTTCAAAACAAAATTATTGTTTACCTTAACTGACCTTCAAAACATCCTTGACAAGAATTTTTAATTGCATTGGCTAATAATATCACTTCACAATAACAACTATAACATGCACGATAATAAATATCTTCTAAAGCTTGAAACGCTTCTGCTTTTCCACAGTTAAATCTTTAAAAACATTTATGATAAAAATTAATAATAAATTATCAATTTTAATATTTTTAATGAACAGAATATTTTAATTTGATGTTAAATTTGGGGACTTATAAATTAAATAAATTAAAATTTACAAATTTCTTTAATTTTAACATTTTAAATATAAAATTAAAAATTAAATCTTAGCAAGAAAAACTGTTATAATAGTTTAAATTAGTATAATAATAACATAGCTAAGTGTATAAGAGCTTTTAGTATTCTTAAATAATAAGTCATTGTACTCAACAATATAAAAAAAATACATAGATTCAATCAGTAAACTGATCAATGTATTTAATTTTGCAATAATTTTTCTTTAAGCTCAATCAATAACAGTTTTTTTTTTTTTTAATAAATAGAAAATAACATAAAACAACAGAAAAACTGAAAATGTTCATATAAATACTTACATTGAGATATATAAGCAATATAGTAGATGAATTAAGAATTTAGGAGAAAGTGGGATACGTGGTAAATTTGTTGATGTTGATATATCAGAATTACTGAATGATGTTGAACGCTTATTAAGATAACCCTGAGTAACCATTCTATAACAATAACAGTAAGGCAAAAATGAGAAATTATGACGTAGTAATGTAATATTGAACAATGAATAAACTTACTTAGATGTAACTCTATAAAAACGATCAAATGGATTATAAACTTCTGGCAGAAGATTTAAATTTTTGTAGTATATGAAATATAAATTACTAAGAACTTCCATTCTATTAGATGCAGATAGTCTTTCAATTTGATTAGATGGACCTCGGCGAACTGGATGTGTGTCTCTTTGTTCTAAACGACGAATGGCAGTCTCTGTTAATGAAGTTGGTGCCAAACTACTAGGCTTTAATATTTAAAAACATAGTATAGGTTAAATGATTGTAATGAAATACATAATCATAAGTTAGACAAATTGTTATTTTTATTACTTTTCTTTAATAACTAATAAGTTTATAAATACACTAACATTAATTTCTAGTCAATAATTTAAATACATACTTCATGGTAAATAGATGGTTGAGCTAATGATGGCAGACGAAATGATATAAATCTAGGTGTATTATTTTCATCTACAGCTTCAAGATTGTAAATTCCAATTAGTAATGCTTCAATACTGCGGCAGCTCTAATATTGATAAAATAAAAATGTATTAATAAATGCCAAATACTCAAGATATTATGTACATTTCAAAAACTATATGCCCAATACATTCTTCTACAATGTATGAAAAATCCTATTTATTTATTCTAATATACATATGAATATTAAGTAAATATCACTGTTTTCAAATTTCAAATAATAAAATTTTTTTCTTCTTTTTATAAGAATCATTAACTTATTTTTTAGTATAGCAAAAAGTATATATATTCTTAAGAATATTAAATATATTATATATTGTAGAAAATATAACAAAAAAATAAATATTTTTACATTTAAATATGAATACTGATTTTACTTACTTGCTTGTCAATATGAGCAATAGAATTAAGATAACTATATGTTAAGTGTGGTATAAATAGTAGTACAAACAAATGTAAATCAGTTTCTTCAGTTCGATAACAATTAAAAAGTGCACCACAAATACGATCAATTAACTGCAAAAGTAATTAATAAATTAATAATTGTTAAATAAACATTTCAAAATAGTGATAGAATATTTAACAGATCAATAAATTAATTAAAACATTAATATATAATCAATTCAATTATTAAGGTTTATTAAAACGATGTAAAAGTTATAAGTTTTAATAACTGACACATTTTTTGTCCAATATTTATTTGAATAATAAAATAAAAATATTACCATTTATTATATAATAATGTTATATACATGTAACTTATATGATGTAAATTTCATTATACACGGAATATTAATGAATGAAAATTAACATGATATTTTACTAAAATATAAAACATTAAAACACATATTTTATTATTAAAATTATCATATTATAATATGATAGAAACACAAAAATAATATGAAAGAATTGTAATTTTAAAATTTAAAGTTTTAAGTATAATATAAAATGCAATACTTAAATATTAATTGAATAAACTAAAATATATGACCTAACTGTATTAAATTAAAAACATTTATTTTAATTTAATACGTAAAAATGTTATTTTTTATTACTATTTAAATTTAGTTATAGAACTGAGTATACTGTTAATGTAAATACAATTATTTCTTATTCAGAAAATAATATCATAGTAAAATTTGTTATACTAATTAATTTAACAGTTGATTGTTAAATATATTATAAAAAAAAGTACCTATTCTAAATTTTACTTTGGATTATTAAGTTGTAGTAAATATATATTTTTTACAAAATATATTATGGGACACTAGTGTAAAATTAAATTGGTAGGTAAATCATAAATGTAAACTTAATTTAAATTACTAATGATAAAAAAATACAAAAGATAACTATAGTAGTATCTAGGTAAAATTTATCTGTGTGTATTTTGTATAATTTTTGTTTTAACATACAAATTTGAAAGTCTAAAAGTCGCAACTTTATAATAAATATAATAATATTTAATTATATTTAAAATTATAATTAACATTGGAAAAGTCTATCTATGAAACTATCTATAAATAAGAAGAAATATTTAAACAAAATAATCATTTGGTTATTTAATTTACCTTGGAATATTTATGAATATCATCAAGTACAGCAAATATTGATTCTATAAGCGTCTTATTTTGCGATGTTGTTATAGCAAATGTAGCCCAGTCGTCTTTTTCCAAAGTGGCAAACTCTGATAACCATTCTTTTACTGTGTTTTCCACCATGATTTGATCTCATTACATTCAAATATTAATTTATGATTCAACTAAACAAAAGATAAAAATATTTCTCAGGATAAACAAATAAACATGAATAATGAACATTTAGTTTTATATCATATAATATTTAAATATATATAAGCAAAAAAATAATATCTCACTATTCTTACTTACTTTAATCGAAGCCCTAGAATTTTAGGATACAACTGGATATAGCTTATCCCAAATTAATACGAATAAAATATTTAATATTAAATCAATGCTGTATACAGGAATTGAATAAACATTATTCTCTGTTTCCATGTATAATCATAGTTAAATTATCTAATTGATTTAACTTTAATAATTCAGCATCATTACTTCCAAAAGTTTTTACTGGTAATTGTAAACTTTAACAACAAAAATTAATAATATATTTCAAAAGAATCTAATTACCTATCTACATTTCTCAGCAGAAAGATCTTAAAAGTTTAATCTAAACTCGACCGTACACCAATCGTCTGTAATCTGTATAGTAACCTCTTCTATATTCACTCTCACTATAGGTCTATAATCAGTATGACAGATGACTAAATGTGTAAATGTTATACAGAATAATGTAATGTATTTTAGAAATGTAAAATGTGTTAAACTCGATAAAATAAAGTTGTGGTTCTTCACTGAATTCTTCAACGATTGATAAATGATATAATGCTACTTGAATACTTGATGATTACAGCAATATCACAGAATATTACAATAACCTATACCGTGATTACTGATTATAAAGTATTATACAATACATTTTCGCTATACATCGAGGTCATTAATATTGACCTCGATTATTTTAGTATCGATTTTAGTTTTTAACATTTATTCAAAAATAACATGTTTTGTATAATCACATTTGTACTTGTTACTTAGTATTAGTACTCATTTTATTGTAGACTGCCAATATTTTATATATTATTATTTTTTTCGTAGCCAGAAAAAATAATAAGCATTAAATTGTGGAATTTTAATCGACGGAATTGTGTCCGTTTACTAATTGTATAATATGTATATTAACTATTACATTTGCCTATTTCGATGTTATTTAGTAGGTACCTACTTTTAAATGTTTTACTAGTATACCATTTTGTTTTTGTATACTTATTTGCCAATTAATTTTACCTAGTACCTACCTATGGTCTATAGGTACTAATTATAATAATTATAATAAGACTTTAATAGTATATAGTTAAGTATCTAAACGGTTTAGGATTAACTTAATAATTTTAATGTCATATCCCACAGGCTACAATTATTATTAATTAGTATCAATTAGGTAAACCTATTATTTAAAACTATTGTATGCATAGGTACTATCTATAACGCGTAGGTACATATCCAAATAATACCATTAATTAAATTAAACTTTAATCAATTATAATAGTACATTCAGACATTCTAGTGGTAGTGTGGTACCTAGATTACTAAAAAAAAATCATGAGTTTAAAAGTCCCAAGAAAAAAGTTTTAGAGGAAAAGTCCGTGGTAAAAAAGACTGTAGTATAAATTGTCCAGTAGGTACATATAATTACAAAGTATAGGTAAATGAAAATATGCGATATCATAAATAATAATTAACAAAATAATTTGTGTTAATTTAGATTTTAGCTAAAGAATATACCTATCTATCAAAATTAACAATTTATATTTATAAATATCTATAATACCAATATTGGCAATATTACAACTTTTTAGTGATATTACTTATATAACTATTTTCTTTAGACTATTGGGGTCATGTAATATTAAATAATTGTTTTTAACTAAATTAACTGGTTTATCAAGTTTTACGTGTTTGTTTAACAAACAACTAACAAGCATAGCCATAAATCTAGGTATCTGCATTACATTATTTTTTTAAATGAATAATTAATTCAATTTTTTTTTTCCTTAAGGAACAAGATCTAGTAATTATTAATAATAATTGTATTATTTTTTTAAATAAATGATTTTTAGGTGAATTATCTGTAAGGATAACGGGCATTATTCATATAACTACATTTTCTATTCATGAAAAATGAAATTTTGTCGTGCTAGGTTATTATTAATTTTACATGAATAAGTTAGGTATATTCTTAAAACGGATTTAATATTGAGATTAGAAAATGATAACTTATGTATTATTGGAAAGTGTAACAACTAATATTACTTGTATAGTTAACAATAAATAAAACAACTAAAATCAGTTTGAAGTTAAATTGTTATTATTTGATTAAATATGTCATCAATATTTGAACTATAATATTTATCGCTTTTAAAACATTACTTTAATTTTTTTTTAATTTACAGTAAATTAATTTATCTAAAATGTATTAATATTCTAAATTTTTAAATTGTATGTAATTTAATTGAAAATGTTACATATTTTAATCTATAAATAATTTGCAAATGTTCATGATTTTGCAGATGATAAATTCGTATAACAGTTTAGGCTTTGAATGTTTAAAAAAAAAAATGATAACTACATATTTTTGATAATTTTTTTATAGTATAAAAATAACTTATGAAACATCTTGTAAAATTGTTTCATCTTTCATACATAAATCAAAAAACACCAAAATAATTTGATAATATAATACAACATTATGTCTAAACATTTATAGGTGGTAGTAAATATGAATATCCTATACATATAAACATGTATGTATATTATACAATTTTATTTTATATTTAAAATAAATATAACAGTCTATACGACTTTTTAAGATGTAACATTTTTATACTGATAATTTATTAATTAAAAAAAAATTGTGTTAAATTTTTCCCAATTAAAATATGTTAATTTATTGGATTATATATTTATGAGAGCTCCATATTATTATGTTATTTATGTTTATTTTTGATACTTGTCACTATTCACTATTGTTATTGGCCGCGAACAAAACAACTCACAAATAACTCTTTTTGATCAATTTTATTAGTATTTATATACAACAAAATAAGTTGACCTCGTTTTAAATTGTTCAGCTGACCGTTGGACATTGTAAAGTATCCCTAAGAAACACATTATGGCTCAAAATATTTCACGAAAAAAAAAGATTACCCTTTTAAAAACTATAAAATTTGTCACGGTCAAGCCTGTAATTTTACCCCTATTGTGATTCAAATACACCTTTTACAGAAGATAAAATAATTTTGTTTCTTCTACACTTCTTATTCATTTGTTAACCATCACAAGACGATGAAACGTGTATACTGATCAATATTTTACAAACTAAGATGAATATATATAAAGTTGATAATCGCGAGTGCATTTTAGATTATGGGCAAGTACATTAAAATTTAAAACGATTAATTTTTATTTAAAATAAGTAAATTATATTTGTATTTATAGAGCCAAAATAGATGCTACTATAATGAAATCATTACACAAAGATTATGGTCTAGAGCAAGGTAAATATAAACCAAATACACACATAGATCTTGCAGTTCAAGTTAAAAATAATCAAAATACCGCAACAAAAATACACGAACATTTTAAAATTGATAACTCAGCATCTACAGATAATGATATTATAGGGATGATGTGGGAACCAGAATTAGATTTTGTAGATGATCCAGAATGTTTTAATGAGTTTAAAAATTATGATGTTCCAATGAGATTTATGTGTGGCGTGTGTTTAGGTCAATTTCGCACAAGGTAATTAAAGGTGTATTATTTTTTAAAATAATACTTATTTATTAATTAATTATTAATTTAAATTTATAAAAATTTTAGATGTGCTTTAGATATTCACTTCAGAGCTCACAAAGGGGAAAAACTATTTAAATGTGTATTATGTGATAATATATTCAACGAACTAGCTACTTTAAAACAACATCGAGAGTTACACAACATAAATGAAATGGTTACATGTGGAATTTGTGGATTAGTTTTTACAGAAATGTATCAAATGATGAAGCATAAAAGAAAGTATCATTTTAATGAATAATAAAACAATTTATTTGTCTATGTTCTATAGACTTGTGAAATAAATACAATTATTATACAATGAAACATTTAGTTTCTTTTTATTGAAAATTATCTTATTTTATTCTCTAAACATGAAAATTGGTAATTTTATAATATTATGTACCAATAATATTAAATAACTATTTCTGTATCACCCAATTCTTCTTCGGTAGGTAATCGTATCAAACTTGGGTGTATGTAATTAGGGTCGATTAGTGGTAAGCCTTGATCTTCTCTTCTTCTCAGTTCAAGAAAAGCTTCCCTTTCTGCCCAATTCTTATAATTGTAGTCTGGCATATATGCAAACATAAATATACCACCTACTATACATAAAGTGACTGAAAAAAACCCAGTAGCGTGCATAGCATTCAAGTCTTCTGTCTCATTGTCTTTTTCAAAGCCATAAGATTGCCAGTTGCGTTTTTGCTAAACAAATAATAAATCTTAAATTATTAAATTATTGCATAATTATATTTAATAAAATGGCTTATGAATTTATCTAGGTGAACCTTTTATAAATAAAATGTTTCTAGCTTGAAACAAAAATTTAATAACTACCAATTTTCTAACTAATTTAAAAAATTTAAAACTCAGTATCACCTTAATGACTAGCCAAAACAAAATATAATAAAATATTTTTAGACAAAAACTAATTATTCATTAATAATTACAAATTATTATATGAATAAAATGTAAATAATTTATTTTAGTACCCTTTCTTAAAGTTTTTGCCATAAACCATTCCAATAAATTAAGATACATCAAAGTTTTAACTAGAAATAGCTACAGTAAAACCTTGATAGTCTGATAAGTTGAAAGCCTAAACAGCACATTAATCCATTATTTACTTGTCCAAATTCCCAAAATACAATTCATTCATAAAAAATATGTATGTATGGTATACATTATACAATAAAACTTTTATTTAATAAAATCATAGTGCTACTGTTATAACTTAAATAAAATATAAATCATTTAAAATGTCTGAAAATTAAAAATCCAAAAATTATTATTGACTAACCCTGATTGTCCAATCTTCTATAAGTTATAACTACTGACTACTGTAATCTAATATTTATTTTTAAAAGACACTTATAAGTGTTTCTTTATATATTTAAAAATATTCTGTACTAACTTTCTTTTTTTGAAATTTTAAGATTAATTCAACAAGTTTTTTTATAAATACTTAGCAATTTTCATACAATAAATAATTGATAAACAAGTACATACCATTTAAATTTAAATAAAATGTTATTAATTGAGTTAAAGAATTAAAACAGACAATTTTATTATTAGAGTCCAGGTTAAAATAATCTAAAAATAAAAAATGCAGTCATTGTATGATAATTACACAGCTATAATCAAAGTTTGAAACTGCAATAAAGTCATTTAAAAATTAATTATCCATTTTAATTTTATAGAAAAAATAAATTTAATAAGTACATATTTTAATATGTATTAAAATTGTAAACAGATTTTACAACAAATATAAAGGTGAATCAGATAAATATGTATAAATTACTAAAGCAAATATTATGAATATATTTAGAGGTAATATTTTTAATTAACTAATTTTACAATAAAAATTTTAAAAATGTAAAACAAAAGTTTCATTTTAAAGCATTTGATATATGATACAAATAATATACTTGCAATTAGTTATCAAGAAAACTTTCCAAAAAATGCATTGTATTGAAATTCTGATCATAATCATGAATTATAATACAATATAAACTCAGAATTCTTATAACTTCTTAAAAAGAATATATTATTTGAAAAATTGAGTAGTTGTATTTTCTTATTTTCTAAACTTTCTAATTGAAATAGAAAAGGAAATAAATGATAAGAAAAAAAATTATGAAAAAGCAAGTAGTCTTTTAAGAGAGTAATATTAAATATATATATATCATATATCTTTAAAGTTTAGAGTTTTGTAAGACTAAAATCTATTTTATATTTATTTAAAATATTACTGGTTCATGTTCAGTTAGTTCGGCACTGGAAACACACACTTCTTGATTTTTTTTAGAAGTTGATATTTGACGTTGAACTAATGGTATCGGCCGAACAATTCTTTTTGAAACTTGAGCGAGTCTAACTAAAGAACTCATTTTGATTGATTTCAACACTTGAAAGCTTGAAGAAAATTAAAAATATTTAAAGACGATTAATAAAAAAAAAAAAAAATACGACGGCCAAGAAATATAATATGATTTAAGAATAATATGATGTTATGATGGTATCATAATGTTCATGAAAACTTTACAGTTGATAAGATAAATAACAGCTGTGGGAACACTGGGAACAGTATATGCATAGAACACTATAGAAGCGTCACTCTCGGGCGGCCAATGTTAATGTGTTTAGAATTCTTAACGGCCTTGAAATGGTTCGTAACTTCTTGTCTTACCGCCAAGCTTACAACATCATTCTTGTTGTTACGCCTAATCATACAATAAATATGTGATTGTGATAAGAGAATAATAAATTATATTTTAATTTTTTTTTTTATGTATGACATCAATTTTTTTATTTTATATAATACGAATATTGAATTTATGATGGCTAATATATTTTTAAGATATTTATTCAATAAATTTGTAAGTAGTTTGTTTTTCGGACATGATTTTATTAATGCATTATTATTTAACATCATTGACAATTAATGTTAATATATACAATGAATATGAATTATTTACCTTCTATAAGACAATTTAACAAAATATATACATAATAATATTTATAAATTACATAAAATTTGCAATTTTCTATTTTTCATGCGAGGTATTTGCAAATTACGGTTAGTTCTGGTCAAAGTAGTATAAATTCTAAATCTTATATATAAGTTTAACAAATAGTCATGGGGGAATTGTTCACAGGGATGTTCAAAGTATACATTTAACATTAAAGTTTTAAGTTTTTGCCCAACTTTTGGTGATGGTGCTAAAGTAGGAAATTGGTTTGTAAATATAATGTCTAATTCAAAAATATATTGGTAAAAATTACAATCTGGAGTCATTAATGATGAAAACATAGATATAGAGCTGTGTTGATGTGATTTGAAGTGTGTGAAAAAAAGTTCATCAGATAACTTTGTGGTAGTTCTGCCATATCTTATGCACGTTTCACAAGAATGCATGTTATAACACTTCATTATTAAATAACCACATATATATGTAAAAGCATTTCTTTCTGGCAATTCTAATGATCTGTAATTGGTTGCATCAATGGGTAATGGATTAATTTGAATTACCTTTTGGTTTTCAGGGAATACTGTTTTTAAATCTTCAGCTGGTATTTTATTTAAATTACTCAGTACTTGGTCTATGTCTTCCAAACAATTTGCACCTTCATTATATTCAAAATAAAAAATTTCAAGGAAGAGGGGTTATACAAATCTTATTAAGTGGTAATATGCAGTGACCTTTTTTTTTTAAAAATTGGCGGGCTGATCTCGAGCAATGCATTTCGATGTTAAAAGTGTTCGTAACATCATGTCTTACCGCCAAGCTTACAACATCATTCTTGTCGCTCCGAAATGAAGAAAATAAAAGTGGAGGGGTGAGTGTCGCTTCTATAGTGTTCTATGACCGTATTGAAGTAAAAATTGTGGTTGGGATCACTGTAAAATTGAACCTAGAATAAGCGACATCTACAACAAACAACTACTCGCAAGCGTTATCATGTTATTTTGTTTTGTTGATATTTTAACCAGTAAATAAAACTTTTGGTTAGTACTTGATATTTGAGCACAGACCATAGATTAGGTTAGAGAATACTCAGTTTGTTTTAGAGGGAAAAGTCTTACACAGACACCCTCTAACTTCATAACTGACGTGTAACTGTTTTAGTATTTGTCATTTGTACTATTTGTGGTATCTGGTTATTAAAAATTTAAAGTTAATTGAAATTTGAATGTTTTTGAACAATGCCGTCATTAGCGTTAGATAAAGAAACATTTTTTAGGCGGTTAAAACAGCTATACGATTATTGGAAGGTAATTATAGTTATGTTTAAAAGTATTATTGTATTATTCTTAATATTACTAATTTAGCAGTAGTTTGAAGATTTATGACATTGGCAATTTTCAATTGCTTCTGTAAAAAGTTTGTATTAGCTTAGAAAAATTTCTTCAGAAAATAAAATAATTCCACGAATCTTATGTTGCATTTGTTTTCAAAAATATAAATTTGAATTTTCTTTAGCTATAAATGAAATAGATTTTTCTTAATCTGAAATAACATTAAAAAAAAAAAAAAAATTGTTACTGATAAAATAATAACTATCCGGTCTGGATTATAGTATCAAAAAAAAAAAAATTAATTTTTCCAAAAAAAGCCAATTTGATCTTACATTTATTTGAATAATCATTAATTATCAAGTATTTTCAGGTAGTTATCTAGCAGTTTTATAACATTATAATTTTGTATTCTTAACTATAATTGTTGGATAGTTTGTTGCTCTCTCAATATTCTTTTAGTAGATATTATTTTATATTATGTATCAATATTTATGAATTCTTTATTTTTGATGAATTCTAGAATTCAATCTTTTGAATCTATTTTAAATACATAATAAAACAAATTTTTTTTCTAAATTTGTGCTCCAAAATTTTTTATAAAATTATAACTTCTAGATATTTTAGTTTTTTTAAACATTTTATAATTTGTTAATTAATTATTTATGTTTCAGAATAGTAAAGATGAAAACGTACGAGCTTTGAGTGATGTAGATGCTTTCACATGTGCAGTAGGAGTTGATGACTATATTTTGTATAGTAAATCATCGTCTTTGCAGGTAAATATACTCTGTTATAGAAACTAATTTAACAATTGATACTAAAAAAATAGTTGAATTAAAATTTTTCAAATTAAAGAAAAACAATGGGTGATCTTTGATGCATGTCCAAAAATCTATCAGTATAAACTATAAAGTACAAAATAGCTAGAAAATTATTAAAAAAGTATTTTTCACTTAAATTTGTTTTTGATACTAGTTTTTCGATGATTTAATTACTTGATGCAATGTTATATATATATATAAAAAAAAATCATCACAGATTTAATACTCTTTAATATTTTTTATAATGCTGATAATAAATGGATTACAAAGAAGGAAATATTCTCACCACTACTTTTTTCCTATTGCTAAAATTTTGATCAATGTTTATTACACAGGCTTAGGATTTATATTTTTTCTTTTCTCTTAATGTATTATGTTCTTCGTTCTACCTAGTCTTAGCTGAAGAGTAATATCAATGGATATTTTCTCTTATCATGTGAACTCATGTCTAAAATTCTATTACTCAAATTTACTTATTGTATTATATTAAATATAGATTGTAAATAAACATTTAAAAAAATAAAAAAAGGATTTATATGAAACATAAAATAATAAAATTTACAAAAAATTAACCTGTACTTTACTACTCTATCATTCTGGGAAAGAAAATGTGTTTTATAACTTTATAACAATAATTTATTTTAAAGTGGTTTTAGACAATAATTTATAGTTACTTTTTAAGTAAGCTAAATTTTTTTTGTTAGTCTTTTAAATAAATTCATAAAATTTCTAAATTTTCACTGAAAATTAAATAGTGTTTGATTAAAAAATTGATCATATTATGTATCAATGTGAGCCAATTAGTGTACATGACAAAATTTATAATAAAAAAATAAAAACATATAAATTCATTTAAACATTAGCTTTATAAATGTTTAAATTTATAACTTATTTGATCAAATGTAAAGTATTTTGTTTAATGAATAATTAAGTACTAATTAAGTTTATCTATCATGTAATATTCATGTTTAAATTGTGCATTATAAATTATAATAAATAATAATTTTATAAAAGAAATGTACCTGTCTATTATTTAAAAGTACTAAATATCAATTTTAATTTTATTGGTATTTAGAAATTTTACATTTTACAGAATATTGAAATTTTGTGTAATAAAAAATTACTAGTTATTTTTTTGAACACATTAGATTAAATTTTTTGATGCATTGTATTCAACTATACAACTTAGTTATGTTAGAAAGTTACTTTATATGTAACTTTCTTCCTTAATTTTAATTTTCTTACTATTTAATGATCAGCTTTGGTATTACCATAACTAGCGATATCATGAATAGTATATTGTCATATTATTACACATACATACATTATATTATGATATGATATTGCTTATTTGTTATCACAGTCATATATCTAATACTATTTATTGACTGAAGTATTTTCTTTGAAAGTTATGTATGTATATTAACAACAAATATTTACAATCTAATTTTTTTATAGAATAAGTAAATTAGGTAGATATTTTTAACAGAATTTTAATTTAATCTATTTAGTATAATATGATATAAAGAACAACTTAAATACAAAAGAAGGCCCATTAGTATAAAATACATTTATAACAATATTTCTATAGTTGGTATACTGGTTCGACATCAGTTAATCCTAAAATATTTAAAACATTACGCATTAATATTTTCTATATTAAAAAAAATAAATAGAATCTTTGTATTACATATTCAAGATTAATTACTAAGAAATAAAATTATTATCAATATTAAGTAAATGTATAAAAAGCTTAAAAAAAACTAAAATATTTTGGAAATAATATCATATTTTCAGAAATGTTAACATAAATATAATATCAAGTTACTACAATTATTCCTTTTAGAATCAGTACAAAATTAAATTTGTTCAAAATTGATGACTTATAGATTTTCCTCTTTTATTTCTCTAAGTATTAACAAATATAATTTTCTATCAAAAGTCCCTTAAAATTAAAGGATGGAATTGTTTTTTTCTTCCAAAAAGTTATCACTGACAAATAAAATTTCTTTTCAAAAATATTTAAATTCAATAAATTTGTTTAAAAAAAATTAAATTTACTTTTATTTTTATTATTTTAAAATTAATTTTTAATTTAAGTATGTAATTAAAGTATAATGTTAAAATTTATTGAAATTATTTTAAAATAATTTCATAAAAACAAATTAGGCAATTAAATACTTATTTTTTACCTCATTTTATAAATATTTCAATATGTGATAAAATTAATACTCATATTTTATATTTTAGAAATATATTTTTCTTGTTATTTTATTGCGTATTGAGTTGTGACAGTTTATGTTTATTATAAATTAATAATATTAATAAATTAATTATATATTAAAAACTTAAATGAATTGTAAAATTAGTATTATACATTCATATTGAACTTAATTACTTTAACTTACTACTTATTTATTTTTAGATTTGGTTATTTGGTTATGAATTAACTGACACTGTATCAGTTTTTACATCAGAAGGAGTACATATCGTTGCTAGTAAAAAAAAAGTTGAGTTCTTAAAACCAGCTGAAAATGTTAAAGATTCCGACTGTCCTTCTGTCAAACTTATTACGAGAGAAAAAGTAAGTTTAGTAAAAATATGAACCTAAGTTTATATAATAAAATAATATATAAAATAATTTTTATAGTTTTTTGATATTTTTAATGAATTGTATTAAAAAATGTTCCTTTTGTTAATTATTTATTGAAAATTAAGATTTTAAATATTATTGTACTGTATGGTACAATTTCATTTAAATTATTTTAGAATACTTTTTAGTGGTAGCTTAAAAAGTTGAAAAGCAATACATTTTAATTTAAATTTAATATGAAAAAATATAAGTTAATAGTTTAAAAAATTTAAATTATTTATTTATTATTAAAGAGTATAAAATTCTTCATTATTTTTTTAAAAATAATAATGCGTTATAAAAAGTGAAAACTGAAAGAAAAATATCTATTGCAATATATCTATTACTCAATATATATTTCACAAATCACCATTAAAAGTTTATGAGTAGTTTTTGTATATATTTTTAATTTTGTTTATGTATTATTTTCAGGGTGGGAATGATAAAGATAGCATTGACAAATTAATTAAGGCTATTAAAAATAGTAAAAATGGTAAATCTGTTGGTATTTTTGGCAAAGAAAAATATTCAGGTGCATTTATGGATGCATGGAGAGCAGAATTTGAAAAAGAAAATTTTAATAATGTATGTTATTTTTTATTTTGAATAGGATTTTATTATTAATATAATTGTATCATTTTACATTGCATGAAGGTTGACATAAGTTCTGTGATTGGTTATATCTTGAGTATAAAATCTGAAAATGAAATCTCATTGATAAAGAAAGCTAGTTTAAGTTCAGTTGATATGTTTACTAAGTACCTTAAAGAACAAATCATGGAAATAATTGATGCTGACAAGGTAATAACATCTATTGTTAAGTCTCTAAATTTCAGATTTTTATTAATTTATATGTCTACAAGTATAGAAAGTTAAACATTCAAAACTAGTTGAAGGTTTAGAAGGAGCACTGACAGACAAAAAATATTTGCCAGCTAATGTTGATCCATCTCAATTAGAATTTTGTTATCCTCCTATTATTCAAAGTGGAGGAAATTATAGTTTAAAATTTTCCGCGACTAGGTATTTTTAATAATTTTAATTGTCTTATGAGTGTTATTATATTTTTTTTATTATTTTCACAGTGATAAAAATAATTTACATTTTGGAGTGATAATATGCAGTTTAGGAACACGATACAAGTCGTACTGTTCAAATCTAATAAGAACAATGATTGTTAATCCTACTGAAGAAATAAGAGTACATATTAAATATATTTTTTTTTTAACTATATAACTCTTTTAACTCTGTTGTCTTTTTAGTCAAATTATGAATTTTTAATAAGTTTGGAAGATATCTTAATGTCGAAATTAAAATCTGGTAATAAATTATGTGATGTTTATAACTCTGGAATAGAATTTGCTAAAAAGGAAAAACCAAAACTTGTAGATTTGTTGACAAAAAATTTTGGGTATGTATATATTAGTTTTTATAATATAAATTATTTAATTAATCAATTTCAAAATAATTGTATTTAACATAAAATTTTGGATTTGTAATGGGTATTGAATTTCGTGAAAGTTCTCTAATGATAGCTCCTAAAACTACTGCTTACGTTAAAAAAGGTCAAGTTTATAATTTATGTGTTGGTTTATCTGGATTAACAAACAAAGATGGAGTTGATAAAGAAAGCAAAGTTTATGCTTTGTATGTTGGAGATACAGTTTTAGTAAATGAAGTAAGCATTGATTTTTATTTTTTTAATAGAAATCTATGTAAATTATTTTTTTAATCAAATAATTTACAAATAAAAAAAATACACTAAATACTTTAGTATTCTATTTTTAAAAATATACTTATTTAGGACACTGCTGCAACCTTATTGACTCCATCTAAAAAGAAGATTAAAAACATAGCTATTTATTTGAATGATGATGATGAAGATGAAGAAGAAGATGATGAAAAAGAAAATGAACCTAAACAAGAGCCAATTGTCAGCCGAGGAAAGAGAACAGCAGTACTAGAATCAAAACTTAGAGTAACTTATTTAAATTTTTACTGAAAAGTATTAAATTAATTATTTTAAAATTAAAATATTAGATGGATTCTTCAAGTGAAGAAAAACGTAAATTACATCAAAAAGAATTGGCTGTGGCTTTAAACGAAGCCGCAAAACAACGTTTGGCTGAACAATCAAGTGGCAAGCAAGCTCAGAAAATAAGAAAGTCTAATGTCTCATATAAAAATCGTAACCAAATGCCACAAGAAAGAGAAGTTAAAGACCTTAAAATTTATGTCGGTAAGTTAATAATATCAAAAAGGTGCTTTCTGTTGTTTCTTAATATGGCAGAACTATGGATATAGAATGAAGTTAGTCTTGGTTTGTAGAGCTGTGCAAAACAGATTAGTATTTCATGGAAATATAGGACGTTGCTCCACACTTATATTTTTAAACCTTTTTTTTTTCTTATCTTCACAAAAAAATAATAAGGCGCATGCATCAAAAATATTTGTTCATGACCGCCAATATAAAAAATAATGAGTCGAAAGTGTCAAAAAAAATATTTGTAACCGCCAATACAAATAAGAATGTTAAAAAATATTTATAATTTATAACATTATTAAATAATACTTTATTTCTTTTTCTATTTTGTTAGAAATTTCAAAATCTAAGTATAAATTATTTTAAACAAATAATATAATAAGAAAAACTCGAAAATAATTTTTGACTCTCTTGTAAAATTATTAAAATGCCGCTTATGTCTGTTTTCCTTTCCATCTTTGATATATTATAGCTCTGTCATACGTTTTTAATATTTACTTCTTCTTTTCAATATATAAGTACTAATAAAGTTAGGTTTTTATATAAATTACAGATACATCTATCATAATATTTAATTTTAATTTGTCTTTTATTCCATATTACATTATCAAAGGCCTTCTATAAATCAACAAAAATAATAAATGTATTTTTGCTCCTTATTTTTTTTTTTCTATCAGTACTCTAAGTGTTAAAATTGTTTTCTTGGTTTCTTTGTTCTTCCTAGATCAATTTGATCTTATCCAGATTTTACTTCTATCGTTTTATCTACCAATTTTCAATAACATTGGTATTCTTCATTTTGTATGCGTTTTATTGTTGTTATTCTTGAGTGCTATCTTGATTTTTATACTTTTTTCTATCAGTGTAACTTTTTAGTTTTTAGTTTTCAATGTTTTAGTTCAATAATTTATATTAGGTTCTTATTACTTTCTCTTGGCTCTTGAGAGTTTTTCTTAATACTATCCCATTTATTTTCCATTTTATGACTGTTATCGATTTTTATGTTGTGAAATTTTTTTCTTGTATTTATCTTTACATTTTATGCTTTTTTCATTTTTAGCACTTTAAAATTTCATTCTCTAGCTATTCTATATTTCCCTATTTTTTTTTTTTGTACTTAAGTTATATTTTCATTTTAATTAAGTTGATCGCTATTAATATTAACATCAGAATAAGTTTTCATTAATAAAATATAATTCTTAATTTTAATTATTTACGCTATTCAAATGTATGATTTTAAACAATTACATGATGTTTTAAATTTTCAAAACTGAATGAAATTCTGTTAGACCATAATAAGTTCTTATATCATTATTTTTAAACATTATTAATATATACTGTCATAAGAAAAACATCTAGTAGAAAGGTATACCATAAAACACAAATTTTTTCGTTTTTATAGTGATAATATGCAATAATAATTTTTTTTAATTCATGTGACAATATGTATTTTATCCAAAATAAAAACACCACTACCTTATCATGAGATGATTCGTGGACATGACTGACTAAAGCAATAATCAGGAATTGGAAGAAATATACTGTCGAATTTAAATATTAACTTTAGTCATAATATAATCAATTTAATATTTTGCTGTTACTCTCAACCTTTTAAGATAATTCTTCTTTCATAGTGTTTGCATTCATCAATTTATGTTGGGTACAAAACTGTATTAGTCGTTCTTATCTAATCTGTTATGTATCCTTTTTTCCTTTGTTTACTGTTTCTTTTTAGTCATTCAGGATTATAACATTCTCTCCTGCCTTTAGTTATCACTATCATTTCATTTATTTCATCATACATTTCTTTAATTTCTTTGTTGTTATGTGATGATGTGGGCATGTTTATTTTGATAATCATTGTAACAGCACGTTGAGAGTTAATTTTAATCATGATGATCTTCTCTGAACATTGATAGTAGCTAATTATAATTTTTTGATTTTCTGCTTCTTAAGGATCTAACATTTCACATATTTACTTCTTTCGAGTTTAGTTTTACTCAAGGCAGTCTCTATCTGAACATCCGATTGAGAAACTAGTTCATGTCTAGAACTTGTACGATAAGTTGATAATCCATAACTGCAGATCATTGGTATAATAAGTTGGTTTTCTTGATTTCCACCAACATTCAAAATGAGCAAGCTGCTGGCCTTTCCCTATTTCCTTGAGTTACCTCTTTCTACAAGCTGGGATTGCTCAGGCTCTATTTCATCTCTGGACCTAGATGAATAATTCTTATAGACAATAATATAATTTTAAATTTATAATTATTAATTAATAAATTGAATAACACAATTATAATAACTTATAATTTTAGTTTTAATTAGAATATTATTCTTATATATTTTGATTTTAGACAAAAAATATGAAACCGTTATACTTCCAGTGTTTGGTATTTCTGTTCCTTTTCATATATTTACTATCAAAAATATTTCTCAAAGTGTTGAAGGTGATTACACTTATTTAAGAATTAACTTTTTCCATCCTGGGGCTGCCTTAGCGAGGGGTGAAAGTTATTTTCAAAATCCTGAAGCTGTGTTTGTTAAAGAACTGTAAGTAATAAAAAGTTTTATTTTAAATAATTTACATTTATTAATTCATTTTTATTTTTTTAGAACTTATCGAAGTTCTAATACAAGAGAACCTGGTGAACAAATAACAGCTTCTACAAATTTAATGAATGCTTATCGTATAATTAAAGAAGTACAAAAGAAATTTAAAACTAGAGAAGCTGAAGAAAAAGAAAAGGAAGATTTAGTAAAACAAGACACATTAGTATTATCTGTTAATAAGGGTAACCCAAAGTTAAAAGATTTGTACATAAGACCAAACATTGTAAATAAGAGGATGACTGGTAACATTTACTATAATAATATCTAATTTACTTGTTAACTAAATTAATGTATTTTATTTAGGTACTTTGGAAGCACATTCTAATGGATTTAGATATAATTCAGTTAGAGGTGATAAAGTTGATATTTTATACAACAATATTAAAAATGCATTTTTTCAACCTTGTGATGGTGAAATGATTATATTGTTACATTTCCATTTAAAAGTAAACTTTTCAATCATTAAATATATGTTATACAAAAAAATAAATTTCAAATTTTATTTATTTATTTTTGACAGCATGCTATCATGTTTGGTAAAAAAAAGCATTTAGATGTACAATTCTATACTGAAGTTGGCGAAATAACTACAGATTTAGGAAAACACCAACATATGCACGACAGAGATGATTTAGCAGCTGAACAATCAGAGCGTGAATTACGTGTTAAATTAAAAACTGCATTCAAAAGTTTTTGTGAAAAAGTAATTTACACTTATATTATTTAATTTTAATTTTTTTACAATTTTTTTACATAAGATATTTGAATTCGTTTTAGGTGGAAACCGTAACAAAACAAGAAATAGAATTTGATACTCCATTTAGAGATTTAGGTTTCCCTGGTGCACCATTCAGAAGTACAGTTCTTTTGCAACCTACTAGTGGGTGCCTAGTTAATTTCACTGAGTGGCCACCATTTGTTATTACTTTGGAAGATGTTGAACTGGTTCATTTTGAAAGAGTTCAATTCCATTTAAAAAACTTTGACATGATTTTTGTTTTTAAAGATTACCAAAAAAAAGTTGTCATGGTTAATGCTATACCAATGAATATGTTGGATCATGTTAAAGAATGGCTTAAGTACGTTATTACTAGTTTATACTTTTACTTAATTCAGTGATAATTATATTTAAATTACTGATGGTTTATATTTATCAAAAAGTTTCCAATGTTATTATGTATATAGTTTGGAAAATATAATTTAATGTTGGTACATATATTTGTTATTGCTAATTAAAAAAACAGAATTAATGTAGGTTCATACAATCTTCTTGGACTGAATTTCTGATAATTTAAATTATAATCATATGCACTGTGTTGCATTAAAAGGATGTCATACCTGCAAGTATTTTCTTAATCTTACTAACTTAAATCATATTTTCTATATCAAAATATACAGTAGCATATAGCATTAAATTAGCCTATATATTACTTTTATATTATCATATCAAAGGTAACAATATGCCTGTATTTTCTTGTTGGTTTTTTTTGATATTTTAATTTCTAAGTAAATTATAAGCATTCTTAAATATTAATATTGTACATACTATTAATTCACTTCTAAATTAAAACACTGTAAAAATCAATGAGAGAACACAAAGAATGTTCTTAGCTTTTTGTTTTATAATAAGTCATTTCATTCTAATATTCATGTGGAACACAATATTGGAACTGCTGAAGTGTATTTTGGTTTGATACACGTTAGTTGGACAAACAAAACATATAGATGCAATGTCATCTTAAAAGTCATTAATTATTCAATAAATTTAATAATCAGATCTTTAAACAATATTTAATGGTCCATAATTGAATCATTGAATTATTCAATTTTTCATGCATTCTAGCACTATTCTGCTTAATATTTATTAAGTGTATGATGTATAATATTGTACAAATAATTTTTATAGTTCTTGATATGTTGGATAATTTAGATTGGTTATCCAGTATATTTTAGAAATCTTGAATTATATTTAATATATCCATGGAGGTATATGATTTGGGAAATGTTTGAAACACTTTAAATGCATATTTGCAATATAATTTTTTATTCATAGCAATGCTAATTTTTTTATAAATTTAGATAGACTATTTTTTTAAACTGTTTTCATTTGTAGAATTATTTTCTAGTTAAAAAAATTGATAAATTTATAGACAGTTATATTTTACAAATTAGCATATTTACTGAGAGTAAATTTTAATTTATATAAGGATATGAAAAAAAACTGTATAACCAATATGTTAAATAAATATATAATTTATACAAAGAAATATAGATTTTGAGTAAAGTATAAGTTTAGGTATGCTATAATTTATTATATTAATACTGTAATATTTATTTTAAAGCAGTGATAACTATTTCATATATACCAAAAGATTTTAAAATATATTTGTATAATGAAATACACTTCGAATTTTTCAACAATTATAAAAACTTTTATTTGTTAATAAAATACTATTGAACTTGTACAAATTAGATAATATTGTATTGATACAAGGGGATTTAATAAAACTATGAAATTATCTAAAAAAAATAATTAAATGAACAAGTAGAATTGTTTATTTCTTCTGCAGTAAAATTATAAGAAATTATACATATTTTTCTACAAATATTTAATTGCTTTTTTTTTCATAGTTCGTGTGACATTCGATATTCTGAAGGTATTCAATCATTAAATTGGACCAAAATTATGAAAACAATTACTGATGACCCAGAGGGCTTTTTTGAAAATGGAGGTTGGACTTTCCTTGATCCTGAATCTGATGAAGAAGATGGAGCAGCAGATGAAGAAGAAGAAGAAGATGAACCATATGAGGTAATTATATTCATCTTATAAGGCTAGGTCTTCGACAAAAAAATATATGAAAAAAAATCGGAGCAAGTGGAGTACCACTCTATGATATTGTTATTGCACATGTTGAATAGTATTAAACATTATATTTACAATTAGTATTATGGTAGGTTAAATTTATTTTTGCTGAAAACATTTTACTTATTATATTATTAAAATTTAATTATTCAATTATTAAAGTCCTTATGAATATTTTTTTTAATTATCACTAAATTATAAACATTGTTATTCTTTATTAGTTAAGTATAAAAATAATCTTAATTTTTTTTTTTTTTACTTATAATTTAGAACAATACTGGAATTTTTACTTTTTAATTCTTACAAAATCAACTAAGTACAATTTTCTATCAGAAACCACCATTTTAAATTGAATATCTTAGCATTTTTACTCTTTAAATGTTTTATATAGACAAAAAAAAATATCTTGTATTGCCAATTCATTCATCACTCTGTTCAAGTTCTACAACAGTATTGTTGGGTATTATTCTATTTATAAACGTTTGTATCATTTTATAGCCATCTGATGTAGAATCATTTGAAGAGTCAGATGATGATGGATCTGAGTATTCAGAAGCTTCAGAGGATTCAGATAGTGATGGTATTATATTTTATAAATGTATTAATTATTATTATGTATGATCTAATTGATTTGAGAAAAAAATAATTTTAACTTGCAGAAGAAGAATTGGGTTCTTCTGATGAATCTGGAAAGGATTGGTCAGATTTAGAAAGAGAAGCGGCTGAGGAAGATCGTGATAGAAATGATTTTCAAGATGAATATTCGAAAAAGAAAATGGGCAGTAGTGGTGGAAGTCGTTATAACAGTTCCTCTTCACATAAAAAATCAAGCAGTGATAAGCACAGGTACAGATCATAATTAATATTAATTTCTTTTAAATATTTATTTTATATGGAAAATAAATGTCAATATAGTTAATTGCCTACCCTGACAACTAACACATACGCTTATACAAATAATCTAATTTATTGTTTCTTAATACTGTTGATTTTGACTATTAGTGCATAAATTATCCCTGATATACTGTGATAAATGATTGTTTTAACATTTTAAACTTAATATGATTTTTTGGTTTGATTTAGGTATTTCTTTTTTAATTCTAATAATTTGTTGTTTTTTTTAAATATTCTATAAATAAGTTAGTTTACTAAGGAGAACATAATGCCTTAATTAAAAAGCGAAATTTATGTATTAAAAGGTAGTATAGAAACATTTTTATTAGGGAGAAATTCATATTATACCTTTTTTTTTTAGTGTATATCTAATACCATTGCAATTATTATACCTTTATTTTTTAAATTTACCGATTAATACATGTGAGGACAATTATTGCTGTAGCAATATAGTATAAGTCATAAAAAACACAATATTGTTTTAACAGTATTATTTCAATGGTTTTGTGTGAAAAAATATAATTTATTGTCCTACTGCAACACTTGTTAATATTGGTACTGTATTATTTATAGTAATTTTCAAGTTAATCTTTGAGAGTATATTATAATTATTCTAACAAAATATTTTCCATCTGCAAATGTGTTTAGTAATAAGTGAAATAAATTTGGATAATTTTATTATTTAGAATTAAGTTTAATGAATTTATATAGAAACATTAAAAAGATAATAGTCATCAAATGATTTAAGTGTTTGTATAAACTTTAGTACATAAATACATATTTATGGTTCAATTTTCAATACAAATATAAAGTAAACTAAAAATATTGTTCATAAATTAACCAAAATAATGATTAGATATATTTTATTATTATAACAGTTTTTAAACTTAAACTTTAGGTCATAATTGTGGTTAGAATATTAAAAAACCAATATTTTAGCAATTGATCATAAACCAATTTTATTTTCAACTGTTAGTTTTAAGATCTGATTAAAATGTTTATTTCAATAGAATTTCTTATCCATTCTCTAAATTAGACAGCTCTAACAGCATTGTAAAGCTCTGTGATCATTTTCTTCACTAGAGAATTATGTGAGAATAGTAATTTATTGATACAGTTATTAAACAATAGCCATGTTTTATTAAAAATATTAAAAGCTATCAATTTATTTTTTTTTTGAATAAATTTTAAAAACTATCGCACATTAGTAATAATTATTTTTTACTTTCTAAATTCAATTGGGAATTCCTTTAAAGTATGTTTTTTGGATTTTTATAAATTTTAACTGCCAGTTTATATGTAATCATAAAATAATGAAATGTTTTGAAATTTATGAGATCTACGTAAATTTGTCTTTGTAATAAAGCTTGTAAAGATAAAATCTATAGAATACTAAATGATATAATTAGAGCATGGATTTTTATGCACTAAAAAATATCGAAATATGCGATATAATATGCAGTAAAAATCATAAAAATATGTAATAATTTTTTTTTTTTTTTTTTTCATATAAAATTTACAAATTAAATTAAACAACTTACAATAATTAATTACTTAAATAAACGAAGTATGTAAAAAAATTTTGTTTTAACATGCAATATATTTTGAATTTTGTAAAAATATACAGATATATACAAATAAATTTCACTATTAGATTCAAATTATTATGATTTGTGAAGATAACTGACAAAAATCCAAAAAAGGAAAAGGGAAAAAAATATGCAATTGCATAGAAATCCGTGCTCTAGATATTTTAAACAATGTATGGTTGTAAAAAGTGGATAATAAAATTATTAGGTATTTATAATAATAAACACTCACTGGTTACATTATTCTTTTCTTTAAATATAGAGGTATTTTAATAAAGCAAAATGTTTTCAAATACAAAATTGTTTCTAAGATATTTCATAATAATGTGATAGCATTATTTCTACATTTTAGTAATTCTTCTTTATCAAATTCAAAATCAAATAATCGTCCCGAGAATTTATTCCAAAAAAGCAAATCTTATTCTAGCAGTTATTCAAGGTATAATATTATTTAGATTAGTTAAGTAATGTTTTATATTATATTGACTGCTTTTAAATAATATAAATATTTAAGTATTTTTAATCAGATATAGTATATTAGTAGTTTCTTAATGTGTGAATAAATTATTTTAAAATTTAATACTTTTGATGTAGAAATATTTTTAATTACAAACTTTTTTATACCATAGTAAAATTTAATTTTTCTTTTAAAATGTTTACATATCTACAAATAAAAATTCTACTACTATAAAATAAACATAAATATGTATATGTGTGTGTTAATTAAATTTATTGTATAAGTAAAATAACTGATTAATTATCTATAATGTTACCATATTTTAATAATAATATATTAACTATGGTTCATTATTTATAGATTAATTCCATATCTAAACATTTTTTAAATAAAATAAAATTAATTAAAAATTATAAATAATGACATTAAGTTATTATTTAGTTATATATATATATATATATATTTTTTTAATTATCTAGTTTAAGCAATTTTATATTACATGTAGGATAGATGATTGTTTAATAGAAATAAAATATTGTAGGTACTAATTTATTATAAAAGTAGCATTTTTTATTAAATTGTTCTTATTAGTTAAAAAAAAAAAATATAATATTCTATGCTTTTATATTTATTTGTGATGATGGCAATTATTAATAGATTGTTAATATTAATTTTAGTTGTTTAAATTAAAAAAGATTTTTATCCTGTGTATGCTGATTTAACTGGGACCTCTAATCTAACAATACTTATACTATATATACTCTTGATACTATATTTTGTAGTTTTTATTTGCTGTGGATAATTTGTGATTAAATTTCAAATTTAATATGTCTTGTAGTTTTCATGGGTGTTTTGTATTTTAGTTTTCTAATAAGCCAATAAGTATTTTTAGTTTTTTTTTTTTTTTAATTACCCTTTCAAGCATCATTAAATTGGTGATTTGTTTTCATTTTTATAATTTTATTCTTTCTTGGTTAATTATTGATTTCTTTTGAGATTCTTTGCAAAGTTAACATATAATCAATTTTCTAATGTCATTTTTTTCCTCATTTATAGACGAATTATGAATATTAATTTTGTATTTACAGTGCAAAACAAACTATTTAATAATTGTTATTCCACACATTAAGGTATAATACATTAAAACTTGTAAATATATTTGTTGAAATTCAACAGTAAATATTAAATATATGTAAATAAATGTTTCACTTAGTCAATGTTGGATAATTTGCTATATAATAATTTCTACAGTTGAATTAACAAATAAAGTTTAAATTGCCCCAATTATTGTCATGAATTTAATCATTGCAGTAGTTTATTTTAGTTACTTATAACTTATAAAATTTCTTGATGATGTTAGTAACTAGAAATCTAATTTAAATTATAAAATTGAAACTTAAATGGTAGGTTAGATAAAGATAATAATTAATATTAGGGATCATTTTATTATATTGTTTGTTTCTTTTTTAATTATTTTAGTCCATCTAAAAGTAAATCATCATCTCATCATAAATCAAATAGCAGCAGTCATCATCATAGCAGTAGTAATCGTCACAGTAGTAGCAGTGGAAGTCATGGAAAACGTTCTTCAGGAGGTGAAAAACGTCGCCATGACGATAGTAGTGATCGTCATTCTTCTAAAAAACACAGGTAAGTCATTTCTTATTTTAAATTCTTTTAAACATCAACTATATAATATTTTTTTTACAGAAAATAATTGTAAAATTTGACATGGGACACACAAATTAATAAAGCTTATCAAGATAACTTAATTTAGCATTATCAATTTATAATTGTTTTCTTATATATTTTTTATACAATATTTCTTAGATTTAAGAACATTTTTATTTTCAGCATTTTCAAAAATACATTTAAAAACTCAAAATTTGTGTAATTTTTATTTTAATATCCTTATATAACTATACATAAATAAAAATTTAAATAATTTTTTTATATTAAAATTTGTGGTTTAATTTGAATAATTAAGATTAAAATATAATATTTAATTTTAATTAAACAAGTAGAAATGACCTAAATAAAAACTATTTAACTATTACTATTTGAAATATTTTTCTTCTGATCAATTTGTAAGCTCTCTATAGCTGAATAAGGTAAAGTTGCACTAACAGTTATTGGTGGCATACCAGGTAAAGATATTGGAGTTGTAAGTGGCATTCCTGAGTAAACATCTGTAACAAATGTAAATAGAAAATTATAACTTTAATACAATAAAATCATTAAGAAAAGATACTCATTTAATTTTAAAACGTTTTGAATGTCTAATTAAATATAAAAATCCTAGATATTATTGTTAAAAAATACTTTGTTGGTATTGTAATGGCTGCAAAGGTTGAAATTGATCCGAATAATTGATTCCTAAAAAATAAATTAACCATAGTTCAATAATTATTATTAGAAATATGTTAACACAAATAAGTATATTTTATTTTCACACTAATTTGTATTGTCATGTTTCAATAAATTTTAGAAGTTTAACAAGTAATGTTTTATACAAAAATAGTTTATTATTATGATTTATGGGTCATATTACTATGACATTAAAAAATAATTTTAAGTACACAACATAGTTTAGATCAATGAATTAAATGCTTATAGTTATAAATGATTTCTTTTTAAATTACTTTTTTAAAGTATTCATTTAAGCATAACATATACTGTACAGATAATAATAATTATTTTTAAATACCTGGTTGAGGCTGGGGAGATATTGGTTGTGACTGAGAATTAGACATCGCCGAATAACTGTTTCCTGAAAAAAAAATAATAATGATCTGAATAACTTTTGATAATGTGATGAATTGAAATATTATTATAGTCTAAAAAATGAATATATCTAAAATTAGAAATACATAACCCATAAATTAAAAATTAAGAATAAAGTAAATGGAAAAACTTATTTATGTAATACATATCTTAAGTGTATGTTTAAAATACAGTAGAACCTCGATTATCCGGGGTAATGATGGGGAGAGGGTCACACGGATAAATGAAAATCACGGTTAATCAAGACTTTTTATAATAATGAAATTTTTTATTTAATTATAATTGGAAATACCTAGGTACAATTTTATAATAATGAAATTTTAAAAATTTTGATTCAATTATAATTAGAAATACATAGGTACAATTTTATAATAATGAAATTTTAAAAATTTTGATTCAATTGTAATTAGAAATATACATAAGAAGACGTATACATACAATAATGTTATACATACGTCCTACATCCATAATATTGTATACCTACAACAAGTTATTAGGGCTTAAAATATGAAGTTATTGTCAAAAATGTCATTAATACGATTGTCGATATCGAGTATTATGTTTAAAAATGTTCGGAAGAATGGGCACAGTTAATCGCAAACACGGATAATCGAGTCATGGATAATCAAGGTTCTACTGTATTTGAAAAATCTTCAAGTTTAATCTAAAATTTAAATAACTAAAATATTTTACTTTGGTTATTATTACTGCTTTTGAAATTGTATCAGTCTAAAATTAGTCACAATTTTTTTTACAAATTCTATAAAACTTTAATAAATCATTAATACTAAAAATAACCACTATAATCTATAACTGGGTTAAAATAAAATAATTTTATGTTATATTCCTTATTTTTTTGTTAAGAACTGATGACATCAAAGAAACTTTTTGTAATGCTTCTTTGAAATTTGTATTAATATTATATTACTTATGTTAATTTAAGAACTAACAAAAATAAAAAATTAAGTATTTGCAATTTTCACAGTTCGGTTTGATTTTAATTACCAATAGCATTAATAATTAAAATTGAATATTAAATTAAACATTAAATTTACCAAGAGGTTGCGCTAAAGGTGACATTTGTGGAAAATTCTTCACAGAAAACATAGGTATAGTACTTGAACTATTTGATTGGCTGACTTGAGTTTGAAACTGCGTGAAGTAATTACTTATGTCTTTAGAACTCTGTACATCAGTTACAGTTGTAGTAACTGCAATATCAGTAGGATGGGATTGAGAATAACTATTCTGTGGAGGAAACACATTTGATGACTGGTTATTTAATTCTTGAACTGTAGCAGTTTCGGAAAGGTTCACAGGTGTTAAGGATGATGGTTCTTGAGACGCAGAAATAGCGGTAGACTCTTGTGATGTAAATGGTGGTAATTTTGTTACTTGGGGTGTCAATACATAAGGTTTAATTGTTTCAGAAGTAGATCCTAGTTGTTGAGGACTATACTGAGAATTTAAAACTTGGAATGTGGGATTAGAAGGATTTTGAAATGTAGTAATTTGTGGAGGAAAATAAGGTAAGGGTGCTGAATTGCTTGAATAAGGGATTTGTTGATCTGTCAGCGTGGTAACAGGTATTTCAGATGTTGGATTGTTGTAAAATGGTATTGACGCAGTTTGATTACTTTCATTCAAAGGTTCGTTAGATTTTTCTGCTTCAATAGTTGAATTATTAACAGTAACCGGAATATCAGAAATAATAGGTGGTTGTGGTGTCAGAACTGGTGGATTAATTACTTGTGGTACTTGAGCAGCAGTTGCCTATAAAATTAAATAAATAAGGTAAATTATTTTATTAAATTTCAAAACAATATTCTATTCTAATTATGAAATACAAGGTATGATAAAAAAATACCGGGATTTTTTTTTTTATTTATTTAAATATACAAATAATATTTCAAATATTAATTCTCTTCAAAGTATTCACCGCCCTATGTTATACACTTGTCCCATCTTTCTTGTCACTTTTTAAAGCAGTGCTGGAAGTCTTCAACTTTAAGTTGCTTGAGTTGATCTACCGCATTCTTTTTTATTGTTTCAATATCATCAAATCTTTGTCCTTTGAGGTCAGTTTTAATTTTTGGAAATAAAAAAAAAACCTAAGGGGAGAAGTCTGGTAAATAAGGAGGATGAGGTACAACTAGAATTTGTTTATCAGCTAAAAACTTACGGATTGATAAGACAGGATGAGCTGGCGCGTTGTCGATGTGTAACAACCACGATCGATTTTGGAACTGATTTGGACGTTTCTTACGGAGTTTTTCTCGTAATTTAATTAAAACTTCTTTATAGTAATTCTGATTAACCATTTGACCAGTTGGAACAAATTCGTAATAAATGAGGTCTTTAATATCGAAAAAAGTAATCAACATGGTCTTCACATTAGAACGAACTTGTCGAGCTTATTTGAGTCTTGGTGAAGTTACTGATTTCCATTGTGATGACTGTCATTTAATTTATATGTCATAACCATGGACCCAAGTTTTATCACCAATTATTACAAATTTAATGAACCCTGGGTCATTTTATGTTCGTTCTTTCAAACTTTGACAAACTTCAATTCGATGATTTTTTTAGATCTTGACACAACAATTTGGGACCATTTTTGCACAGACTCGTCTCATACTTAAATCTTCAGTCAGAATAGTTTAACATGATCCAAAAGAAATGTTACACTCACTAGAAAGTTCTTTTATCGTCATTCGTCGATCTGATCGAATAATTTTTCTTACTTTTGCCACTATTTCCACATTTATTGATATTGAAAGTCGTCCAGCATAAGAGTCATCATTAATGTCTTCACGATCCTCAATAAACCTTTTATGCCATTTAAATGTTTTAGACCTGCTCATCGCTTCATCTTCAAAAGCTTTTTTAATTATTTCAAAAGTTTCAATTGCTGATTTACTGAGTTTAACGCAAAATATAATACAAACACGCTGCTCGGGTTTATTCGACATGACAAAATTGGCAGACACAATAAAAGTATCTGATTTCAATGAATTGTCGTTCATTACTAACAGTTAATATTAATTCGCGGCTTGAATAACGTAATTAAATGTTATCTCTACTTTTATTTGATGTGTGTACATTCTCAATTTGATTATTATTAGCTCAGATATGATTTTAGTCCCGGTATTTTTGATCACACCTCGTATACTCATTAGCTTAATTATACACATTGCTTCACTACATAACAGATATATAGAAAATAGATCCAAACATGTGTTGCCTGACTTTTGAAAACTGATCACTAATAAATATGTTTCTTAATTTGAATAGAGCACTCAAGTTATATATCATTCCAGAATAAAATGAGCTGTTAAAATGATTTTATTTATTAATGAAAAACTAGCTTACCATCACATTATTAACAACAGCTGGCTTTATAATAGGTGGTGCTGGAATGTCCTTGTTTTGATATACTTGTCTAACAGGTATTCTATGCAAGTACCCATAACCTATTCCACAGCCCAAACTTTAAAAATAAACAATTTAAAAAATTAATTAATTTAAAAAAATTAAACGTATGAAAAATATTACCTTCCCTCGCCAGGCCATGCAGAATCTGGTGTAATTGAAACTTCTCTACAAGTATCCAATTCAACATTATATACATATAATTTTAATGGTCTACCTTCGTGTGCTTCAATTAGCATAAACAAATCTTCACTTTCATGCATTATAGAATCAGATCCAATTATATAATCTGTATGTGACCTAAGACCAGCTTTATCAGCAGGAGAATTTGGGTGAACATCCTAAACATTAGTATATTTGATAAAATGTACATATACAAACAATTAAAATTATTTAGTATTAATTAATTATTTACTAACAAGAATATGCCAGACATTTTCATTGGCTCCAGCAAAAGAACAAAATCGTATGCTCACGCCCAACAAACCTTGACCACCCCAATTACTATTTGGTACAATTTTTACTTCTCTAACTATTTGTGTTTTGCTACTGTAAACAGCTAATATAATTTCATTACCATCTCCATTTTTTAACATTTCTTTAAGAGTATCATTGTCTTTATCCTTAAAATATTGATAATACAAAAATTATTAATTTCCATTACATTAATAAATAATAAATACATGATATGTTATGATTAAATTTATAATAATTATAAATTAAATATACAAAATATATTTTGAATTTATTTATTAATATATTAAAACTAAATAAGTTTTTATCAAATAATTATAATTTTGAACAATTATAGCGTAGAATGCTTGAGTCAACTCTTCTATTGCTTATTCACAAATAAGTGTCCACTATCCAAATCAGAATTTAAATTCATGCCACAATATGGCATAAAGGTTATAAGTTGTAATTATATAAATAAACAATAATTATTGTTGAATAATGTCTATTATAAAATTACTCAACCATTATTAGATTTTATGAATTTAATATAGGTTAAATACTTTATAAACATACTTTGTACACACGGAATATTACAATTTGTAATTTACAAAGTAATTTAAATATTGTTTAATAATAAATAAGTGAAGGTTATCAGTTTATCACTATATTATTATGAAAAAGCAAATTAAAAAAAAAATGTTTATTTAAATCATACTGATTAAGTACAAAACAAATAAGTTACTAATTCTTAGTCATTGCAATTATTATTATTAAATTGTCTAGACATTTATATAAGAATAAAGTAATAGTAAATAAAGTATGAACTTAGTATAACTTACAAGTCGTGTGTTATTAATAGCCAATATGAAATCAAAAAAAGCTTCTAAACCCGCTATTTGGCCTGGTGAATTATCTTGAACCTAGATAATAATAATTGAAAGGAAATATTAGAAAAATATTTTAAAATCGTTCTGTGTATTATATGTTAAGAAATTATTTACAAAAATAAATTCTATTAAAACTTTTGATTTACTTTCAAAACATGATATCCTTCTGTTCCTCCACCTGGAATAGGAGTACTATTTGCAGATCCCATTTTAATTATACTATAACGCTAATAACGTTTAATTTAACTTATGTCTTGAAAGTGCCTTCGCATAGTACGGTAAATACAACAATATTAATTGATTTTAATTAAGAAAAATGTATTTCTATTAAATAATAAATTTTTACTTACTAGTTTTTGACAAATGACGTGTAACTACTATGTTTTATCTCTTATCAATAGATGTGAATATACAATTAAGATAATATTATCAAAGAATAAGATATTAAATGATATCATTATCACCTACAAATATGCCATGTGTATTTTACTAATAAAAATATTGGAACATTTGGAACGTTTATTATTGCTTATTACTTAGTAAAATATTTAGAAAGACAGAAGTCACAAAAACTTCAAGAACGACAGCAACTTCTAACTTGTGTATTGGTTAAAACAAAGTATATGACATTTTAAAAAAAGTTCAATTATCTTAAATTTCTAGTTTATAGTTGCAATAAATTTTGTAAATTAATATCATTTTTAGCTTTTTCAAAGTTAAAATGCCTATTTTATGTTCTGCAAAATGTGGTAAGAACGCAGTATTAAAGGTAAAGTAAATAATGTTAAATAATAATATTACATATTACATAATACGTTTAAACAAATAATAATAACTATCAATCAGTTTTTAACTTATCCATTTACTATAAAAAATTTTTTTTAATATTAATATTATTACTGATTTATAAAATAAATTTATATTTTAGCGCCCAAAAACTGGAGATACATTATGTAAAGAGTGTTTTTATTGGGCTTTTGAACTTGAAATTCATAGCACCATCATAAATGGTAAACTATTCAAAAAAGGTGATGTTGTAGCAATTGCAGCTTCAGGTGGAAAAGATTCAACTGTACTAGCACAAGTTCTTAAAACTTTAAATGAACGCTATAATTATGAGCTAAAATTGGTGTTATTGTCTATTGATGAAGGCATTACTGGTAATATTATAATTATTTTATTCAATTAAATTAATATTTAAAATTTATACTAAATTTAAATTATTGTGCTTTTAGATATTTTTTTAAGTTAAAAAATATGTTTAATATTTTTATCATTAATTAGTGCTGTGTAGTAAATAATTGTAACATACTTTATTTCTTTGCTCTTGTCTAAACTATTATTACTCAATATTGGATTTCTGAAGGAATATTAATCGTTACTAGAAAAAAAAAAATATAATTTATATCAATTAATAAATTATAATTTAGATTATTTTCTTGAATTAAATATATTTAAACTATTATATTATAGTATATGCTATTTTAACAGGTTATAGGGATGATAGTCTAAAAACAGTACAAGAAAATAAAGATGAATATCAAATGCCTTTAAAGATATTATCATACGAAGAGTTATATGGTTGGTCAATGGACAAAATAGTTGCTGAAGTTGGTCGTAAGAATAATTGTACATTTTGTGGTGTATTTAGAAGACAAGCTTTAGATAGAGGTGCAATGTTATTAAATGTGAACTGTATTGCTACTGGTCACAATGCTGACGATATTGCAGAGACTGTATTGATGAACATTTTAAGAGGGGATGTTGCAAGATTACAAAGATGTGTTAATATTATTACTGTAAGTACAACAAAATATCATATAATTGAGTATGCCAGCAGGGAAATTAAATCAATTAATTAGTTAAAAATATTAAGAATACTTTTGTAATATTCTTTTTCTGCACAAACATGTTTCATATTATTTGATCATCATATTTAAAATCTAAGCCATTGTTACTACATTAATTTAAATAGTTAAAAAAAATAGGGTGTGATGAAAATGGCAATGCTAGACCTTCAATGAGTCACTATTTGGGTTCTTATTGACATAGCTATTTCCCATATAATGAGAACATAATATGTTCGAATAATCAAACTAATGTACCGTACCTTATATAACAATAAAAAATCTCACATCTAATGGCCATAGTAACCAAACCTTAAATATTAATAAAAACAATCAAATCCTTGTATTGAATTATTATTTTATATTACTATTGATTTTTACTAATCAATTATTGTAAAGGTGTTTAATTTTGTTGTTATATATTAATTATTAGATTACAGAAGGCACTATTCCTCGATGTAAACCTTTAAAATACACATATGAAAAAGAAATAGTAATGTATGCATATTTCAAGAAATTGAATTATTTTTCAACTGAATGTATTTTTGCACCAAATGCATACAGAGGATATGCTAGAACATTTTTAAAAGATTTAGAAAGATTAAAACCATCATCTATTATGGATATAATACATTCTGGTATTATAAAAATAAATAAATATATTTATCTATAAAATTTTTAACTATTTTTAATATTTTTAAGGCGAGACAATGTGTATTAAAAAGGACGTAAAATTGCCGGACATTGGTGTTTGTACTAAATGTGGATTTGTGTCAAGTCAAAAAATTTGTAAAGCTTGTATGTTATTAGAAGGATTAAATCGAGGATTACCAAAACTTGGAATTGGCAAAAGCAGCAAAGCTAATAAAGCATTAAAATCATTACCAAACCCAAAGCTGCTACATTTTTAAAATATTTATTTATTTTTAATTTGTAAATGTTTTCATGTAAATTGATCTATCTTTGTATATTTTACAATTTTTATAATAATCAAAGAATTGTAAATATAAATATTTTTGTGAACTTTTATTATTATTTACATATTTGCATTTGTTATATTTTATATAAAGTATTTCACACCTTGCATATTTTGAAATTTGATAACCTGTTACCTGTATGTAAAGAATTTTTGCCAAAACTGTTGAAATAATATGGAATTGAATATTAGGTAGTTACTGGCTAGGACTATGAATGATTTTATTTGGTACACGTATTGAATAAATAATTAGTTTTTTTTTTTAGTTTAAAAAAAATTATAGAATTAGTGGTCTATTTGAGATTTAATTTAAAAACTTTGATTATGTTTGTTGTTAAATTTTTTGCAATAATATAATTATCAATATTAGTCAATTGATTCAATAAGATTCAACAGTAACGCCAAGAACCATATTTTCAGTTATCAAAATATTAGTTTGTGATTAACAAATGTTAAAATATATATAAGTCATCAAATTATATGAATTTGATAATTATAATTCATATTATTTAAACTTTCCAGATATCTAATGTAATCACAGCATTCATAATTTATCAACGAATAATAATATATACTATGTATACTAAAAATACTCATATGTATGAGATTAAATCAACTATCAAGCATAGTAAACTTATTTAGACATAAATACGATATTATTATATACATTATATAGTGTCACTAACTCTGGAATGGGTGACAAATCCTCGCCACCTATACACATGTTTACAAACAGTACCGCTCCACAAAGCAAAAACAGAATAGAGACTAATAACCATAGAAACCTTAAATCTATAAAAATAAAAACTGACGAACGAGGAATATAAAAATTAAAGGGTACTAAAGCACACACTGCAAATGTCAACCATTAAATAGCGCTATTTAACACGGTCAATTTTTTCATTTGACATATATTTTGTTTAATTTAAACTTGTTATTTTGTACAATTTATCTAGCATTCTAACACCAAATTATTGATTAATTGATAAATTAATGATGAACGTTGAAATAAACAATTAAATAATAAACAATTTTTATTGACATATTATTATAAAAATAAATCAAGTTATCTCAAAACTAGTAACTGTGATGATGAATATTGATACTTAATGAAGAAAATATAAGACAATTGCAAATTTTGTACTCATTATTAACTTAATCTTAGTCAAATTAAGAGATCGAAAATAATAATAATATCAGTTTTATTATAATTGTTTTTTTTTTTAATTATTATTATTATTAAATAGCTTACTTTTTGTACATCTATCATTTATTTGCTTGGCTTTAGGATGATGTTGTAGAAACAAAACATCCAAATTGTTTTTCCATGCATTAAACACGATCAGAGCTTAATAATTAACAGCCAACAAAAATAATAAAAAAAAACATTGATCATTTTGTCCCTAACATAAATCACAAAAGGAAAGGTAACTTAAACATAATACTTTCCTGGTCTATAATTATAGTTAATTATTAAAGTGAGGTTGTTTGGGTTTTAATAAAAGGACTTAAGAGTCGGTCAAAAATTATTTAAACATTTTAGAATATATAATCAACATTTGATAGAATATTGTACCTACCCAATGGATTTAAAAAAATTATACAAAACAAAAAATTATTATAAAAAACTTAATTCTATGATGAAATATGAATAAATTATATTTTTTGAAAGACTCTTATAATATACAAATTTTAAATCGTTCATTGAAAAATCATTTTGTTTACAAGAGAGAATAATTGAATGTTATTATACATAATAGTATAAAAAAATAGTAGCTAACATTTTTGTTCTAGTGAGTAATGAATTAAGTACAAAGTAGGAGATTTTAATTTGTGTTGCTTGCTCTATTATTCAATTTAATTTGACAAAAAAATAAATGATAACCAATAATGTAATTTATACATTCATTGAACTTTAAGGAAATAGGAAAATTAAGTTTATAAAAGAGGGTCATTCAAAAATTATCTAATATATAAATTAATTTAAAAACTTAATAAAAACTATTGATTTTATATAAATTCATACAATTTCTTTCTTAAAAAAAATATATTGTTTTATTTAATTTATATTCAATCAATTAAAAAATTATATACCTGATGAAAGTGCTATTAATTAAATTTTTATATACATACTTCTATAATCAAGGAAAAATTAATTTTAAGAAATAGGGAATGGACAATTATACATTAAAAAAGAAAAAATAATTTACATAATTTTTGAATGACACCAAATGAAGTTCACTTTTTGGTATCGCAGATTTAATAACAAATTAGACAATAAATCTGAGGTACACAAAGTACAATACAAAAAAATTTTATATTAAACTATGAGAAATTTAACTATGTTGCTAATAGTATTTCTATTTTAAGAGTTTTATGCTTGAAACAAAAACAAAATTATTGAAAATATGTCAGTTTTCAAGGAATAATATAAATGGGACATAAGCCTTAGTACTTTTTGATTAGAGAATAATTAATTCAGAAAAAATATTAAAGCAGTCTGTTAATATGTACAACATTTGGTTAGTATGTACATACATATAAACAAAGACTATATTAAGTTTTTTTTTCAAAATTAAAAAATAAAAATAGTATACTCCAAATTCCTTTTCTCCAAATGTTCACATCATATCACATGTTGTAAGGGTACAAATAATCCTTTTGTATTCATGGACTATATTCTAAGTATTTTTTTTTTTTTTTTTTTAGTGTATGACTATGTGAAAATACATTATTTTCATTTCAATTTAATTCTCTATCTTCCAGATACTTATACTCGAATGTGAAGCCTTCTTTTTTCCGTTGACCCCATTTTTCATAGTCAAAATAAATGTATGTGCCCTTAGTTAAATAATAATAATAATTAATTTGTAAACTAAAATTAAAAATGTATAATCGCATTTATTTAGTTATCAAACCTGTTCATATTCTTCATTAATTAATTTAGGTTCTTCGTGTCGCTGAAACCACATCATATATTTTGTATGGAATCTCCAACTTTGTTTTTTTAATGCCTTAGCAGCTAAATACTGTGCTTTAGACCCCTCCATGTAATAGAATATAAAAAATAGGGATTCTGTTGAAAGCCTCTGGAAAAATTCTAAACTGTCAGAATGAGGAAGAGGTCCCTAAAAACATAAAATATATAAATAAAAAAACATAATAGTATTTTTTAAATCAGTTAATTACTTGATTATAATAATGAGGTGTTGAACATGGATTTCGAGGTAAATATAATTTTATTCGTTCAGAATCTGATGGATGAGGTAAATGTACAAATGCAGATTCAAGCATCGTGAATTGAAATTGATGGTCTTTAGAAAGTGGCACTGGACCTAGTGGAGCTACTCCTAATAAAGGAGAAATGTTAGCTTCAAACAAAACAGGTGGCTGTTGTGATGGTTGTTGCTGCAAGCTTAGTTGACTACTTGAATTTTGAACTATATTTGAACTCATACCTTCAAAATAAAATATATAAATTAAGATTACAATAAATAATTTCTTAAGATACACGAAAGTGACAATTTAAAATGTTAACATTATTTACAAACATATAATATTAATATAAGATAAAAATACTTTACCAATCTTACGATCTTAAGATAGAGATAATATCTAAAATAATTATAATAGTTGGAATCTCAAAAAGATTTTGTTGCTAAGTGTCTATTATGTTTTGGAATATATCATAGATGAATTTAAAATAGTATTTATTTATTAGTTAGAAAAAATTTAGATACCATTAGAAAAACTTAGAAAAACTAATAAGAACAAATTCTATGCTTATCTTTATAGTATTTTTAGAAATTAGTTCTCCATGTTTGAATTATACAAAATTAAATAAGCAAAGATGAAAAATTCTGGATTGAATGATTTTTATGATAAATAAAATAGTTTACACAAATGAATTTTAGTTGTAAAATAATAAGTTTTTTAGCTTTAAAAAAAAAAATGCGAGATTCACTGGTATACTGTATTTAATCAATCACAGGTGGATTTTCCACTTAGAATCAATTTGACCATAAGCAAATACCCATGAACTGAATAGCACTCAAACTGAGATATATTAAAATCAAAATACACTCAGTAAAGTATCTAATCTGTCACATAAACCAAATTCAGCTTTAAACAACATTTTATTTGACTTCTATAAAAAACTAGACATGCTTTGGATCACTGAATAATAAATGGTATCAATATAACAAGATTCGCTTAAGAGATTCACTGGAAGTAATTAATAATATTAATAATAAATATTGCTATAATTTATGCAAGTACATTGTTAAAATAAAATTTAGAAGTAATAGTATCAGTAGAGCGCACACTTATTCATGAAATAATTTTAACATAACCTGATGAGAATACATGGATATTTAAAAAAAAAAAATCCATTTTGTTCCAGGAGTTATATAATTGCAGGTAAAAAGGTACTAGAGGTTTTGGTGATTTTAATTTATACATACTCTATTTTTGAGTATACATGAGTGATGATAGAAACAAAATTAAAGCCTTCTTAAATATTTAAAATAACTTTAAAAGCTTCATAAAGAATCATAAATAAATAAAAATTACTATATGTAATATTGATTATTATATAATTACTTTTAGTATCAGTAGACTGTTGTGATATATCAATTCCAGCTTGATCAATAGCTTTTTGGGCAATGGTCTTTAATGATGACAAAGCCGTATGAGAATCCACTTGTACTGGTGATGTTGTAGAACTTAATGACGAAGGTGTAGTAGACACACAGTTTACAACACTATCAGAATTATTCACATTTCCTTGTGTAGTTGACACGTTTGTATGGTAAGATGATGGAGAAGTTGGTATAGATGTAACAACAGGTGTATTTTCAACAGATTGTGATTCTAAGTAAATAACAATTCAAAACTTAAACAATAATGTTACAATAAGAGCAAATTAAAAATATAATTTAATACTAAAGCCATATTTACTGTCCACATATTTTTATTTTCATATAAAATAAGCTTTTTAATAATATCAAATATTTAAAAATTAAATTTTATAGAAATTAAAAACTGCAAAAACTATTTAAATTTAAACTTAGTAAATCATATTAAATAATAAGACTAATAATAATCTGTAGAAGAAAAACTTAGAATTTAATTTAGATATCACTATTTTATTGTAATAATATAAAGTTGTTCTGTGACTTGATAAAATACTATTAACCAATTATATTATGAAAATAAATTGAAAACTTAGTATTTTTTATATTAATGAAAATAACTTTTCACGATAATTTAATCCATAAACTATGTTTTTTATGCATATTATATTAAATAAAAACTTACGTGTATGTTTATTATGAATATTTGAAGCTGCTACAGTTGCAAAATTACCAACAGTAGTAGTACTTGTTTGAGTAGTTATAGACTGGGACACAGTAGACACACTGGATGTTGTGGTGGTATGATTACTAACAGATGATTTAACAACAGCAGCTATAGTTGGACCTTTACTGTTCACTGTAGAATTAGCATTACTTGGAGGATTTGCTTTCACAGGAGTTGGTTTAATTGTATTCTAAATTAAATATACATTTTAAATTGATAGTAAATTATTAGTTTTAAATAAGAATATTAAATAGTGTACAAACTTTAGTATTTTCCTCTTTTTTTTTACGAACTGGTGCTGCAACAATAGAAGCTGAAGAAGCAGTAGTTACAACTGTAGATACTGTAGAGATCATTGGAATTGATTCACTAATTGTAGCAATAGTTGTTATTGATACTGGTGTAGAAGTTGTTATTACAGCCACTGAAACTGGCTCTTCGATGGAATGATTGTGTGACATTGGAGCAGGAGATGCTGGACAAGAGCCGCTAAGACTTGCAGTTTGACTAGTGGGTGATCCTATAAGTATAGTTCAATACAATAAAATATACAAGAAATTGATTACAAATTAAATTCTAAAAAAAATAAGATAATTTTAATGACTATTCTATTACACATAAAAAATATTAAAAAATTTTTTTTAACACTATATTGTTACCATTTGCTTCTGCAGAATTATTAGCAGCAACTCCTAATTCAAGTTCAGCTAATCCAATTATTTCATCATACAAATCATCATTATGCATAAAATCCTCTTCATGTGATGCTTCAATATAATATTCTACATCATCTTTTATTGAACGAATCTACAAATAAGCTTATTAAATAATTTATTTATACAATTATATAATTAATAATTTTGTATACCTTTTTGACCTCCACTGACATATTATCTAACATTCTTAACACAGTCTCTAATTTACGTATATGGAACCTATGTCGTTCTACTCTTGCTTTGAGTTCATCTAGTTTTTCTTGTTTATCTTTGTCCAACCTTTTTTTCTTCCCAACAAGTAATGACTCCATTTCACATTCATACTGGTCAATCTATCATACAAAATTTTAATACTAATTAATAAATAAAAATAAATTATGAAACTAAAACTACCAAATAAATGAAAAATTTTAATCATAATATTAAATTAAAAATGAGAAAAATTCAATAACAATGAGATTAAAATAAGCCCCTAACTAAAAATCTAACCTAAATATTTCATTAAACCAAAATAATTAATTACTTGAATATTGAGCGACTCAATTGATTGTGTTAACCATGCACTTATTTCTTCTCTTTCTTTTTGAGCAGGATCTAATTTTTGGGCAGCACCCAAACCTTCTTTAGAATAAGCTTTAGTCTTTGTTTCTCGTTCGACTACTTTGAACCTTTCCATTTGCTATAAGTAAGAATAAACACAGTTTAACATTTAAACAAACTAAATTATGTGTATAAATATACTAACGGTTTCTATAAGTTTGCGGTAATCAAGTAATGCACTTTTATCCTTAATTTCTGCAGACGCAATCCAGCTTTTGATTTGATCGCGTAACCTTTGCAATTTCTTGATTTCCTTTTTGAGGTCAGCCTCATATTTTTCTTTTTGATTACTATTTGTAGCATTATGAACTTTTTGCCAAATATCCTCAAATGTTTCTACACCTTCGGTAACTTTCTTAAGGCACCGATCAATTTCACCTAAAAATTATATATAAGTTATTGAATTATTGCTCTCAGGCAATATTGCTTTTAAATAATAAAAAAGAAAAAGTTATAATTTAATGTAAAACATTTGTAGTTGATACTAGATAAAGTTATTTTCAATGTAAGATTTGTAAAATTATTTGACATTAATCTACATGTTATTTACATAAATATGAATAAAAATGCTAAAATTATAAACAAAGGTAGTCATATTTAAAAATAGCAGTTATTTAATTATAAAACTCCTTAAATAAAAACACTCATATATTGTTCCTAGGAAATACCACTATTAATGTTCTTTTCAACAGTTTTTGAGTACGAAAGCGAACAATAATAGAATGTGTACCGATAATATTTACCTTGAAGTTTTCTAGAAGCAGCCATAACTAAGGAAACATTTCAAATACGAATATCAACATAACATTATTTAAACTACATACAATATAAAAATTTGTCACAATTTTGGACTAAAAAATTAATAAAAAAATTACAATTTTTATCATACAAATTTCACCACTACCACTGTTTGTGTTTGTGTGTAAACGCTTTGTTCAAGATGGCTACTGATAATTTTCAGGTTATTCAAAATTGAACAAACGACTAAATAAATACAGTAAAAATCTAATCGTATTTAATATTTTAGAATTTTATTTTGAATAATTTTTAAATGAAATAACTCCTTAAATTTATATGAATTAGGATAATTCATTTCTCTAAAGATATTAAACAAATATAACTATGAATATTTAAAACACATTTGTTGTTGACTGAATTCGTCTTGCTGATGTACGGTTTTAATTAAAACAGCTGTTCAAGACGTTATCTATTATCACAATCCACAGATTATGTAACGAGTTGTCAGAAGAAGAGGAGACTTGGATATATAATATATTAATAAAATCTTAAATTAGTAATTAATAATTACTCAAAAATTAGTATTACGTTTAAAATAATATAGATATTCGGTATTAGACATTTGAAACATTTTTTCATTTTTCAAATACTTTAAGAATTAGTTTAGTATATGACATATGGTATAGTATGTATATTTCTATAGTATTAATCATATTAGGTACGTTGAAAAAAATATAAATTGGGTTACTAATGTGTATCCAACATAAATTTTCCACATAGTGCCTTGATTTGCGTTTATTTAAACCATACTTATTAAGAAAAATATAAATAATTGTAATTTAAACTTACTAACAATAATAATATACAAAAATTATAATTAAATACCTAAGTATGAATTTTACAATCTAATAGATAACTATGCTTTACAATTTGAAATTAATTAAACGCTTCATACACTTTATAATATAATACTGTGTTAAAAAAAAATTCATTTTATTCATTAAAATTTATATACTACCTTTCATATTGTGTTTTATTGATTTGTTCATAGTTAAAAATTATTTATCACTTTTTTGTTAAATTGATTTTAAAAAGTTTAATAATTGATAACTATCACTACATTTCATGTATATATTCGTATTGCGAAATATAAATGAATACATATATATACTATTTTTATAAATGATGTTCGTTTCTATGTACAATTGTCACTTTTTATTTAAATATTTTCAAATTAACTTTTTTATTAACTAGTAACTACTATTCATTAATGGGTATTAAATACATTTACAGTTGCTGCTTAATATTTCTGATTGCAATATTGCTTGGGAATTTCGTATCTTTTTACATTGACGTGTTACAGTTATACTTTTCATAATGTGAGTTCTATTTTAAAATTTTTTTGGGAATTTAATAATATTAATAGCATTTTTGGTTCTGAAGATTTGATAACTGCAATTTGAGAAACATATTTTGTAATAATATTTAGGATTATGTAATTTTGTATCGTTGATATGGGTAGCATTAAATTATTTAAATTATAGTTCATTCTTATAAATTATGGTTTGTATTTGTGACTTAGAGATCGTTAGACTGTTTTAGTTAAATGAATAATTATAAACTACAGACACACGTCACTTTTAGGAAATAGAAAGTAGGTAGGTATATCTTCTCTAGATTATGATACGTACAATATAGTGCAAGTTCACACGACGGTACTATAGGTAATAACTTATAGGTATCTCAGTATCTGTGATGTTTTACTCTCAACATTAGTCTTTTAAAACCACAATAGTCTGCCTGACATTATTAAAGTCTTTTAAGTCTGAGACTGGAAAGATTTGACTTTGAAACACGAAGTTAATTAATGACGATTTTTATATTTATCCATGTACCATGGACGCATAACAGATATCTGTCATATTCATACATTTATCTGTTGTACGGACGTCAAACGTGATGTACCTTGTTCTCGATATGTGTCGCTAGTGAGGCAAACAGATTTACTGAGCGACGACGGGCGTTCAATATTATAAATCGCACGATCGTCATAATTTGTAGATACGTTTTTAATTGTTGTTCCAACGAGACAAAATGGCCCAAACAATGGAAGTAGATCGAGCGGCAACCGTAGAGGTATGCGAAATACTATGGAGACTGCAACATATATTGAAAAATATCGTAGATGGAAATTTAGATTGAACAGTGTCGTAATATTTCTGACTATACGTCCTGATTTATTTAAAATAAATATTATATTATATTGGAACTGTACTCTGTCGATGCGTTTGCCCGTGTGGCCGTGTCGTGTTCTGTAGGACATAGTACAGCATTATAATTGTGTCGATATTATTGCGAGTGCGTGCGTCTGTATATCCCGTAGTTGGTAGTGGTGCGAGCAGCTATATAATATATTATTTTCTATGCTGCAAGCGGCGTACCTCATCACTTTCGTGTCTGTGTCGAAGTCTCGTACGTGTGTAGGGTGTGTGTGTGTGAGTGTGTGTGTGCGCGTGTTTGTATTTGTGTGTTCCTGTGTGCAATGTGTATGTTGGCTGCATTCTATCTTCCATAGTGAAATTGCTACTTTTAAACAAAAGGCTTTAAAAATAAGTTTTAAATTATTTCCGTGCATAAACCTACGAAATACTCAATTTATTTCGATCTGATTTGGCATAACCATATTACAGTGACAGATCAAATACTCGCTTGAGGTACATCGAAGTTATTTTTCCTTTCCTTTTTGAAAATCATTAAACGGATCACCCACAGTAGCGTGGTGGTAGTGGTGGTGTGGAGTGTGGACTACGTGACATTTTAGAAATACGGGATGGACGTCCATCGTTCGAAACGCAATCCTTGGCTCTTGACAATGCAATGTACATTTTCAACTTCTAATGTTCGATAAACATTAAGTTATAAATACGATACTTTTTCGATCAAGTTGTTTTAAGTTTTTATAGAAAGTGTTTTTATCTCTGTTTAAGTAAGTAATTATAATTTTTTTTTATATATACGTATATAATATTATCTATACCTATATCATAGTATTATATTAAAATGAGTGTGAAAAGAGATATTAAGTGTAAACTTGAAATTGATGAACCAAAACAAAAAGAATGTCCTGAAGGTAAATTTATTGATCCTGTCAGTCTTATGGAAAACGGCAAATTTGTCTTCAAAGTTCCACCGGAAGCTCCAGTTTTTGAACCTACTGCAGAAGAATTTAAAGATCCATTGAAATATATCGCTAAAATTAGAAGTGTAGCACAAGAACATGGAATTTGTAAAATTAAACCACCATCTAATTGGCATCCTCCATTTTGTGTTGATGTTGATAACTTTAAATTTACACCAAGGATTCAAAAACTAAATGAATTAGACGCAAGTACTAGAGTTAAACTTAATTTCTTGGAAAAAATTGCCAAGTATTGGCATTTACAAGGGATTCGTATTAAAATACCAGTATTAGAACAAAGGGCTGTAGATTTATATTCTCTTTATAAAATTGTAGAATTTGAAGGAGGTTTTGATGAGGTATGTTTGGAAAAAAAATGGGGAAAAGTGGCTAGTCGTATGGGTTATGTTTATGAAAAATCTTCTGGTACAGTGTTAAAAAGTCATCATGAAAGATGGCTTAATCCATTTTCACTTTTTCATGCTACCATTAAAGATGAAATTTATAACAAACCAATTAAAAGGGAGAGTAAAGTTCCAAATATTAAAGAAGAAAATTCTTTTGTTTCAAATTCCCCTACTAAAAGAGCTAGACTTAGCCCTGATGAAGATAATGAATCTGATGATTATATTAAGGATCCATTTTATTTAATGGAAAATAAAGAATTAAGAAAATTACAATTTTTTGGTGCTGGTCCTAAGATGGCTGGATTTAGTTCCAAGTGTAGAATAGGACATCTAAAATCAAAAGAATCTAAGAAGTCTAAAAGAAGAAGTAAGCCTGTTGTAGATTATTTGGATAAATATTATTGTCAAAAATGTGGAAGTGGCAAATCTGAAGAAACTATTTTAATTTGTGATGGTTGTGATTTAAGTTTTCACATGCAATGTTTAATCATACCATTAACTACTGTTCCAAAGGGTGAATGGAGGTGTCATAAATGTGTAATAAATGAAGTGATCAAACCTAGTGATGCTTTTGGATTTGAACAAGCTCAGCGTGAATACACGCTTCAACAATTTGGAGAAATGGCAGACCAATTTAAATCTAAATACTTTAATATGCCAGTTCATCTTGTGCCTACAGAAAAAGTTGAACAGGAATATTGGAAAATTGTTTCATCTATTGATTCCACAGTAATAGCAGAATATGGTGCTGATTTACATACTATGGATCATGGATCAGGATTTCCTACAGGTCTTGCACTTAGTGGAAATGAAGATAATACATTTTACAAGTCATACATAGAAGATCATTGGAATTTAAATAATATACCAATACTTAAAGACTCTGTTCTTAGTTTTATTAATGCTGACATATCTGGTATGAAAATTCCATGGATGTATGTTGGGATGTGTTTTTCAACATTTTGCTGGCATAACGAAGATCATTGGAGCTACTCAATCAACTATTTACATTGGGGTGAACCAAAAACATGGTATGGAGTTCCAGGAGCTTCTGCTGAAGCTTTTGAAGAAGTTATGAAGGAGACAACACCAGAATTATTTCATTCGCAGCCAGATCTCTTGCATCAGTTGGTTACTATTCTGAATCCAAATATATTGATGAAAGCAAATGTCCCGATCTATCGAACTGATCAGAATGCTGGAGAATTTGTTGTTACTTTTCCAAGATCTTACCATACTGGATTCAATCAAGGATATAATTTTGCTGAAGCTGTGAATTTTGCTCCTGCGGATTGGATTTCTATAGGTCGTGAATGTGTTAATCATTATTCCTCTCTCAAACGGATATGTGTATTTTCCCATGATGAACTTATATGTAAAATGGTGAACTCTTGTGATGACTTGACACCAAAAGCAGCTGAACTTGTGTATGATGATTTGAATGAAATGGTAAAGTTTGAAAGAGTTCAACGTAAAGCACTTTTAGATTGGGGTGTTACTGAAGCAGATTTTGTTGAATTTGAACATCAAGTAGATGATCTTAGACAATGTATGGTTTGTAATACCACTTTATATGTATCTGCTGTATCCTGTTCGTGTGATCCAAAAAGACTGGCATGTCTTCGGCATTTTAAACAATTATGTGATTGTCCTGCCCAAATGCATGTGTTCAAATACAGGTACACCCTTGATGAGTTTCCACCTCTACTACGAAAGGTTAAAGCTAAAGCTGAGCAAGCCTATGATGATTGAATATATTTACAATGATATTTTATTTTTTTATGGCTGTAAATAATTTAAGCCGTCATTGACAAGTATAACCAAAATATAAAATTAGGTTGATTTAATATAAAGATTTATGTTAAAAAAACTATATTTTTGCATCTCATAGTTATGTTATATATTTAAGTTTTTAGTTTAGAAATTGATTGTTTACCTAAATATTAAAGACAATTAAAGTACGTATTTTAAAATCTAATATGAAAAAAAAAAATTAATGTTATATTATTAAATATTGTACATTATTTTAGCTTAATGTATTTGTGTATTCTAATATACGATGTACCCACTAAATAGTTTGAACTCTTATTGAATTATTTGTATAACATTTCTAATGATTTAATTTTATATATATATTTTAAAAAATTTAGTATTATCTCATAATTACTAGGTAGGTTCTAATTATTAGAAATTTATATCTACATTATTATAATTATTATAATATTTATGTTAATTTTAAAATATGCTTATTATTATATTAATCAAGGTGTATGTTTAACAATTAAAAATGTTAACAACCTAATAGGATATTTAATTTATTACCTAGAAATATATGATTAATATCATTGCCAGACATCACCAAATATTATATTTTTTATTACACAAATTACTGATAAATTTATGAAAGTTGGCACATTAATTGATCTCTACAATAATATAAACTTGTGTAATATATTAAAATATGTTTGTGTGATTTTTTTTTTTCAAAATTAGAATTTTTAAGTTCCTATATAAATATTAACCTTTTTTATATCAATCTATCATCTTCCTGGATTTTAATTTAAATTTTTTTCTTATATGGAGTTATATATATATATATATATTTTTTTTTTAACCATACTTTATTGATTTATTTATGCCTATTATATTTATCTCAGCAACTGTATCTTGGTTTTTACATAACAGATAATTTTTCTGTGCAAGTATAATTCTGTACAAGTTATTAAGATTAAGTTGCAATTTTATCTTGTTAATTTAAATATATTTACATATTACTTTCATTATAATTAAAAAATAATGTACCTAAGTATATTAAAATTAATTTAAGCAAATTATTATTTTTTCTAATAAATGGAACTGTAGTAATTTTAAAGTAATTAACTATGCAATCAATATGAGTGGATTGTATTTCATTTTATAAAAACTAATTATTGAAAATGGAATTATATTTTAAATGAAAAACAACTTCTTTAATTTTTAAAGTGTATTTAATAATTAGTATACACATCTATAATTTTAGATTACAATGTAGTACAAATTTTTTTATTTTTACTTTTAAGTCTAGTTATAATAAATATTTAACTTGTACTAACTCTAATTTGTGTGTACTTAATGTTTATGTCACTGTTGAAAATTAACTAATAAAAATACTTAAAAACACTTTAAAACTCTAAATCACGCATTACTCATTATGCATTACCTACTTAAAAAAAGTATTTTAATAACCAGGGGTAGTAAGTTATAATAAATAATACTTGATATACATTTGACACTATGTTCCTAAAAAAGATAATATCCAACAAAATTATCTAGTAAGAAACCATCCTTCTATAATAAAATCTAGAAATATATATATACATATAAGATAAGTATTTGATCAATTTATTTTGTTGATATTTGAACAAAAATACGTAAATTTAATATTTTTAGTTTTAAACTTATATAAATATATATATATATATATATAATTTTTTTTTATCATAAATTTGTTTATAATTGTTATATTGGATTTACTGGTACATCATTATTTTTAACATTTTATAATATTAAACAATAATTAAAGTATCTGTTGATTATTGATTGTATTACACTACAACAAATTTTTATTACTTATCATTATTATTTAAAAAATTCAGCAAGATTTAACTGAAAATATATAAACTTATGAGCCCTGGTAATGACATGTTATGATAACAGAATTATTAACTGACTTAAGATTTGACAATATATAAACTTTTAATTCAAACAGATTTTAATGTTTCATTTAATATATTGTACATACATCTAAATTTCTTATCAAACATGTAAATTTATGTACACATATACTTATTTATAAAATGTACTATATTGTGAAATATTTTAGTTTATTTCAACAAGTTGTATAGATTTTAAGAATAGGCAGAACTGTAATATTGTCGATTGACCTACCTATATGAGCACATGTTAATATAACTCAAAATATTTTCAATAAAGAAACTTTATCATAACTTATAAGACTACATTTTTTGATATTATTATTATAAATATTATTCTTTGTATTATTATGTAGGTTAATCGTCAATGATATCAGAAACTTTTAAGGTTTAGATTTAAAAATTTGTTTTTTTTTTTTTTTTAATAGTTCTTTTTGAAGTATTTATTTTAATCCCATGTTATAAGTTACAACATTTACCATCCTTTGGTTTTAAAAAAATGTACTAACTTTTTCAAGATCATAGTTTATGTTAATAATTAAGAATCAATTTTCGACTGAATTAATTGTTCATAGCTAATGCCTGCATGATAGCAGCTATGAAATGTGTAAATATATTCCAACAGTTTAAAGGGTGGTGGTAATTTGGATGTATATGTATGTGTTTACATACATAAACTATAGAATTATTTGTAAAAATTATGTTTATTAAATTATTTTTACCTTAAAACTAAATGAATTATTAAATGTTTAAAATTATAAATAATATTTTCTAAACATAATATATCCATATATAACTATATATAACATGGGTTCAAATTATTAAAAGTGAATCTAATTAAAACTAAGCGAAAACATTAATAAAAGAATTCATATTTTTCAATTAATAAACTACGGTTCCAACCAAATATATATATATATTAATGGTTTCAGGCTTACTAAAAGAAAATTTGTGATAGGGTTTCGTAACAACTAAAAAAGTATTTTTCTAAATATTAAGTTAGGTTAATTATTTGTGTATAGATCTTATATTTTATACTTTGTAAAAATATAAATCTATTTAAAGAATACCAGTAAATATTTATTAATTACCAACTGGTCTTCTCATTAGTACATTAATTAATAGGTTATAATTAAAAATTCAAACAATCAATCTTTTAAAAATCAGAAATTTGCTACATTAGTGATATTTAACATTTTTTCTTTGGTTTTCTCACTTATTGTATTGGTCATTTTTCTTACAAGATCTTTTTGATAGTTCTGAAAAGATTTTAAATGAATTAATTTCAAGTTATTTTGTTTAATTATTACTAATACTGGTGACTTAGAAAATTAATTAATTGATTCTTCAAAAACCTATGCCAATGATAGTAATCAACGTAATGGTAGACACAGTCTAGAAATTAATAGTTTTATAATGGTAATGATATAATTTTAAGAGAGCATCTATTTTATAAAATGTATTAATAAACAATTATCTCAGTTTCAAGATGGCTGCTAAAAATACATTTTTACAGAGCTGTTTATATATTATTTAAAAAAAAAAAGAAACTATAGTGTCTTCAAAGATTTTGCTTTAATTAATTTTTAATATGTTGTTTCACATTTAAAATTAGTCCCCAATCTCCTGGTATATTTTTCACTTTCTAAAAGGCAGATATTAAAACGGTATCGTCATATGAAATCAATTAATTAACATGTATTATTATTAATTTGATACAATATATTAAATAATGCTATAATATAATATAATAAAATTACCTGAATAAATTTATAGCACTGAAACATAGATGCACCAGTATAAAGTGATGATAATTGAATTTGTTTTTCTTGATGTTTGTTAATAAATGGTATGACAGAAGCAAGAAATTTATGAGGACCATGTCTGGTTTTAAAAATTATAATTTTTGTAGTTGGATTACAATAACGAACTGAAATAAATTTAAAACATTAGAAGAATTATAAATACAGTAGAAAAGGTTTAGTAGAAATTATTATGATTGACTATAATAATAACTATAATTGAGGCAATCAGGACATATTTTGACAATCTTAATAGTTGAATATACATTTTTTACTTTGATGTTATAACTAAGGTTAACTATAAAGCTTTTAAACAATTTAGGTTATAATTATTAGAGAAAGTGCACAAATATTATTCCAGGAACAACTTAGGAATTTATACCATAACTCTTAAATTAATCTTTGGTGATTTAAGTTTATGTTTAATAAATTATAAAAATAACATTATTTATTTATTTTATTTTAGTTCTAATTATTAATATGGGAATAAAACAAATTGTTTTTACCTTTAAAACATGTTTTAATAGCTCCAGCTCCAAAATCTCCATGTAATGATTTGATCATATTTAATACTGATATTTGCAATTCTTTATCAGAAACTTTAAAATCTAAATTGTCATTCTCTAAAGTTCTTAATTGAATAACCATGTAACTGAAATTTAGATGTATTAGGAAAAAATATGATAGGAAAATTAACTTAATACCATATTGAAGTAAAATATTAAGTGTAGCTAATAGATGAGTCGATCTGCTGTAACCAATACTAATTTTTAATGTACATTTTATAATTAAAAGATGTCCTATTTGATTAAAATACAATTTTAGGATTCCTATTCATATTATTATAATTTATGATTAAAAACAACATAGTTAACAAATCCTTTTGTTTACAGAACAACTACTTGTAATTGAGTCTTATGATTTTATGTTACTATCAGGTTTAATTAAATATACATGTTATTATTTGTATTTTCTAACTTCTAGCATATTTAATTTTTGTAACCTGTAAGTTTTAAAAATTTAATTAATGTGTGTAAAAATCAGATCAATTTTTAAGTAATCAATTAAAATGATAATTTAATTTGTTTCTTGTTAATCATAACCAATATGTTGAAGATCATTGCTCTTGCAAGTTAATTAAATTATTTCAGAAAAGAGATTAATAATAAAACCCTATACTTAATATCTAAAACACTTTTACTTGGTTTATTTTGACAATACAAAAGTGGATTTCGTAAACACTGTTAATAATTATTCTAAAAATTACCGGTTTTTATATCGCACCATCCTTAAATCAGTTAAGAAATAAAACCTGTGTAATAATTAATAAAACAATACTAAAAATTATCTTGCTAGTTATTATAATTCAAAAGACTGAAAATTTGGTTTTCTGTATGAAGATAAATCACACGTTTCGTGACAAATTTTAAAATTTAAACCATTATCAATTTAACTTTGATCAACCTGATATAGGCATAGATAATATTATCTATAGATAGCGTAGTTTTAATATATTTTCATTGGTTAACAATTTCGCAGAGAATTTAAAATAAGTATATTTTTTAATTTTAAAGTTTATGGGTACCAAACCAGTAAACTTTTTTAAACCTTACTATTTTAATGGTGGTTTAAAAATCTTATTATGATCTTACAAAGATAAATTCTATACGGTTATGTTTTAATGCCCATGTTTAATATTATATTGTGAATTGAACATTGACGTATTATGTGGTTAAATCTGAAGCGACTTCAGCAACTCTCAAGTATGTATATTTATAGTATCAGTTATTTTTTTCAATTGTTTAAAGAAATATATATGTTGAACTCCACTTAGAAAAGTACAATTAACAATACACAATTTAGTTAGTAACCTAACCTAACCTGTGCGTAGTTATGATGAGGTACTATTTAGTATTTACCGTCTTCATCTAGTTTTTATTATGAAAATCTCACCCTAAGACTCGGGCTTTGATCACTTCTGAGTCGTCAGTTTCTCTAAAAAATCCATTATTCTTGTACCCTCAATATCATCTTCTTATCAAATCATACCTAACTGATCATAATTTTCAAGTGTTATTGTATCTATTGTATCAAATATATATAATTGTCTTTTAATGCATGTATACATCAAAGTAAATAATATCTCTAATACTGTATAAAATACTTAGGCGGAATTTGGTGGGGAGGGGACAAGGAGGTAAACTTATCGTATACCCCCCTCCTAAGTTAAATATAATTTAAACAATTTGTAATTTTTGTAAAATATTTATATTGAAATTACTTTTGTACAGTTATATAAGAAAATTTTTCTTCGTGTTAATTCAGATCAATATTACCATTAGTTAATATAAACTAAGTTAACATTTTGGTGGAATGTATTAGATAAATTGACTATGAGAAGATTTTTAAAGTAAATTGTGATCATTTTTTTCCGTGTTTGTAAGTTTTTACGATAATTATTTTTTTTATTTAATTATCATAAAAAACCTACATAATATGAACATAGATAAAGTTCTTACTGTCCAGTTAAATAAAAGGTAGATTTTCTTTAACACACTTGTATGATAGACTTTAAGGTCATCTTAATAGATATAATAAAATTTCATAAATATTTATAGAATAATATTAAGTAATTAATCATAGGCGGTGATTGAGGGGTTCTTGAAAGGGCTTAACCCCTCAAAATTATTGAACATTTATCAAACTATTAAATAGATACCTATTTTAAACCAATTGAAAGAAAGATTTAAGCCAGTTCTAAAATTTAATCAAATATCCACCTATGTATTTAATATTATATCAAAATGTTCTAACAACAACATAAAAAAGTTGTAATTAGTTGTTAGAGAAAAGAATTGTAAGTAGGTATTAATACAACCATTTAATTTCTAAATAAATTATAAACTAATACACATGTACATTATAACAAAACAGTATTACTGTACATAAGAGAACTATTGTAAGTCTTGATATTTAATAAAGGCAGTCTTCAGTTGAGAAACAAATTACACTATTTTTGAATTTTAATTTGTTCTAAACTAGTATATATTAGTTATGTGTCACATTTTTCATAAAACAACATATATACAACTGATTGTAGAACTTGTTGTAATGTAACTTCTTCAATGTGTGCATCAGAAGTAAAAAACCATCTATAAATTTTAAATAAAACAAACATGATTAATATTTTCCAGTATTTGAATAGTATGTTTTATTCAATATTTCTAAGACTCTGATCCTCTTTATCAGTGGTGTTATGAATTTTTAGTCACTACTTAAAATAAGTACCCACCAACCAATTGATTATTTATTAATAACAGACAGGATCAAAATGTATAGAATTTATAAAGATAGAATTAACAAAAGTATTACAGTAAAACTGTACAGTAAGATAAATTAAATAATAGTGATCTTAAATGTAAACAGTGAGCTGATAAGAGTCATTGGCAATGTAAATTAACAGTCATTAATTGGATGACAGTAGTTTCTGAAATAACATTATGGCTCACCCCCAAATTTATAAAAGCATATAAATTAATTAGAACATTCCCTCTACATTTACATAGAACAGTTGCTTCATAAAATAGCTTTTTTATGTTGCCACTTATATTAATATGTAATAAATATAAATAAATCCTAGTAACTCACATTTACTTGCCACGTGTATATGAATATGGTTTTCTTCATAGTTAACTAAGGTCATTTGTATACTATTGTTTAGTTATATGTATATATTTCAGAATTAATGATAAAATATTCAAATGCTTTTAGACAAAGTCATTACAATAGTAAATATTAAATTGGTTGACAGGACTAAAGCAGTTAATTTGTTAAATAGCTTAAGCTGTTAGTTAAGAACCATAATTTATAATTATCAATAAATGATCATACATTTTTAACATCAATCCATAATTTTTATGTTAAATCTTCTTCAAACCTAAATTGAATTATTTATACCAATTTTTCATACTCAGTATTTGTCCATGTCAATAACTTAATATTTTTGAAAAAAGCTGTTAAATAAATTATTAAGATATCAGAGAGTTATTGACAAATGTATAACTTATATGATATTTTTGTTATCAACCTCTTTGATCTTTACTCCATAAATATAACTCATATAACTATTTAAAAATCTAAGACAATAATTTAACTATTTATATAGATTATAGTTATGGAAATTTTAAAGCTAATGTAGGAAATATTAAGAAAATACATGATATAGTAGATAATAGCTAGGTAAACTATTATGAACTAATTCATACACAACTATACAATCTAAAGTACTATAAAAAATATCCATCAATTTGCTAAAGATTTTTTACTTTTAATTTAAAATACTTTATCAACTATAGGTCAGCTTTTTAAAATAAATTTAGTTTTATATTTAATTTTTTCACGAATGGATAATTATGAATTTCAATTATAATAATTACTAATAAAATATTATATGATAACATTATTTGTAAAAAATGTTATACAATATTTGAAGTATATCTAATTGATATTTTTTGGCAAGGTCTGTTAAACATGCAAAAAAATGCATATTTATAAAATATATTATTTGTTAACAAAATGTCCTAATAATGCAAGTAATTAAAAAAAATAAATATATATTATGTATTATGCAGATTTTAATAGAGGAATTAAAAATGGGAGCATGCAAAATATTGAAATACCTTGTTTCACTGCACCTGTGTCTAGAATGATCTGTTTTGGTTCCTCTCCTATATGTACTGAAATGACCAGAATTATGTTCACCAACATGGACAATGACAGCTTTTAACCTGTATGTATACTTATTTCCTCTTAACCTACACAATGCATATTTAAAATAAACCTTATTAAGGTAATTAAGAAATATAAATAAGCAATAGCATATCACAGTACGTAAAACATAAATATATAACCTATATTATCATAAAATTATAATAAATAAATAATAGAATAAATCCATTGAGAAAACACATAATATTACTTTAAAATTAATTAATTTTGAGATAAAATTAAAATCATACAATAATACTGTGTTAAAATATTAATGAAATATTTATATGACAATTTTAAAACAAATTTTACATTCTTGTATAAAAAATGCAAAAACAAAACATTTAATATTAAATAAATAATTTCAAAAAACTTCATAATTATTTAAAATGTTTACCTTTCTAATGGTTCAGAAGAGCTCCTTTCCCTAGATTGTCTAAATTTGTTTAATTGGTCATAAACACTGGTATATTTATCCATGTGTAAATATTCTGGAAATTCCACAAAATCTTTTCTTTTTAATGGTCTATCTTTAGAATATTGAGTTCTTACTAAGTGTAGACACAAACATGAAGGTAGCTAAAATATTTGTTAATTGTAATTACTTATTTTTTTATACAACTGTTTAATTAGTTAAATAAAAAAAAAAGATTACTTTTCCAAATTTGACACTTTTTATGTATGATTTACCATCAGTTTTGGTATTATTTTTATCACAGTTTGTACATGGTAAATTTTCTAGCTTTTCTTTTTTGATATACTGTTCTAAAATATCTGTTAATTCAATTTTCAGTTGAGGATATTCGGGTAAATTCAATGATATAACATAAAATTTTTCATAATTTAAGGATAACTAAAAAAAATTAAAAAATAAATAAAATTAGTTAAATTACTACAGATAAATCATAAATATAAGATTGATTCAATAATCTTTAAATTAATAACATCTGACTTCTTTAAATTGAAAATAAAAATAAATTATATACAAATGAGCACAAAATAAATTATGTTAAATTAATAGCTATTTTTAAAGTGTTGTTATAAGTTGAAACAATATATAAAATTGATTATATGATTAAGATAATGGCAGTCACTATTTATTTTTTGCTTTTTATCCCATGAGTAACAGCACATTTGCATTATTTAAAACTAATTTTATTTACTTAGCTATGATATTAGAGAAATTAACCAATTAGATATTATAAAATTTAAAGGTTTTAACTGATATTTCAATTTTAAGATAAATTATGGGTATTTAAAAATTATGATACATTAAATAGTTACAATTTACTTTAAAATTAAAATTAAAGCATAAATGATTATCAGATAATATTTTTTTCTTTGTTTAATAATAAATCAATTTATTCTAATATTTAAGTTAGTAACACAACATTTGTCATGATTAACTAAAATTTGGTAAATTACTAAAGTCATAGAGAAGGAAAGTATAATTAATTAAAATCTTCTTAAAGGAAAAATTGTTAATTTTGTATTAAATTTTTATTGAAAAAATAATTATTCTTAAGAGTAGAAATTTTAGCTAGCAAACAACTAAATATTTTATTAATCAAATAAAAACATACTTTGTGTTGACATAAAGAACATTCTATATTATTTGACAAGTAACCCAAAAATGGAGCTGGTTTAATGTTTTGATTTTTGTCCAATGATTTTCTGTCACTTTGTAAAACTATGTTTCTATTAAACAATTGTTTAAAATTAATTGATTGAATTCAATAAAATATACTAATAACAATAATTATAATAACATTAATGACTGTATTACCCAGATATATTAAGAATATTATTAGATATTCCAGCTGTATTTTCTAATAAATTTCCTTCAGCTTTAGATGGATTGTATACATTAATGCCGACATTATTTACAATTTTCATTGGATTTTGTATATTTCCTTTTTCTATTAAATTTCCATTAGTTTCTAAACAATCAGCTAACTAAAAATTGTATTATATCATAAGATATTGTTAAACAAAAATGAAACTTTTAATTAAAAAGTTAACTTACACTACAATTTGTTTTATATGCTTCATCTTCAATCACAGAAAATAAATGAATGAATAATTCATGAACATCAGCTTGAAGGTTTGGTTTGAAATGAAATCCAACTTTAGTTAATATAGTGACTAATTCTATTGGAGAAAGTATACCATCATCATTGAACTTAGCACCTGTTAAAACTTTAATAAAAAAAAAAAAAAATACTGATTATTTAAGGTAAATAATGTAAACACAGAAAGTGCTTATGATGGATGAAACTAATCAGGTTCATCAAAGTAGTTGTAAAGTACATTAATACCGGTTCATAAAGATATGTTGTGTAAAATACAATTATATATTTTAACATAATTAAGGACACTATATTCAATAACATAATTTTAATTTAATACAATTGGGTAGTTAGATATTATATATAAAAGTATTTATTCAATACAACTATAATAAATTAAACGTAAAACAAAAATTTAGAATATATTTATTCTATATTAAGGCAACATATTTCTATAAACTTGACATAACAAATAAATCTAATATAAATGTTTTGTTCGCAACAACCTTACATTTAAGTGTTTTATTTAATGTGAAGGACACATTTGAAGACTTAGGTTGTTGATTTAACCACTCGACAAACATAGGACATGAAGCAAGTGACTGTAATAAAGTATTTAAATAGCAAGTAGATCCTAAATTTTGTAATCCACAAAAACCACCTGTAAACAAAAATTATTAATTTTATAGAATTATATGTTATTTTAAGTTAAAATAACATGATCCTTGTATTTCACTGAATCTGAAATGTTTGAAAAAACTGTGGATGTTTTTTTATATTGAAGTATTAATAATAAAACTGAAAAAATTAATTTTTTCAATTATTGAAGATTGTAACTCTCAATTTAATAGAATATATTAAACATTTATAATAAGAAAATTTTTAAAAATTATTTTGTGATGTTTCTAATTAATAAGTGAAAGTAAAAAGTCTACTGAAAAGAGTTAAGTAGCAGGGTAAATAATATGTGATTTAACTATATCTTAAAAGTAAGAACAATGGTTAAATTTATCTTCATTAAACTCAGTGCAAAAAAAAATAGTTATATTATTAAATTTTTTTTTTTTTTTTTTTTAATCGGTTAAAATTGTTATTTTAAGATATCTTTAATTTTTGAAAAAAGCTGCATTTATTCCTATACTTAAAAAAAAAAACTGGATTATAAATATAAAAATATTAACTTTAATGTGAATTTTACCAAATACATATTGATAAAATTAAGTTTATGTGTAATATAAAACAAAGAAAATAAATTAAGTTTAATACTTAAACGGACTCGCTGCCATTCACTTAGTGTCAGAATTTAAGTACTTCTATGGATACTGGCGGCTACACATTGCTATTATCTTTACACTGTATAACTGGGTTGCCATAATCATATTTATTTGTAAATATGAATATTTTCCGTGGCATTGGACTAAAAATGAATATTTTTTTGATGATAGGGAAGAGGAAGTTATAGAACCAAAGGATAAATTAGTATCTTTATACGGATTATATTATATACACTTCAAAATGTATCAAATATTATTATAGGTAGAATAATAATAAATTTTATTTACATCATTTTAAAAAGACAAAAAATATAGAATATCACTCTATTGGACCACCAAATCATGTGACCACCAGGAGTTGCATGACATTCAACACATTAAAGTGATATCTTTATTAAAATTGAAATCAAAAAGAAACTAAATGATAAACATTTGCATAACTAAAAAATTTAAAAATTAATTTTATGAAAACTTCATTAACATTATATGAAAGAAGATAATTTATTTTAGTTTTTTGTATGATCTTTATTGTTATTTAACCATTTGTATTTAGTATTTGGTAAATTTTTTTTCTATATTTATAATAACTACAATGATAAATGACTAAATTTTTTGGCTTATTTTCATACAATTTATAATTAAGTACATCCAGTTTATTGAATATTTAAAGTTACTAACTTTTTCTTGTAGATTTTGGTTTATTTGATGGACCAAATAATACGTAGGCTACTAATGCTAATCCAGCTCCAGTTACACCAATAAAAGCTAAATGGTTTCCATTTATTTTAAACATTGTAAAATTTATAAATTCATATTTGTTTCTGTAAAAAATAAAACATCATTCACTAATAATTATACATTATAAAGAAAACACAACTATTTAAAAAAAATAGTCATGAAGTTGGTTTAACAAAAATTGAAAAATCGAAATGAACTTTGTACAACTACTAGTATTAGTAGTATTACTACGATTTATTCTACCTTATAAATTATAGTTAGCAATCACATGATAATCAGATAACACCCATTTTCCCTTACCTGACAAAATTAACCATATGATGATGTGATAAAAATATAAGAAGAAAAACAGTGTAGGTATTTTATCGACATAATTCATTTTTGTGTTGACTAAACTGATAAGAAATAATTAAGATTTACTATTGAAGTATTCACTATTGATACTTTGGTTATAATAAAAGTTTTTTGTATATACTATATAGTATATAAGAATATAGAATTCTATTTACTATTGTCATTTGTCCACAGTTCAGGCCTTTCAGGATATTACTCCGGCCTCCGGGTATTATATGTATACCTTAGTCTTTATGGTTAGCTAAGATAAGAATGGTTAATTCCTTAATTTTAATAATAAATTAATTAAGAACAAAAGAGTTCGAAATCTAAGAAGTAAAAATGTAAATTAAACATAATAAAATCAGTAGATAAATTAAAAATTTTCAATTAATTGTCCTAGTTTTGGTTTTATGATAAAATTCTAAATTAAGCTGACATCTGTAAAATCACCTTAGGTACGTTATTAAATTTAAATTCTTGTTCCATTTTAGTTAATTACATTTAAATACTTGGGTATTTTCTATTTTTATTGCATCTATTGAACTTTTGTGAGTATAATCATTATTTTCAGTTTTATTTGTACGTAAACCAAATCTGGAACTTAGAAAAATGTATTTTTTAAAATTTTAAATGAAGTATGATAGGCCACTATTAAATAATATCTAACTCTAATTAAATTTTTCAAAAGTTTAAAAGAGGTTTTATTATCCTGAAATTTTCTTTTTGAGTACCTATGTATTTTCAATGAATACTTGATTTTTGAAGAATAGTGCAAAACTAAATTTATAAAATGTATTTAGAACATTTTATTAATATACACAAGATATTAACTATTGTATTTTTAATTTCTAATCAGATCGTGTTACTACATTTTAATAGGTACTACAATTATTAATATTCTTTATAATCATAGTATGTACCATACTATTTATAGTATTAAAATATTCAATTTTTTATTACCGATTTCTCATTATTTAATGCAAACACATTACACTGTTTCATTTTTCATGATATTTTTTATCCTAAACTTATTACTCAAACATTTAATTATGTCTATTATTTTTTAATTAGAATATTTAAATCATACATTCTTATATCGGTTTTGAACAAAGGTAATTATTATCAATGAACTCATTTAATGTATATTTTTTTTTGTCTTATTAAGTTGGGTTTTTTTTTTTACTCATTTAATTTAAAAATTGTTTTTATTTAATAGGTTAAGCAAAATTATAGTCCAAGACATTTGAAAGTTTTTTACAATGGCTAATAGATATTGCTCATTAGTAGTAAATTCTACTAAAACAAGATTTATGTCCACTTCAAATTTAAAAAATATAAGAACTAAATCAAAAAAAGAGATACCTATTGTTAAGGGTTTACCAGTAGTTGGAACAATGTTTTCAATATTAGCTGCTGGTGGTGGTCGTAAATTACATGAGTATATTGATAAACGTCACCAACAATATGGCTCAGTATTTAGAGAAAAACTTGGTCCTGTTGATGCATTTTGGATTAGTAACCCATTGGATATGAAATTATTATTTGCACAAGAAGGAAAATTTCCCAAACATATATTACCTGAAGCATGGTTACTTTACAATGACACATATGGTCAACAACGTGGACTGTATTTCATGTAAATTATACTATTATTAATTCCATATTACAACTTTTATAATTATTAAATATTATTTATGAAAATTCTCAACTTTGACAATATTAAATTAATATAATTTTATGAACAGATATTACTTATAAATAAAAATATGTTTCCTAATATTTCTTATCTTAACCTCATATTCATTTTAATGTTATATTTTATTTGTTTTTAGGGATGGAAAAGAATGGTGGAAATATAGACAAATATTTAATAAAATTATGTTAAAAGATTTGAATGTAAATTTTATCAAATCTTATAAAATTGTAATTAATGATTTCTTAAATGAATGGGAATTAAGTGATGGACAAGTGCTTCCCCATCTTACAGCAGATTTATATAAACTTTCTATATCATGTAAGCTTTTAGTGTTAGCTTTAAAATAATAAAATATAAAAGTTACATTTTTGTTTTTATTGGATAAATATAACAAAACAACAATTAAAATAACATTGATAACTGATCATTTTATATATTTCAGAATGAATTATAAAACTTAAATCATGTTATTTTACTGATTAAAATTTGGTATAAATGGAATTTCTTTTAAAGTATTCAATATTTACATTATAACACACTACATAACTAGTTACTTTCTATATTATTTAAATAGATACCTTTTTAATTGCACTGAGCAGTTCAGTATTACTATTTTTTATTCTTTGTATATTTAATGCTTATTATTGATAGATAAGAATATATACACTACAAAGCAAATAATTGAATAAAAATAAGTTATTATTATTTTTCTTTAAACTTTTCAAATATTTTTTTGTATTTGGTATTCAAAGATACAGAATTTATACATATATATTTTGTATTTTTATGAAGTACACCATATTTTATGTTAATTGTTATTTAAATAATTATTTATTTTTAATAGTTGATAATGTTTACAAATTATTAAGTAAATTAGTTGAATGGTTTTCAGTTATGGTGGCACATTTGGTTGGAGGAGCTTATGATAATTATAAAAATGACATATCAAATGATATAAACTGTTTAGCTCAATGTATACAAAAAGTATTTCAGTGTACTGTCAAATTTACAGTTATTCCTGCTAACATTTCTAAATTATTAAAACTAAAAATTTGGAATGATTTTGTGCTAGCTGTTGATAATTCTATTGAAAGTGGTAAGATTTTATCAACTTAACTAAACATTTTTTTAGAGTGAAACTTGCTTAAAATATATTACATAAAGATCTGTACATAATATAAAAAAAACCTAAAAAAAATTATAATTAAAAAGATTTTACTTCTTAAAACTTATATATATTTATGTATAAACATTTAATTATACAAATGGAGTGTTATAAAAAAAACTACTATAATTAAATAAATACTAGTATATAACTTTTGATACATTCATTACTAATATATATTTATTTTTTTATAGCAAATAATTTGGTGTCAAAATTAATGAGCTTTAATGGTGATGGTTTATTAAATTCTTTACTAAATGTTCATAATATACCTAACAATATGATTAAGAGGCTAATAGTCGATTTTATAATTACTGCTGGTGATACTGTAAGAATTTAAAAAAAGTTATTTAATTTTTAATTATTTATATATTTATAAATTGCTTAATTATTATTAATGTATAAGTATGAATAATTTGCTAATATAAAATTGTAATTGTGTATTTTAAAGACTGCTTATTCAACTCAATGGTCTTTGTATACTCTAGGGCTTCATAAGAGTATACAAAGTAATTTAAGACATAGCTTATTAGAAACAGATTTCTTGGATTGTGATTATTTGAATAATATTTTAAAAGAAGTTCTAAGAATGTATCCATTGGCACCTTTTCTTGCAAGAATTTCTCCAAATGATATATATTTAACAGATCACATAATACCTGCAAATGTATGTTTATGTATAAATCCTTTTATTTTATGAATTTATTGAAATAATTTTAATTTTACTATTGATTATAGAGTTTAGTTGTTATGTCAATGTTCACAAGTGGTAGAAATGAAAAATATTTCAATAATCCTGATGAATTTAGACCAGATCGCTGGAATCGTCTAAAAAGTAATAAATATAATGGTGTTAATGAGCCATTTGCAACCCTTCCTTATGGATTTGGTGCAAGATCATGCATTGGACAAAAAATGGCACATGTCCAAATGTGTTTGACAATAGCAGAGGTATAACAAAACTGAAAACTATAAAAGCTTACTAAACATTTTAAAAGAATGCTCATCTGATCTACAAACGTTTTAAAAAAAATTTGTAGTCAGACTTTTAAAAACAACATTAGTATTATATAATTAATAGGTCATTTAAGTTATAAATTAAATAACAGAAATAAGATATAACAAAATTAATTGAAATAACTTATACAATTAACATTATAATTAGGTAAACAGAGAATATATTAATATATATATATTTTTTTTTAATATTTCTATATCAAAGTTTTAATATATTAATATGAGATATAAAAATTGGACAACATATGAAAAAACTATATATTGTTATTGGCTATCGACATCGTACTAATTAAAAGAGAATTTTTGCAAAATTAGTCAGATTTATTGTTAGGTAAAACAATCCTTTAAACTTAGTACAACCAAAAACACAAATGTTTAGTCGTTCTAATAAATAAATGGAGTAGGTATATCAATAGTTTCTTCAATTAACCCATTAATTAAACAACAGCTGGAGATATTATGGCATTAGGATAACAGCTTAACAGTGAAAAATTGCAGATAGGACTTTAATCATAGGATGGATGAGCAATATTGATGTAGTAACTAGCAAAACTCAAAAAATGGTTCTGAATTTTTCTAGACATTTAAGAAACTTAATACAATTTTATTCAGATAGTTTTAATAATAGAGTGATTTAGTGAATTAACTTGTTTTTAGATTTAAAGGTAAAAAGATTATCTCTGTTTTCTCAAGTTTTTTATAATTTTGTAACTTTTAAGTAGGTTGTGAGAATTTTAAAATTGTAATATTTTACATATTATGCAAAAACTGCTTAATAATAATTTGATAAGTCGCTCATTTTTAAGACTGAGATGACAATATATGTGACTAATGGCCCATTTGGGCTTAGCACCCTTTTAATAATATTATATATGAAACCAGTACACTTTTTATAGTCAATTAAAATAATTAAAATATTTTAGATTCTGAACGGAGTGATGAATGTATTGATTTTACAATGATGTGTGTTTTTTTTTTTTGTGTCTGTGTCTGCATAAGTATCGAAATAATGCTTCAATTTCAAACTGATTGGTTTCGAATGACAAAGTGAATATCCTGGAATTATAGAGGTAAAAGTAAATTTTCAACAGTTTTCAAAAATCGAGATAAAAAAGCGGAAAACGAGTTTTACGCAAAACAATTTGACCAAATCGATTTTTATATGGTTAATTCAAAACTAATCACTGTAAATATTTGAAATTCACTAAATGTTTATGTTAGTGTTATCTATATACAGTTTAATTTTAAAAATGTTGAATTTTTGGTTATTTATAAACCACTAAGTATCGATTTTTGTGAAATTTTTGAAGTGTCGATAAAAATGTTGGATGATAAAACTTTTGAAAATTTAATACAAGGTTCTATTGAGTTGTTCTTATTGTAGCAAAAATAATTAAAAATCGTTGTCACAATTTTTATAAACGTTTATAGTTCAAATATTTACGAAATCTATCGAAAACGCGAAATTTGTAAGTAATTTTGAGTTGAAAAATCATAAAATTTTGTGTTTTATACTAGGATTAAAATACTACACTGTGTTTTCCCTCAGTTTTCTTCAAGTAGCTATAGTAAAAACTCAAGCATCATTATAGTAAAATTTTAAGTGCGTTTAAATTTAAAATTTTACGAAATAGCGTATCAATAACGATTTTCCTCAAACGATTTTAAATATTTGTTAATATTCAAAAGTATAAGTCGGTAGATACTTGAAAATTTTACCAGTTTAGATTCGCATTTTCTTTACATGATTTCATTTTCAACATATTTTGACTTTTTTTGAGCTATTTATAGATAATACAAAGTTCCTCATAAGTTATTCTTATAGTGATCAAAAAATTTTAAGAATACATAGGCACAATTTTTTTATTAGCATTTGAAGTTCAAATATTGACAAAAATTCGTCAAAATCATGAATATTTGCAAACTATTAAGTAGGTATAATTCATAAAAAATTTTGTATAAGTAGTTAAGAGTTGAACATTTAATACAAGATTTTCCATAAATTTAGCTTACAATAATTATAAAAGAATTAAATTTTCGTGTATTCAAACGATTAAAACATAAACCACGGAAATTTAAATAAATATATATATATAATAATCCTACAGTAAAATAATAAAATGTTTATACCTATATGTATTATACGTGATGATTATTGTGGTTACGAAATGTTTTCATAGATATTCTCTAATATCTATGAATGTTTTAGGTACTACAGGCGGAGTTTGGGGGGGATATTTTCCTTTTAGCATTACTCGCGCTGTTATCCTAGACTGACAAATCATCTCCGTTCAGAATCGTTTTTTGTATACAATGATACCTATCATTGCATTCAAATTTAATCTACCCTAGTCCGAGGTTCACCCCACCCCCTAATGTACAGCAGAGCGGTACCCACTTGCCCGTTTTTATTTTTTAGTAACATAACTTTTTAACAATACATTAAATATTATAAAATTATAATAAGTTAATAGGTAAAACAATAATAAATCACACACATCATAGGAACATACATAAACAACTGTGCAAAAAAGGGGCTTTCTATTTAAATTATTAATATTTTTGTTTATGTTTTTTAAAACATACTGAGAATTTAAAAAGAATCTAAATAGTATTGTTAAATTGTTATGTGAAGATATGTGCAAAGTGACCTACTTTGAGTTGTTTTTCTGTTTAAAACTAGCATTCAAATTTCTAATATAATACATTTTTGAAGTATTGATCAATATTTTACTAAAATAAATTATTGGTATTTTATCCTGAGAAAAATTAAAATTTTTACTTAAAATGTATTATTTAATTTTATTAGAATAGGTCTAGGCAGCATGGACTATTTAGGAATTGTACATATTTTGATAAAATAATTTGAATTTTTATTTTTTTGTGGTAAAATAAATAGGTTACATAGATACATAATGTATATTAAACATTATATGTAATAAGCAATTAAAACAGTTTTAATAAAAATGCATTCTCTACCATTGATTAAAATATTTGAAATGTTTCAAAGTATTTTTATTTAAGTATAGATTTGTTTTAATTCATATAATATAATTTGTATATTTTTTAATATAGTGCATCAAAAGATATAAGATGCAGACAATGAAACCAGTAAAAATTGCATTAGATTTAATTACAGTTCCAGATAATCACATAAGTATAAAAATACAAAAGATATAATTTTTAAAGTTTATAAATTATTCCTTTATAAAATTGAATACAGGGTCATAAAAATATTGTGATATTTTCAATTGGCATCTGTTAAAATGTATAATATTAAGTATAAATATACAGGTAATTTATTCATACCCATTGATAATTTATTTTTAATAGCTTAATATTACTCAATTTATGTAATGGTGTATATACTTATATACATTTTAGTGTATCTTTTATTATTGTTTTTAAAATTATGTTATATTTTAGAACTGTATTTTAAATTGCAATGATTAATAAAGTTATTAGTGATTTAAGATTTTACTTATTTTCTATTTGTTGGTCTTCAGCTGTTGATTTGGATTTTTTTATTATTCAATTTTAATCTGCAAAATTTATGCATTTTTTGTAATTACTATAAACGGTGAGATCTTTCAATAACTATGAAATATCTAATTACATATTATTAGAACAATAAAAAATTTTAATTTTTAAAACGCGCATAATGAATTTTATTTTTATTAGTAGCAATATATATTTTTGATACCTAGGCTCAGTAATGTCTCCAAACACTTAAATGAGAGAAGAGGCAAGAAAAAAAAATGGTTTAATTTCAGTCTTTCTAGATTCCTACTTAGATTTCTAGTTTTAAATTTTATATTATAAAATGTATATTTATTTTTATAAATATATTTTAAGAGGACAACGTAATTAAACACCAAATTTTTTGCTCAGAACAATTCACTGTAATCTTTTCTTTTTAATGTAATAATGAAACAAACTATTATAAAAATTGAAACTCAGGTTTGGCTCTTCAATTTCTAATATTTGTACAGGGATCTAACAAAGTGGCATTCGGGCATTCTTTCTCTGATTCTATACTATATATATGTTTCTGATTCACTTATCTCTCTAAATACACCTGTAGTTAAGGTCTGAGAATACCTAATAAGGAATTTAAACCAATGCACAGAAATCTACATAATGCTTTCTTAAATTTCCAAAATCATCTAAAGCTAATGTTCAACAGGTAATTGGCTGATTGGCTAATGAATGTAACAAAATAAATTCTGTACACACTGCTTTAACTTTCGCCTTGATCCCTGTCCAAGAGCCTCTAAGTAATATCTCAATTCCTTCTTCTCAAATGATAATGGTTTTAAGCTTTACTTGTGCACTTTATTTCAAAATAAAACATCCTAAATGTACCATGTATGTCTCTTAATGATCAATACATAAATATTCAACACACAAAAATATCTAAAAATGAATACTTGTTAAAATATATTATGCACTGATTATATATAATTTATGTATATAAATATTAAATAATATAATGTTTTTTTATTGTTGAATTCAAAGTTTTCTGATACACATGACGTTGTCATGATGATGATGCATTTAATATCGATTTAATCTAAATTTGACAGTAGATTCTAAGCTAATCATTTTAATCATTTATACACATAGGATGACACATAAGACTAAAAGAGTCCAGTGTCCACTGTCTATCTAAATTATTAAACTTAATATATAAAATGCATTATTTACTCAAATAATACAGTAGATAAGTAAGTCCTGTGAAGTTGGTCGCACAATATGAAAATTTTTGCTCCAAATTTCGTCAAAAATTTATAAGTATTTGTAAGCACAAATTGGAAATTTGTAAGTTACCTACTTAATTTACGACAGTTTTTAATTTCTTTCTAAACTTACTATCGTATTCGTATTAAACATAAAACTTAAAAATTCAGAAACTAAAAGTATAGGGAATAATAAGTACCTACCTATATATTATATATTATGTAAGTACATACTGTGAAATTCTAAACATTTCCCCTCATTTTCATATGTTAGAAATTGTATTTTTATCAATAATTGCAGAAGGTAAAATATATACTTGCCAAATAAGAAAAAATATTGTGATATTTTCAACAAAGTAGGATGTACCTAGGTAATAGGTCATTCCATTGCAGCTTGGATTGACGGGGACAGTATATTTAAGGTCACTATATTATGTGATATTTACATATTTTACATATACAATAACTTAGGTGGTCGTACATAATTAATATCTTTATCGGTCACAAGGCTATGCACGAAGGTCCCAAAAGCACTAACCTTATTTATCATGTGTATTATTATACGAAAAATAAAATTAAGTAAGTAAAAACTTTCACACAAAAAGTAATGGAAAATATAAATTGAAGAAAATGGTAAAACTTTAAAGACCAAAAAATAGACACCTTAATTTTTTTTTAATTTTTATATTTATATTATTATAAGCAATAAATTGTTATGTGCAATAAAATTACCTACTATAGATTTAGTAAAATTTACACGTATGCCATTTAGATTTTATTGAATTGGACCCGAGAGAATTTTCCACCGAAAGAATTTACAGATCATTAAAATTGGAGGAGGTTATACAATCGCCCGTATTATTAGTTGCTATATATGATTTAATATAAGTTATAACCTATATATCTAGTAGCTATAGTTCTATAGGTTACAGTTAAAAACCTCTAGGCTTCGATCAAAAGATTGCTAGGAAAGCACTAGTTATATACACATCTTACATACTTTGTAGATTAAATCAAACTTTTAGGATGCAAATAAGTTTTTTACGAATATTAAGAAATCAGCATAAATATTGATTTTCACTTTTTAGGATAGAACTTATTTAATTTTGATAAAACGTTTTTAATTCTAAGGTAGTTAATTGACTATATGCTTAAAACTATTTCAATTTTACAAAAACTATATATAGTGTAAACGATTGTATATTTGTTAGATATCACTAATTTAGACTAGTTAAAATAGTAAATAGATAGTAGACTTTTTGTAGTTAAATACAATAGAGAAGGTAATTTTTTATTTCAATTTAATTTAGTTATGAGAGACTAATGTATACGCTTCGTTACATCATAACTCAGATTGATTGAAATCAAAGATTAAAACGGATTATTCTATTTATTGGCAATGTGTAAGCAGACAGCAGTAATACTCAGTAATAGATATAAGTTCACGAATCCTTTGTGAAATCCAAACGCATTTGTATTAATACAGGTAGGTAATAGTTGTATAATTTTTATTTCGTACAAATTACCTACTTATTTCTATTTTACTATACTGCATATACTGCACACATGGACTATTTTTCGATTGTGTTTACCATCAACATTCATCAATTATTAATGCTATGTTCTTGTTTTCTTAATCTGTTTTCCCGAACTCTCAGTCATTTATCACTAAATTATGACAAAATATTTAAATTAATGTACATATTAGCAAAACCAACTGCGTATTATACATATCTAAGCACGGTTATATACTTATTGAAAATCAGTAAATGACATTACATCTCTAATATGATGTTAGAATAACTATTTTGAACGCATTGTAATTTATTTTAAGATAATTCAATTCTTTTAGAGAATTTACTGTATAAGAAAACAATTTCAAGTGTTGACCTTTTTTAATATAACAAATTTATTCAACTTAATATTATTGACTTCCTTTTTTTCTTTATAACATAGGTTATTTATATTACATACCTACGTGTGTATGGTTACTATCACCTAGACAACAACTTTTAAAAAAGAATAATAAATGTTTAATACAGCCTATAGGCTTATATAATATGTTATACATATATTAACATATCAAAAATGTGTCAATCACCTTTTGATTATAGCCACACGTTGATGTACATTACATTCTTCTTCCCTCGAATTTATTTTTGTTTGTAGGTTATTCGAATCGTGTCGTTTGAACTTAGCATACTTGCATTATTAAATTTAATGACAACCGACATTTAAATAATATATAATTATAAATGATTTTTTTTACAATATTTTAAAAAATTATTTAAAATGGTTTAAGTGTTTAATATATATTACAAGAGGTAACTCAAGCATATTATTCACATAGAATTACACAGTAATTTTTACTTAGCAGTTCACGTATAGATGACAGTAGACACACAAAGTATTGTATGTATTTCCTTGAAAATATCATTCAATATGTAAATGTTTATGTATATCGATTTCAGGAACACATAGGTAGACAATTTTTGAAGATTATATAATGGAATCTGAAAGTATTAAAATTGTAAAATATTTGTTATACATCTTTAATGTGATATACGGGGTAAATCAATGTTTTAAATACTACTAAATAATATGTTTCCTAATATTTATAAAATTTAGAAATTTATATTTATATTTTTAGATTACAGGAGTGGCTTTAATAGTAACTGGCATCATCGTAATTGCAGATTTAGGACGTTTTTCAAATTATTTAAATTTTTCAATTATTGCGCCACCAATATTGTTTATTATATTAGGTATATGCGTAATAGTATCGAGTATATTTGGATTTTATTGTATTAACAAAGAAAATTTCAATTTATCAATAGTGGTGGGTATTTAGACAATCATTACAGTACATATACTAATTAAAAATAAATAATAATTAAATATTTTATTTGTTTATAGTTTACATTAATTTTACTAACGGTTCTGGTAATCGAAGTATTATTATCTATTATGTCATCAGTATCCAAAGAAAATTTTAATAATGATTTAAGATTTTCTCTAAAAACGTCTATGGGAAAATATTCGTTTGAAGAAACTCATCGGAATTCGTGGTCTACGATTCAACGAAAAGTATGTTCATATATTTTAAATAGTAATGTTTTAAATATAATCTGAACCTTTAAATTTTTATTCAAACATGAAAAGAAATTCAATACTTTATTTAATTTATATGTATTATTGTTTTTATTTATTTTACATACCTAACTAAATTTTATAAGATTAATTTAAAATTAAGTAACATTTCAAAATAAATATTAAACTGAACTGAATTGAATTATATATAGCTATAGATAACCTAATAAATTGAACTGAATAGGTGATACATTTTAAAAATATGTAATTTTAGTTTCTTGTGATTTAATATAGCTAGAATGTTGTGGAGTTGATACACCTAGAGATTGGTCAATTATATTTCCAGAAAATCTAGTTCCTGTTTCATGTTGTCAAAATTTACCAGTTGAATTAGGTGCATTATGCAGGAATTTATTTGATGAAAGAATAATTTATCAAAAAGGATGTTATAACGGATTAAATAATCGAGTGAGATCTAGATTAACCATTATAATGTATATTGCCTTAGCATTTGGTCTTTTCCAGGTAATTGAAATATTTTTAATACTATAATTTAAATTCAATTATGAATAAATCATCATCATGATTTACTTAAACTATAAAATATATTCTTTAACTTTTATGGATTCAGTATGAAAAACTTAAAAGGAATATTGTAATATATTTTCAAATAGCAACAAAATAGTTTGCAATTTTTTATGGATTATAACTTAAAATTCATATAAAAAAATATTGCACCTATAAATTTTTAATATTTTTATATACCTAGATATAAGAAAATCTTATGTGAAATCGAATATCACATTTTTAAGAATTTTGACCGAGAAAATAACTTTTTTCTGAAATTTAAAAAAAAAAACTTTAAAAATTGGTATACTTGTAAACAGTTCAAAAAGAGTTTAAATTACAACGTATCATATACTACAACACAATTATAGTTTATAGCCTTATATGTACTTAGGTATTTATGAATTTTATATTTTTTAGGTGGTTGGGATTGTGTTAGCTTGTTTTTATACGTATTTATTGAAAAACGGTCAAGGAAGCAAGTAAGATAATTATAGTTTTTTTTTTAAATGAGAAGTTGTAAAATTGCTGTACATATACTCATCATACAACTTGTACATAAAACAAGTAGGTTGGTGCTACATAAAATATTTATTATAAATTTAAGGTATAATAATGTGTATTTTTTGAGTAGGTATCTATCAACTTTATAATTTTATATTGTTATAATTAATAATAAGTAATTATTAAGTAGTTATGTATCAATGTATCATTGAATAATTTAGTTCTAATAGATAATATATTAGTTCTAATTTTAAATATATCATAAAATTTTTTATCATTTATCATATTTTCTCATTCAACAAGCTTAAAAATCAAATTAGATTAGATTATATTTTTTATGACCAAACTTTTATTTTATTTATATTTTTATTTTAGAAATTCACACAATTTTATTCAAAACAGATGACATCAAGATGATGTAGGATTTGATACAAATTATTTAAACAAATCCTACAACCAAAATACATATTCACGTGACATGTTAAGTCGTAAAGATCAATTAAGCAATTTATTAGATGCATTAAGAAAACAAAGAAAAAAAATGAATTTTTAAAGGTGTTTACGTCTTATTTCTTTTTCATAATCCTTATAAATGTATAAAATATTATCTTCTAATTTGTACTATTTATTTAAATTTCGATTCCTCATACGTAGGTTAAAATTATTTTTCATTTTTGTTAAATGTACATTATTTTATAAATAAATCTATAATAATAGTTTTATTAATGAAGTATAAATAAGTGGAATACTTATTTGATAAAATAAAAATATAGGATTGATTTGATTTTTATAATACATTAGTGCATTAATATACTATATTTATAAAATGTGAAGACGAATCTATACTCGAAAATACTTTTTTCAATCAAAATATTATGTTTATGTACACAAAATATAATATACAGAATAGTTCATAGTAATGTTTCCATTTTTTAGTAGTTAAATACAGAAAAAAACGGGAACTAACAGTGTATTTGCCCGTATAATGTTTATATAATATAATAATATATGCTTGTTCATTAAAAAAATATTAACATTTATAATGATAATTGTTATTATAACACCAACATGGTAACTTGTGGTATTATCATATAGCTGTTGCCTGTTGATATACAGGTGGACGAATTTCACTCATTCATTTACATAATTTATAAAAACTGTTATATGTCGTAAGTCATTAAACTACAATGCATGTACCTACTCTCATAGCATTTATGACAGTTCCTCAAAATTTCTAGGTTCCATCTCAAAATATATAACGCCTTCTTACATTATTGACGGATTATTTAGGCAAATTATCGTTGAAAATTTAAAATCAAATACTTTGGTTTTCACAAAAAGATCGGTCGCGCAATTAAGAACGAGTTACACATATTTTCTGCAAACTAAGGATACAGTCTGTCTTCAACTTATATTCATTCATCTCTTCCTTTACGACTGAATACTTAGCTTTTTTAGAAGCTTTCATCTGCATTAATTTTCTCTTTCCCGGTAATTTTCTTATTGTCTCTGATTTTCGAGCCAGTCTCTTAGCAATTGCCAATAATTCCTTCCTTCTTAAGTGCATTACCGTTATCTTAAGAGTTTGAATTTCTCTGTTGTCCCTCAAAATCAGGTCTTCCACCATCTCCTTCTTATGAATTTCCAAACACATAGGTATTAATAGCAATGAGTATCCAACAACTCTCACTCGGGTCCTCAGTTGTGCGCTTATATCGACTTAATCCTCCTAAACCATAAATTTATCCAGAAATTGTGAAATCTAAAAAAGAGAAAACCTCTCAAAGTCCTATGATTCTAGATATAAAGCAATATTTAAAATAATCCCCACTTAACCATGGTTTTAATCACTAAAAATTAGTCATGCGTTATTATAGTCAATTACATCAAATTAGACACTGGACACAACCTCTTACCATACCACTCATTTGAATTGGGACAATGATATGTATTGCATCCTACTCAAAGAGGTGGGGCTTTTTGCGATTTTCAACGTTTACTACTTAATTGTCCATCACTTTCTCAGTAAACAAATCAATTAAAGACTTTTTTTTTTAAACTTCTGGTATCAATAAATTCTCCTTCATGACTGTTTTTATATCAATATTCATTATTTATCAATATAATTACTATCAAAAGTATACTTAAATTTATACTATAAAAAGTTTTAACATTTTAGTGGTAAGTTGTTGACTAATGTATTATTCTGTATGTGTCAATATATAATGTTATGTACGATAAGTATCATGATATATAATTAAAAGTTAAAAACTAAACTAGAAAAATATTTTACATTTTTAAACAATCTGGATTTTTAAGCTTTAAGCAATTACAAGTCACGACGTATGGAAAAAGGAGAGCTATTAAGCTGTAATTATACAAGTAGTATAATTCCCTGATTATCGCTAATGGCATATTATTATTCTTATTATTTAATACATAGTGTCATTTATATTAAATTTACTTAGCACTTATTATCCTGTCACTGTTTATTTCTTTTTTGTTTGAATTATCTGCATTTTTGAGTATTTTTATATTTATTCACTATTGGTTATCGTTTAGAACGGTTTATAATAAATTATATTTTTTACTTTATGAAAAAGCCTCTACAATTTTCTATGACTTTGAACTAGTTTATTTTAAATACTAGACACGATCGTTTTGTAGAACTTGATACCCTTTCATTCGATGTCATCTATAATAAAAGCCTAAGTAGAGTTTTAATTATTATATTATGTTATGGTATATTGCCTATATTGGTATCTGTAATAAACGCTAGTAAGCACCAATTTTGCATACCCGATGCGCCGTATTACATTTTTAATTTATATTAATTGTTAGTTATTTTTTAAGTACTAAACTACTATTTCATTTTTATAAAATCTTATACCTATACTTTTACGAGTTACTGTTAATTAAATAATTATTATCTCCCCAAAAAAATGTATGAGTGTTCTGAGTCAGGGGATTATCATAATTAAATATATTATATAACTGTCATAAATGACGTTTAAGCAATAATACAACATTGGAGAGTATTTTATTATAAGAATAGAAAGTTATAAATAAATAATACTTAAGTATATTATTCATGATTATAAGTTTTAAAATGTAATATACCTATTGAAAATAAATAAGAATTACACGAAATAAAAGTTTAAAAATCTATAGCCATATTAGGTATATACTAGGTAGATACATTTATCATTTATGTTATAATACCAAGATTTCTATACACACACATGTAAAATAAATAAATTTAACATTTAAATCAAATAAAATCGTTTAAATTGTGGAATGATATTTCTCGCCTCTCGAAGTATGTTTTTTTATGTTTGTAATACGCCACATTTTACTGTTATAGTGTTATGGCATAATTCCTAATAGTTATAAATTATAATTTACTACTACCTCCCGCAGAGCCGCCGACAGTCCAGTCCAAAGCAACGTATTATGTTGTGCGTAAGTAGTAAGTGGTATGTATCGGTCCTAATAAAGTACGGTATATTCAAACTTGTCCAATCGATCCGTTCTTAATGACCATAATATACGCACTCGATAACAACAAACGATTATTATTATATCATCATAATGCTTGTTATAACTTATTATACACGTATAAAAATGTCAAATGTCGTGATACGTTAAAACGGAACATGTATTGGATTATTAATGCAAACTTATTGATTATAAATTATAAACAATCAAATAAGCACCAGCAGAATCAAAAGGGATAAACCGTGAGGCACAATAATCGACGGTCCCACGCGAAGTTGGAATCTCGCCTATTTAATACCTTTGACACGATGTCGGTACACATGTATAGAAAACGTACGAAGAAAATGGGTTATGATCATAATTTAATAATTTATTTTATTATTATAACATATTGACGATAAAAATCGATAATAATATCACATATTTTTTCAACTTTTTACTCGCTATCACACTTGCTTATTACCACTTGTAGTAAATCGTCGGTTTTAAAAAAAAACTTTTAATACTTATCCGGGATAAATGACAGTTGTTCAATCAGGATTTCATTAAAAACTAAGGTTTTATTCTACTCGAATTTATAACTGTGGTAAAAATTAAACTGACTATTTAATAGATTTTATTGAACGACGAATGCATTGATTTTATAATTATGTAGGTTTTTTTTTGTTTACCATCAGCTCCTGGAGCAGTAAAAATGTTCTAATTTTTTACTATTTAAATGGTTTATAGAAATAAATTAGATTTAGTTGGTACTTAAAAAAGCACATTTTTAGCACTTTTTAAAATAACCTGGAAAAGCAAAAAAAATTAAATGTATAAGGAAAAATTGAATTTTTATGTAGAATCAGTAGAGATAGGTACTTAATAAAATCGATTTTGATGTTTTGGTGTGATTTACAAACAAATGATTTTCCATACTCGAAATTTTCATTAATTGTTCATATTAGCATTTTTAATAGATAATACAATAAAAAAATTAATTTAAATGTATTTTTGACATAAAAACAACAGAAATGATTATCTCGTATTTAAATATATTTACTCATCTGTCTGACCAATATTTTAACATTGTTATTCTTTACGTCCAAACGTATACAGAATCACGATCATAATAATTATAAAGTATTTAAGAATTATAATTTAATTAATATAATTAATAAACTATGTCTCACACTGGTTCATTGCAAAGAATTTTACCTCGATGCTTAGTATTACGATGTCTGGAGGCGAGACTTATATATAGGCACTGTCTCGCAAGATGATTTTAATCGAACCAAAAAGTCGGACTAACGTCAATGTAATTGTTAATTACTTCGCTTGTCTAGTGAAAAGAAGTAAAAGGTCGATGCCAATCATCGCATTTATGATGCTTAAATCTGAGATAAATATACCGTGCTCTCCAATGATTTCAACCTAAACCTAAGTAAAACGATTGTCCGAACTGGAGGATATGAAAAATTGTGGTTTTACCGGCCCATTAAAGGCTATTCAATACATTCGCCATCATTTGAGGTGTATCGTGGACGTCTATCGTCGATCTTTATTATACCCATTGTCTTTAAATTTGAAGTCAACAGACTGCATTCGAAAAAAAAAACGTAAACGATTAGAGCTACAAATATAGCTCAAGATTTGATTTAATTCGGACGTACTTGCACAGTGAAGATTGATCCATTGTTTTGTTTAGTATTTTTAAACAGTAACATTACCTACATCAGGTAAATCGCCAGTGTTTTATTATTCTAATGTCCAGAGGTTCTTTAACCTAATTATAGACGTCAAAATGTCTGATCATTATATTAATTATATAGTTGATTATCCCAGGAAATACATTTATGTCACTGTAAATTCAACATCATTACTTACTTTGAAATATCGAACTAACTATTATTATTTCATAATCAAACAATATATAACATGATATTACGTAAAATTGCCTATTTTGGGAATAACTATTTCATATATATAAATATATTATATAATTACTAATTGTGTCCTTGCATTTCGTTGCTCATACAGAATTCGCCAGTGTTAAATTTGGTTATTTAATACCAGTTGATCATAAATAAAATTAATAATTATATTTGTAATCAATGCTAATGTTAACATAAAGTGTAATGCATATAAATAAACAATATTTTTGGTTTTATATTTTGGCATATAGATGATATTTTCGGCCTATCTACATATATATTCAATTAAATACTAATATCTAATTAACATAAATAAATGTTTTTTCACTCGTGTTACCATGATAGATAACATATAAATTAACAAAAAAAGTACAAACGCATGTTTTTTTAAATTATACCACTTAAAAATAAATACAGTAAAAATAAATTTATTTATCAAATATTCAAAAATGTACCATCTGGTTCTTTTTTTTCGCAATAAAATTTGATCTGAAAATAACGTCAGTCAAATTATTGGACCTTATTTTTTCTTAAGCTTCAATTCCAACGTGTCTATGTCAGAGATGTGTGGTTTCAACAAGATTGGGCAACATCACACACAGCTCATGCATCGATGGAAGTTCCTTCTTAAAAAAATTCCTGAATGTCTCATTTCGCGCTTTGAAGACATTCCATGGCCCCCTCACTTCCCTGACTTGATAACACGTGATTAATTCTAGTAGGGACATTTAAAGTCAAAAGTTTATCAATACAAGCCATGAATCTTTGGTGGATTAAAGGACGAGACCAAACGAGTTGGAAGAGAAGATCCGGGACAGATGCTGACTGACGCGATGATCTCATTTCGAGAGTGTCTGGATTCCTGCATTGCAGCTCAATAGCAACATATGACTGACGTTATTTACAAAACCAAAATTTCTTTTTACTGCAATTAATTTTCGCGTAGGTAGCGAATTCTTCAGAAGAACTTATTTATCATAAGCTGAATTACCCGGCGTTTACCTGAAAAAAATCGGTGAGCAATTTCTTCTATACATAACTCAATACAAAGCCCTTTTAAGTGTAAATGTCTTACATTAAGTTACTTTTATAGAGCGAAATTTAAAAACCACATTTTTCATGCATTAACATATTCTTGTGAGAGTCCCTTCTGAAAAAACAAATTTTAACTAAAAAGTTATATCTATGTTTCCCACAACTATATAAATACTATAGACGCTATAATTTGTCTTCCATGTAGCAAACATAATTTTATTTCTCTACAAATTAATTAAAACTATCTCAGATGCCTTCGTCTATATTAATTACGAAGTTCAAATATATTACATCAATTTGTTTCGGTAAAAGTCATCAATGATCACTTGTCAAATAATTAAAGCAAAATATCATGTTAATTGGCCGAAATTAAATCAACGAAGTTTATTAATTCTTTTTATGGACTTAAATAAAAATGTTTACCTAATACAGGTACTGTATAGAATTATTTTTTAACAACTAGAAATAAATCAATTATTGTTTTAATTTAATTGGGACGATTTTGAAACATAAGTTTAAGTATATTATGACAAAGTAAATAATTTAATATGTTAATTATCAAAATTAACTGATTTTTGGTGAGAATACTTGACAAAACTCAAATACTAAAATACTAAATAATTAAACGTTATAATATATTTTTGTCAATAAATATATTAAAATGGTATAATACTGACAAATACTAAATGAATAATCCTTAGTTAAAAGATATGTATCCAAAACTATTATACGCTAAAAAAAAAATATATTAATTAATTAATAAACAATTATTATTAACAAGTGTTACAAGATTTTTATAATTCATATTCTCATAATATTATAATAATAATAATAGTAATAAAAAAATCATTATAACATCTAATCTATTAAGTCCTGTTCCGATAACCATACACAGTAAACTATACCGTTCTTTACACAGTAAGAATATAAATTATGATAAAAGATGAGTCGCTTTTTTTTTTTTTTTTGCTGAAAATACTTTTTACAATATTAATTACAAAATTAAAAACATAGCTTTTAGAATCATTTACATAATATATTAGAAACATTGTATTTGTAATAATTGATTAAATAAATATAAAAAAATAATCATAATTTTATTATCAATACTTAATTATTACAATAACCTTAAGACCAAAAATAAATGTTTACTCAAGGGTGAAGTACATAAACAAAGTAAAAAAAATCAGTCATTTTACTTTTTTGAGTTGGTTCAAATTTGTTTTGAACATCTTATGTCATTTGTTAGCTGGGCAAGATTAACCATAAATGTTGGTAATTCCTACAACAATAAAATTAATATATTAAATATATTTTAATGATTATATTAATATAACAATAACTACCTTGACTGGCTGCATGCGTTTTTGCCTTAAAAATTGTCGCTGATCATTACGTATATTATCTGTTTGTTTCAAATAATCAGGTAAAAATTTAGAAAAAAAATAATCAAAGTCCACACTGGCCATATTGTAAATAGCCAATGATATTTCATCAGATAGTATTGTGTGGCTTTTATTAACCATAACATTCAATAATACAGTCATATATTTGCTGAGAAAATAATGTTTGAAATATTCCTAAAGAAAAAAATCAAATTAAATAATTATAATTATCTTCAATTATAAATTACTTTTTTATTTAAATTAATACCTTTGCATATAAATTCCATTGCATGTGTAATTCTTCAATGGCTTTTAGGTTTTGTGAAAAAATACTTATATCATTTGTCATAAACGAGTATCCTATTACTTCCAATATTGTAGTAAACTGTTCAGAATTATCAATGTTATTATCGTTAGTAGAATGCAGCACAGAGAAAGATGTAGAAGCAGGAAAAAAATATCTCCATTTAAACATTAAAACACTAAAAAAAAAAAAAAAAATAATAATATTTGTACCTTAATAATATTTGGTAATATAATTATAATTTTACCAATAGAGCAAATTATAAAGTGCGGAGACTGTTGGTGGATAGCAGTTAGAAGCTACCAAAGGAATTAATTTCTCTAATGCTAATTTAATTACTACAGATGTAAATTCTTTATTTGATTTAGAAGAATGTTTAATAATTAATGATAAAACTTCAAGCATTTTGATTGTCAACATTGTACTAGCTGACCATATCCTATATATAAAAAAATAAAAAAATAAAAAAATAATAATCATATTTTTACAAACGTATCTACTTGTAAAAATTATACTTACATATCCAAGTCAACAAAAGTTTGCATAAGAATTTGTACAAATTGAGGTGACATAGTATCATGCAACAGTTCATACATTTCTGATAAAAATGTAATCACTCGTTCGCATTTTTCCATTTGTTGATTCAGAGAAGACTCTGATTGCATATCATTTTTTAACTGAGTAATTGCTTCAACCAAACATGGCTATAGAAGTTAAATTTAAAAAATAACCATTAATAAAATATTAAAGAAATATGATTAATGTAGTTACTTCAACAGCCCGATAAATAATCCTTCTGGTAGATATTTTGTAAGGTCCACTGCTGACAAGAACATCAGTTAACATTTTTAAATCGTTTAATCCAGATGGTGCTAATGACTTTAAATAATTCATAAGAACCAATACTTTTATTTCTTCTTCTTGACTTGGACAAGTCAAAAGAAATTTTAAAGATGTTACCCTTACTGACAAACGAGTCTAAAAGTATAAAAGTTGTAAGCAATTAAGTAAATAAATATTTTTGTACAAATTTTACCTTTTTATTTAAATGATTAAGTGTAATAGAACCATCTAAAAATGGTGATAATAATTGTTCTAGCAATGATGTGTACTCGCTTATATGAACAAGCATTGGTTCAGTAACTGTTGGTAATAGAATTCCACAAGCATCATGAATCTGAGTGGGTTGACTCGTGTCTTGTAAAGATGTAACTAAAACGGAAAAAAGTTTTTCTCGATTCTGTTCCATACAAAATTGTTTGTTGTTGTTTAATAAATGCATCCACCTTGATAAAGCCGTAAGTATTTCGCTCTGACTAATATAAAAAAATAATATTAATAATATAGTTTCTTTCTTATTAATTAAAATTTTTTTAATAAAATAAAAATTTAAATATTTTACATTTGAATTAGAGTTTTTGTGGTTGATTGTGATACAGGTAATTGGTAAAGTGGAGTTGTAGCAACACCTTGAATTGCAATATCATTGAGCATTTTTGTAATCGCAATTTTCATAGAATCTTCATAATAGCCACTCAGGCTTGTTAAAGTCCTAGTAGATGGAACTAAAAACATGCACTTAGAATCTTTAAAGTTTTCCAGTAACATGGGCGAATTTAGTATTGTTATGTAATCATTTATATAGACTTTCCAATTATCGACCTAAAACCATTATTATTAATTTAATGAAATATACATTGATGCTTAAATTAGAAAAATTATACAATTCTTATATTATATTTACCACAGGCACAGCAATGACTGGATAAAGATGTGCCACATTTGATATGATTTCAATATTTTTATTTAAAAATATTTGACATTCAGTTTGTCCCTGAAAACATTTAAATAAAAAAAAAACAATAAAAATTACAATTTTATAATAAGTATTTTTTTTTTTTAATAAGTTGTAAACAATATACAATATCATTATGTTAAAGGAATAAGTATTAAATTAAAAAATTTGTATAATTTTATTTTCATATTATATTTTACATTTCAATTAATAAATATTCTTATCTAAAGTAAATAAGTTCCTTAATCCATAAAAACGTGTGTTGTCATATGGCAATGTAAATAGATATTTTTAAAAGTTAAATTTGAAAAAAAACTTTGGGGCTAATGAGTTAAGCGTACAAAGATAAACTTTAAAGAAAATACCACAAGAATAAAACCAATAATTAGTGTCATTAATAATTAAATTTTAGGCAATCAAATTAAATCATATTAATTAAAACGTGTAAAGAAAAATTAATATTTCTCATCATATTTTTTTAAGCATGAAAACTTTTGTATAACATTTACTATTATTGTCAAATTAAATTTGATTAAAATTTAAAATCTAGTAATAACAAAAATCAATTTTAAAGTTTAAAAATAATTTGATAATCTAATAACATTCAAGCTATACTAGCATTATAATAACTGGTTCATCGAATTATATGTTATACAATTATTATTGTACACTGTGGTATAATACTTAGCTACTATTAACAGTGGAACCTCGGCAAGTCAAAATTCAAAGGAAATGCAATTGTTTTGACTTATTGAGGTGTTTTTGAATTACTAAATTTTTGAGTAATCAACAATTTGACTTAGTTTTTAAAATGTATTATAGTTTTTGATTATTGTATAATATATACATACACATGCTCATATAATTAGAATGTGTATTGTTATTATTACTATTTTAAAATTATAATAAAATATGTGATAATTAATTAAAATTAAAGAGTTTTTTCAAATTATGAAGCGTTTTACATTCATTGCATTGTACACATGTAGCAAATTGATTACAAATTCGCAATTAATAATGCCAAATATAGTATTAATAATAAACTGAATGAAAAACATGATAATAAACACAATTAACACAATTAGGTTACATTATTGGAATCCACAAGACAATTAAACAAATGATTATAAAAATTTCCATCTATATTTGGACCACAGGATATTTGAATTATCTAGTTTTTCTTTTTAGTAATCGAGGTTTTCGCAAGGAAACAGAATATATTTTGATTTATCAAGGTTCCACTTTAACTTTAATTTAATTAAATCAACAACAAAATTTTATATTTAAGAGGATGTCGAAACCACATGTTTTCTTTATCTTATAATAGTACAAAATAGCTTAATTTAATTTCAGCATAGACAATTTTGTTTTGTTAGTTTTAATATTCAAATAAATTGACCTATAATCAAACTTATCAAGGTAAGGTAATAAAAATATTGTTTCGGCTTTTTTAATATTTTAATTTTGAAGCGAATCATAACTAAGTAATATATTACAATTTTAAATATTTTATAACCCAATATAAAATGAAAATATCAATAACTTTAGATAATATTCTTACATATAAGTTTGAACGATAGATATGTTAAATTACTATTATATTAAAGCAAACAATACAAAATTGAGTCTGCTGAATACAGATTTGTTATGTTCTATGTTTGTGAGCAGTGATGATTTTCTCAGGAGACACAAAGGAGACAATGCACTTCCCTTGAAAAATCCATGTAGTTTTAATTATTTTATCAATATTGTTGAATTATAATTTATAATTTAAAATATATATATTTTAATTAATAATTAAAATGTAAGTATCATTCATGAAATAAAAGGGTAATTGATAATTAGTTAATTACAACCAATAATAAGTCATCTACTACATTTTGAAAGGAAAAATATATAAAACAATGTATAATATTTCATAAAATTATATTACAATAAAGGAATATTGGGGCCTGGGGTATTTTGTCTTAAATGTTTAGAACTTATAAAAGTATACCAAATTGTCATCTCTTCATAAATTTAATTTCATAATCATTACTGTTTTTAAGACAGAGACAACATACACAGGAAGATTGGTGTCCTTCTTATAGCTAACACAAAAAATAAAACTCGCATACAATGTGAGAATTTGTTAGTAAACTATAGTATTAATACAAATACATACATCGTCATCATATGTTTCATCATTTATATTGCCGAAAGTATTAATTTTTTGTGTCACTCTTTCAACAAGATCTAAAAATATATGCCGATACCTGGAATAAATATATTTATTATTAGTAAGCTACTTATTAAAAATATAACAAAATTCAGCTAATATATTTTTTAAATAATTACAAACTACTATTATTTAAAATCTAATAATAGAAATTTTCATTTCTAAACAAGTAATGAATTTAATTTTTATATTAAGTTCAAATGTATCAAATTATTAGAATTTAAAAATAATTAGATACACAATTTAAAAGTAAATTTCATAATTACTTTTCAATACATTCAGGACGATCAGATAATGCTTCAAAAATGCTACTCCATATATCCAAGCATTGATAATAACAATCTAAAACATCTTGCCGGAATGTAAATTGTAACAGTAATTCTAAAAATTCACCATTATTAAAATGATTATCAAGATAGTTCCAATATTTTCTAATGACTACAGAGAGAATTTCAATGATTATAATCATGTAACTGAAAAAATATAAAATTTATTAGACAAATGTTTACATAAGTTGTGTATACATTATATTGTATACTTACGCTTCGTTTACAAAACCAATTTCAGGAACAGAAATGATATTTTCAACTAAACGGAATGTATAAAGACATAACTCAGACAAAATGAAATATCTATCTTCTGTTTGAGTGTATGATTTACTTAGAACTTCATTAAATATAGTCAATGTGTTAATGGCTGTAGCATTCTAAACAATAAAAATAATGATTTCATACTATTAAATTATTATATTATAAAATATACCTCTTTTTTCCCTAAGGGCATCAAGACATGTAATAAATCTGGGGTCAGATACTTTTCAAATGGAAGCCATGTAAACATATCAGAAAATACTTTTGTAACTGCTTCATATATTTCATCAGAGTTTGAAGTTTTGTGGGCATTTTTTAAAATGTCTAAAAATAATTTATTATTAATAGCTATTTATATTAGATATAAACTGTTATTGTTATTAAATTAATAATGCTACATTTTTCCAGTATAACAGTAAACTTTCTATAGTAACATAATAATTTTACCTGAAAGTATTTCAAACAATTTAGGAATGTGCTTCAAAAAATTTACTTTCAGTTCATGTCTTCTTTTACCTAAAAGATCTTCTTTGGGGCTAATAAATTCTTCAGATGACAAAAGCAAAAATGACAAGCCCAAAAGAACTTGATCAGGATTTATAAGCAACTATATGAATTACAAATATATTAATAACTTATTTATTAATTTTTGAATTTAATTAATAGAACCCTTACTTGTGCAATATGATCAATAAAATTTGGATACCGCAAAGGCCAATCATTACGTGCTATATCAACTAATAACTTGATCATTTTACTGATCATATATTTTGGATATTCATTGTGTTTCATTACAATATGGTTAAAAATTGCTTCCCTCAGTGTTTCTTGGGATTTAAAAGTCATTTTTTCCCATTTCTTATTAATGATCATCTATTTATCAAATATTTGCAAATATATAATAATTTTATTGTAGCTATTAGTTAAAAAAAAAAAAAAAAAAACTAAGTATCTTACCTCCATTATGTTTAGGCTGAACATTAACAAATATTGGTTTTTACTGTTCTCCAGGTTGTAACAACACTGCACCCAACATTTGTCTCGCTCACCAAACTTGTCGAATTCTTCTTGCATACATAGTTTTACGGCGTTACTGGAATTTGCGTCATAGAACTCTGTCAACATCATCTCGTAGTTTTTCATTTCGTGTTCGTAAATCTAAATAACACGAAATAATAATCGTCAGTTGTAATATTATGTACACTCACTCTAGCATAGCGCACGTAGAATTTATACTTACAACCACGTCTTGACCGCTCATAATGATGGCTATTGTTAATGGTGATAGTTTAAATTTCTAAACGATCAGGAAAACAATTTGTTTGGCCAACGATTTCCGTGCATTTAATGATCGCCCGACGGCGTTAGATGATATTATTATTAACGAAGGTACGATGTTTACTACAGTACATCATTTACAATTTACATGATCGCTAAACTTCAGTAACCATACCGTTATTTAATAAAATCTTTAAACAATACGCGGTAAGCAGAAAGCACAATGTAAAATAGTATTTTTAATTTGTAACAAAATTAAAAACATTTTCGAACGTTATCTTGGTTATTATCAGATCAGTGTAACCAACCATAAGAATATGAGTTATGTTATTGTCATTGAAATGTGTATAATTATAGTATAACCATTGATTACTTAATAAATAATATAACATTAACATGTACTTTTATATTGGTAAAATCAAATTTGTTCTAGTACAAATGTACAATCAACATACCTGTTGGTATTTGGTTATTGCCTACCTATTACTTAAAAATCTGAAAATCAATTATAGGTTTTGAAATTCAATCAAAGAAAAATTTTGGATTATTCAATCCGTAAAAATAAGGTTTTGATTTGATTTATTATTTTTTTTAATTTAAAAAACTTAAAATTTTTATTTAAAACAAAAAAAATAAACAATACAATATTTAAGTATGATTTGGGTCTCTTTAAGACATTCGTTATAATTTGTTTGCGACTGTACAATGCATGCATATCGATGGATGTAATAATGTATTATATGAATATGTTAAAATTAGTAATCGTAATTCGTAATTTCAACGGATATCACAATTGTTCTCAACTACAATCGTTTTTAAGTATGCATCATTCGCCAAGTAGGTAACTGATACCTACCCGAACACTGAACCACAGTTTTATTAGCTGCTACGTGATCAACTGTTTCACAGCTATTAATTAAAAAAACTAGATAGATTCTAATTTCACGGATAACCAATATTATACTAAAGTATATGTACTTATGTATAATTAATAATTATACCTTGATGGATAACATATATTATAGAGACATATTACCACTTACCAGAATTCAATTTGACTTAAACATAACTCTGATGTAAAGCATAGCACAGGGTGAAAGGTGTACTATACGTCTATACCTACCTACTACCTACTATATGTCTATTATAATACTTAGTCAATACTCAATAAGTAGATATAATACATTAATATGTACCTAACGAATCCCAAATCTACATAATATGATTTGGAAAGAAAATATTTAATCGTATATACAAATTAGAACTAGGTAGGTACCTAATTGCTTTAGAATACTTATTTAATTTTTAAAATATATTATGTAATATTTATATTAAACTATTAAAGTACCTGATTTATTTTTCAATTAATATTACTGTAAGCATTAAGCTGATTAATATTTTTCATATAATATTAATTATTATTATAATGAAGTATACACAATCTATATTCATATTATATTTTGAGTTACTACCTATCTACTGATTTAAAGAATAGTATAAATAGGTATTATCTTAAAATAAAATCAATTAACACAATTATTTTTATGAATGTTTTTAAATTACCTACAATAAAACTATCTAATCCGACAATACTGTGCTATTGCTAGATTTCAGTAGGTAGTCAATACATTTATATATATTCAGAAATATGTGAAAAGTTTGATACCCGTTGCCTATATCAATATCTTCATTTGATATTTGATTTATTTTTTTAGTAAACTTTAACTTACATAAATGTAGAATGTATTCGTTTTGTTATGATGTATACTTTTTTACTTTTTTTTCATCGGTAATTTCAATCCGTCTCAAGTACTTATTAAATATTTCTGGATACACCTTCTCGGGCCATCAAAAATATATTTTGTTTACTTGTGACACGTGACAGGCTACGTACAATTTTATTGGCCATGGGAAAAACATTGGACGGTTAAGTTTAAACCTGCAAAGTTTAATGTTAGACCCTATGCCTTAATGATAGTCATTGAAAAGCTTAATTGTATGGGAAATTGGAGCTGTCTAAATTGATATAGCAAATTGGTTGGTATCATTGGTATTCTAGGAGCTAAGACCGTTTCCTTAGCTCCGCAGCCAATAAAGATTATACACTCGTCACTTAAGTAGACAATTTTTTAAAGATTTTATTTGAAACTTTACTGTTGTATCGAGTGAGGAGTGTAGGTGGGAAATATGTAACTACACACGAGTGCTAAAAGCTTAAAGTATACTTATTTTATTGTATCAAAAATAACGAATGGCTAAATGCGATAACCATGTAATAATTACAAATAACGATAGCGAGTATGGTAAAGTATGATAAAAAGTTATGTAAAATAATGCGAAAATACATGTTACGCGTTTGTAGTTTGGCTCCGACACATCACTAAGTACGACGTAAGGCGTTAATTATTTACATTATTGATGTTATTTTCGGTACCCAATTAATTTTTCCAGAACAAATTGTACATTAAACCCTTTTCTCGATCTAGACCTATTCATTAGTGACAACTGTATTAAAATCCGTTGAGAACTTTCTGAGTTATGCCCGTACATACAAAAAAAAGACCTCTATTTTATACATAATAATATATACAGATAAAAAATACGTATTAAAATGTCATTTAAATATATTCCTTCCAAATTTAATCTTAAAATTAACATAAAAAATAATGTTTATATTTAGTTTTATGTTCTTTAGTTCCAGTATAATTACTTATTAGAGATATATTGCATTACATTTTCAAACCTTAGTTATAGAAATTGAAAACTTAATAAATTTTTACTAGAAAATACTTGTAGTTTGTAAGTGTGATAATTTTGATCCAGCAATTAATTTTCAATAGTCATTTATAAAAAAAACCAAAAATTTCCCATAAATAGCTCAAAAACGTGTTTTGAAAATTACACAGTGTATAGAAAATGATATTATTTGAAAACATTTGATGAAAATTTTAAGTAACTACGATTATTTATTTTTGAGTAATAATAAATTTCATTTAAGAAATAATAGTTTTTTTTTAGGCAAATTGGTGAATATACAATGTCATAAAAATATAAACTTCAAATGCTCATAAAAATCTGATTTTTCAGTAAAAAATTCTGGTTTTTCCTAATTAATAAAAAAAAATACTGAGAATTTTTTAATTCTGACACCCCAAAGTACCAAATATATTAGATTTTTTACTAAAAATTACCATCAAAGTTTAAATCTGAAACATTTTTATTTTCCAAAAAATGATGACAACAGAAAAAATACATATCATTATAAAATGTATACATTTATTATTTTGCTACTAAGAGTAAAAAGGTCCAAAACAAAAATTGTATGTCTTGCAAATTTAGAAAAAGCCAAAATATTTTTAAAATTTTATTATATATAGATAATGGTATTTTATTTATAAGTATTTGGTTATTCATTAATTATAACAAAATAAAAATTTGACTTAAATTCTAATTAAAACCATATTGATCATGACCTACAAATAATGTCATATATAATTGTAAATGTCATATTTATTTAATTGTTAGATTCAAAATATAAAATGATTGTCAAACAAAATACTTGTAATTATAATAATCATTGACCTGGTTTATCTGAATGAATATTTTTAAATTATGTTAATTATTTTTAGTTTTTGTTATCATCAAGTTTTTAAATAATGGAAAGGGAAAATAAACTGTTTAAATTAGTAAATACATTCATGAATTTGGACCATCACTTTACTCAAACTTCAAATATATGCCCAAAAATTAGTGAATAGTTAAAAATAATCTATTTATTTTTTGTAACAGTTGTTTTTATTTACAAAACATAAATGTACAAAGGTAACTATAATTTATCATGGAGAACACAAAAATACTTGCAAAAAATTCTTAAAATTAAAGTTTTAAAAATAAAATTATAACTCTAGTCAATTGAGGCATGAATTATAATTTCAAATTATTAGTCAAAGTCAATATTTTAAAGTTGAGGAAAGTCAAATAAATCAAATCCAGAGGTTCGTTGTCTTAATAGTATAATGGCATTAGTTATTTTCAATGCATGACCAAATGGAACTTTTAATATATTCATTATATCATCTTGATTTAACATTAGAAATGACTCGCCATCGATTTCCTATACAAAATAGTCACTTAAAACATTTATTAAATGGCAATAAACACAATAATATATCTATACTTGATCAATGAACCGATCAGATATACTGATTTCTTCATTGGTATTAGGACTTATTGAAGTATACGTTGCAACCACTTTTTTAACATATGAAGCCACTTCTTGAATAGACCATTTTCTTGCATCAGTAGTATTGAATAATGGTATACCTAGTTGAGCATTATGTCTGGTCCAATAATTGCGTTGTGGTTCCATAAAAACTGAGCCTAAATTATATCCCACAAGAGACAAACCAAGTGCCTTGCGCAACTTTTTGTCATTGCTACTTGGAATGTTATTATGAAATGAAGTTTTACTATCAGAATCACATTCTGGTTCAATATTATTTGTGTCTAACATAAGATTTAATCTAAAAAATTAAAACTATTTTTAATGAAATCAATTACAATTAAATCTATGACACTTATAACTTAAGAAGTATATAAGTTGTCTTACCTTCTTTCATTTATTTTTTCTTTGATCTTAAACAAATTTTTATTTTCTATATTCATTCTGTTTTTTTCTTTATTTTCATCATTATGATGTCTATTGTTTTTAGATTTTGAACTATAAAAGAATTATTTATTTAAATTGGTTAAATCAATACAAAATATTTAAAAATTAAAAATTAATACTACTTTTTCAATGTTGTAGATATTGAAACATTACTAGCTTTTAATCGATCAGACATCTTAGCCAACCCAGCTACAGCTGTTTTCCATGAATCCATTTCATATGGGCAATCTTTTAATTCAACATGATCGTTTTTCAATCTATTTGAAGAATTTCCATAACCTCTACAACCACGGATATTGCAATTCCAAAGTGTATTAGGTGCTTAAAATTTATATAAAAATAAATAAATAATGATACATGACATAGAAACATGGTTAGGTTATTTTAAATAAAAAAATAGCTATTATAATGTCAATACTAAAAATTACATAAAACTATTAATTAAATAAAGAGTCAATGGTCAAACTTAAACTTATTAATATGTTCACTTATTACATTAGTCATTTGTCTATAATTAATTAAAAATTACATAAGAGAGGAAACTAAATTTATTAACTTATTTATATTTAATATATATAATTGGTAAATTTATACCTGGAGGTAGTTCAATCGGATGGTTAGTCTTTGCTGACCATCCAACAGGATGAATATCTGGACTATCGTCTTCAACCCAGTATGCATAATTATCATCAAATCCATCATAAACAATTTTTAGTTCATCACCTCTGACATCTACTACCCTAGCAATTCTTAATAATTTTGGAACAACAAGATCAATAACCTCAATCATCATTTTATTAGAAAAGTCTCGTAATGGTCTGCGGACAAATGCATCTTCAGGTACAGGATTACTATTTGTTTCTTTTAAGTATACAGTCCAATTAAAGGGGTTTCTTCCTTTCATGTCTAAAAATTTTTAATATTTTAAAATAAATTAAGTTATGTTCAAAATTAAAACTAACCGTTATAACCACTTGGCGGAGACAAAATTCGACCATTGTTATCACACCACCATATTGGATGTATATTAGTTGATGTAATATCCGTCCAATAATCAAAATCATCTGACCATCCATCAAAATGAATACGAATACGATTACCCAAGGTATCAGCAATAGTGGCAACACATATTAATTGTTTTGGAAGTGTACGAGTTAATTTATCTAATGCTTCTAATTTATCTCCGATACGAAATTTATGTTGATTTTCATTATTCTATGCACAAAAAATACATAATATATTTTATAAATATAATTCAAACTGAGAAAATAATGAAAATTATACATAAGATTAATGTTATATTTATTAATTGTTTAATGATAAATAATTATTATAACTAAACACACAATAAAATAATATAATTTAATATCTTAATAAAATTTGCACAGTATATAAAAGTTTATGAACATAGAAGAAAAGTTATTTCTATTTAAACAATATTTCTCAAGTTCCAATAGTTCATTTCTATGAACAATGCCTCCAATCGATAGGAAAATAAGCACATAAAAAAAGAAGAGAATAAATGAAACTATAGGATTTTCTATGTGAAAATCAACTAAGTGAATTTTTTTATTTAAATAACTTATAAAAAAGATTGAATTTTAATTATGAATATAATTTCATTTTAAAATTTAAAACACCTATATTATCAGTCACCAAGTGGGTTAATTTGCAGGTTAAAGATCACTCATCTTTACTAGTATAAAATAGTAATTCACTGTCACTTACATTGATATTTATAGTAGAAAAAAAATTGCGTTTTGGAGCTGGTAAAGCCTGACACTCTCTAAGATAACTAATCCAATTAAATTCATTTCCATAATTATTTGGTGGTTGTAGAATCCGTGAATTCATTTTACACCACCCTGGATGAAATAAATTTGGACAATCTGCATTTACCCAAAAATCATAGTCATCTGGATAACCATCAAAATGTAATTTAATGCGATATCCTAAAATAAGTATAAACATACAAAACAAATAATAAAATCAAGTAAAATGTTATTACCAAATTAAGGATACAAGCATAGATGCAAATATAAAATAACTTGAGGAGGTTAGCTCCATAATTTATCAGTATATTTAATGTTTTCAACAGCATACAATGCACTCAATTCTATACTCTTTCTATGTTGTTTTATACAGTATTATTGGTAATTTCAATAACAAAATTAAAATTATATGTAATATTACACTAAAAAATTAACGTGTAATTAATAACTCTCAAAAAGTCTTTCAAAATTGTCTAATGTAGTAATAACTTTGTCAATCAATTTTACTACTTGTGAAGGGTAGCTTTCTCTCATGCAGACTGAAAAAATGAATAATATTGAAAATACTAAAAAAACCATTCAGAGATTTAGGGTAACTAACCATTGAAAAAAAACTATAAATATTGATACGTAATCATTAAAAAATTATTTTTTTGAAATCCAACAAAAAATTCATTTAGTATAGTATTGTATATAAAAAAATAATAGAATTATTAAAATATTTGAAGTCAAACCAGATATTTTTAATAGGTGTATTATTTTATAAAAAAGATGATAGAGCTTAACTATCCTCAATGTAACATTTTATTTACATCTACAATACCAAATTAAATTAAATTTATAATTACCACAAACTTCTGATACAGTCATTACACAGAATAATGCTTCATGTTTGGGATCAATACCTTCAAGTTTTTGTCCTACTACAAATAAGTTCTTCTCAGATGGAAAAGGTCTATCAAATAATTTTTTAGGAGCAGATTTCAATTGCATTTCAACCATATATTTTAATACATCTTTGTCTTCTATAAAAGGCTAAAATAAAATATAAGTTATTAATACAAAATAACATTGTTATTTATAAAAGTATACTTTAAGATCAAAATAGTCATCATCATCATCATCATCATCATCATCATCATCATCATCATCTTCATCATCATCATTATCTATTGCTTTTGGAGAATTAATTGGTAAAGATAATTCTGAAGGAGATTTATTTTCTTCTATTGATGGTTTATTAAAAAAATTTATCAATTGTTCATCAAAATCATCATTTTCTTTAACCGAATCCTCTGAACAAGAAGTTGTCAGCAATTGTTTCCTCTTATTTATTCTATTTTCTAATTTTGTTAATAAATGTTTTCTATTAACTGTAGATGTTTTTGATAAATTTGTAGTTTTATTGATAATATTTTTTTCATAAGTTAGTATTTTTTTCATATCTAAATTTTTACATGTTAAACTACAATATAAATCATCAATCAATTCAGGTTCATATACTAATGTATCACAATATTCATATTTGCAAGAAATAAACTGATCAGATGTATCGTCATTTTCTGAAAATAAAAATTTCAAATATGTATTTTTAAACAGTCTATAAAATCATATTTCTATTTTACCTTCATTGGAAGAATCGCTTAGATCACTTAAATTAATAATTTCTTCAGGCAATATTACTTTATTTTTATTCAAATTTTTTTCAACTGTTCTTTTTGTATTTAAATTCTAAAAAATAATAAAAATATGTATAAACAGAATTTCATTTAGCTTAAAAAATCATAAAAAATAATACCTTTGATGTTTCAGTTTTACTAGAATTTGATTCTAATATTTCATCACTAGATCCATTTGAATTATCACCACTATTTTTTAGCATTTCAAAGTGGTTCATTTTTGCTTTCGATTTGCATTGAGAGTTTGAAGATGGTGAATGAATTGTTTTATTATCATTTTTAGTAATTTTATCTGAATTTAAATAATCAAAAAGTAATTTACAAAAAAACGAAAATGGATTTAAAATAATAATTAATACTAACCATAGCTAGTAGAACTTAATGGTGGACTATCTGATGATAGATCAATAATCCCGGTTGTTGTAAGATTTTTTTTTTTACGATAAGCATTACCGTTTTTAACAAAAAACCTTACATTCTTTTCTATTAATTCTTTACTTGTAACAGTGTGAGGAATACACTTTTTAGTTTTACTTTCGACGGTTAAATCAATTGTTTTAGACATTTTACTCCAAGAAGACTTAACAGGTGTAGGTACTATTTTATGTTGAACATTTCTAGTTTCCTGATTATTGGCCAATTTATATGAATTTCCTAGACGAAAAAAATCACCAACTTTATGTCCATTTGGAGTAGGATTTGTTGCCTTTTTTTGTTTAGTATAATTAGTGGTTTGTTTGAATACACTTTTTAAATTAATAGGTACCTGTTCTTGATCTGGTACCATTTTATTTTTTTCACCAGTTTGTTGTTCTATCCGATCTATAAAGTTAGACTCTTCTTTTTTTTCACCACTTGATATAGCTGTCGATGATATAACTGTAAATTGTTTATTTTGTTCATTTGGTGTAACTACAATACTTGGTGCTTTTAATGTAGATGGTAAATTATAACTAGATTTCATCGATGGATTTTTTTTAGATGTACTATTGGTTATCATGTAGCTCATACCATTATGTGGAATTATTAAAACATTTGATTTTAAACTTTTTGAAGATGTAAGTTTGTAAAAACTATTATTCGACGACTCTGGTTTTAAATCTGTTGTAGTATTTTGCCTGTTAAATGAAGCTTCAGATGCTAATCTAATTCGATTAGATTTTACCGAAGGATTTAATTTGGCAAAAGAAGAGTCATTTTTTGGAATAAATAATTTCTTTACATTTAAAGAATCATTTACTTCTTGTTTTGTTATTGAGTTTATATTTTTAATAGTATTTTTATTTATTGAAACCAACTGCTCATATATTTCTGGGTCTGAATCATTTTCAGAATCATCTTGAAAATCATCACTTACAGTATATTTTTGCTCTAACAATTTAATTGAAGTAGGTACATTCAACTGTTTTCTCTCATCTACAATATCACTATTACTCATATCACCCACTGAATCATCGTCGTCTTCAATTATCATTAGTGATTCATTATCCACAGGATATTGAAAATTAGTTTCACTAGTATTATCATAACCACTATATAGCAATGAATCATGATCTTCGAATGAATCTACATCCATAATGGTTTCTATATTTTCATCAGATTTTTCCATGTTTTTTTCAGTAAGAATATCATATAAACCCTAAAAAAATGTTTTTAAATATTAAAATAATATTAATATAATATATTCTATTAACAAAAAATATTTAAGGTACAAAAATAATTCACTTATTTTATCAGAACCATAACAATTACAAAAAAATTAGTACCAACGTTATTTTTTTAAATTTTTATTTAGAATTAAATTAGTAACATATCATTTTAAAAATGATTAAATAAAATAGTTATTAAATATGTAGTAAATTTTAGGCTATCAATTTTCTTCTGCACTATCGATATATTACCCAACTTTTAATTGTTTTTCTAAGTTTCTAAACTACACTATATTTATACACCAAATAAATTGGATAGCTCAACCAATCAATTGTTATTAAGCTAAAAAAATGTTAAAACTGTACTGTAAAATTTTTTTTATACCTTCCAGGCTTCAGTCAAAGTAATTGACATTCTAACATACAAAATTATACATAATATATTGTATGTTTAAAAGTTATATATATTCTAATCCACTACATAAAATAAAACAAATATATATTTTAAAATTACTCAAAAAAAGCATGTATATAAAATTCAATGACTTCTAAATTTTAAATAAATAATATTTAGATATAAAGTTAACATTAGAGTATTTGTTTCAAGTTTTAACACCTAATATAAAAAATAGTTCTTAAATCTCGCCATATTGTTATTGCTCAATTTTCTAACTTGAACAAAACTTTATACACATTACTATCTACATCATCATCATAGTTACCTTTTCTCTTTATTTAAAGAGCTAAAATTGGAATAAATTTTCAAATGATTGACAGCTTTTTAAAAACATACAAATCCCCAGACATTTTAATAAACTTAAATATATTATAATTTCTTATATCAAACATTCATATTAATTAAACTAATTTTTACTTATATTGAATACTTGGTAAATTTTAAATTAAAGATAGTTAATAAAAAATTATTATCTCACTTTAAATGTACAAGCATAATTAATAATATTTCTAATATGCTAATACTAAAACATGTTACCATCACTTTAACCATGTAATTCAAAACATATTTTACAATATAAATTTTAAATAGCTAAATAGGTTTTTAACATTTTAAAACTACAAGATTATGATAAAAATATTACAAATTAAACAATAGTAGTTTAAAATAAAAATAAAATAATAAATTTTAAAATCAGTTAAAATATTAAAAATGCAAATTAAGTCACTAATGTAACATAAATATAATTAGATACTTAGGTAATTATAAATAAATATTATTTACATACTTGCCAAAAATGAATGATTTCATAATACATTTTAGTATGTATTTTGATTGAAATTCAAATATTAGATATAGGTAATAAGAAGAATAAATAATATTTATTGAATTAAACTATTTGTGAAGAAAAAAAAATTCTAAATTCTATTAAAAAATTAAAAAATTAAGAATGAATAAATGTTTATATATATATATATTTTTTTTTTTATTGCCTTATTATAAAATATACTATTATTATTAAATATAAGGTGTTCATTATATTTCAACTTACATGTAAACATGATAATTCATCAAGAAGTTTCCATGAACTTCAAGCACAATAAAAATAAAGAATTTTAAAATACAATATATTTCTCATTTTAAATTTGTTCTATAAAATAAATATGTAAAAATCGAAAATAAGAGCGAGTAAAGAAAGTTAAAAATGAATTTATTATGTATTAGTATCATTAATTATTTTAAAATTTTCATTTGAATATTTAGTGTTTACTAATATAACTAATAAAAATAAAGTCACTGGAAAATTCTATATACATTAACCATAGACGAAGACGAGTTGAATGATAAAAAATGTAATTTATTGGTATAGTTGTTGGTAACATGAGTGGTGCCGAGAGAACAAAATATCATGGAGTAAAGAACAATGATCATAGAATACTTTTTAAACTGATGCACATTACACAAGACGTGCACAAATGAGCACAACTGAACGATTTATCGAAATAACAACTATAAAGTACGAGTTACGACTAAGCTACGGCTACACATATTACAAACTAGTGTAAATAATAATATTTTCTTAACCATTAGTATTGATATAACTATGTCGATGATATATTAATAAATCATGCACAAGAGTATAGAAAGAATAATGGTTAGGAGGTACTCATTGTAAGTTGAATGCAAAAAAATTCAATTATTTTGTCATAATTAACTGCTTATAAAACAGTATTTATACTTCATATTATGCTATTCAATATTCATATATCTTGGTTATAATATTTGTTTGAGTCTTGAAATGAATGGGGATGAAAACGTGAAATAAAAATCGATTTTTACCTATGCCTCAGTGATAGGAATAGAAAAACAAGTATTATAGTATTATAATATGATTTAGAGAAACAAAGAAAACGCTAGGTACCCAACACAAAACTATATAATGTACATAAAAAAAATTAAGTGAGGAATTGTTAGCACTGATTAGATTCGACATAGTTTGGCTTATTGTGAATCCTTGGACAATCCTGGATGAGAGTCACTCAGACTTAGGAGTTAAAACTCGGTGAATGACTTACATTTATAGACTATCAAAAAAAAAAAATAAAAAAAAAAAGTAGGCACTAAATTCTCATAGATTTTGACCATAAAAAAGACACCACCCTAAACCCCCCACCCTACTTAACCCAACATTATTGTGAATCCAATGCAAGTAAACAATAAACATGTGCGTATGTTGTAATTTATATATTATCTATACCGAGGTAATTTAAGTTTTATTAAAACAAATGAAAAGTTATATGTACAATTGTACATAATATAGTAAAATAGGTAAATAATTGATTTGTTTATAATACTATACCAAAAATAATGACTTTAAAATGATATAATCTTATAACTTTATTATATATTGGTTGTATTGTATTCATATATTTTTTTTATTTTAGCAAATAATTAGTTTCTTCATAATACTACTAGAAATATTGATTTTAAATAGCATAATGCCATAACTACATTCATTGTACTGTCTTTATATTATATTATTAAATGTTTGTATATTTAAACCAGTAGAAATAATAAATACTATTTGAATTTTAAAATCAATGATATTTTATCTAATACATTTTCAGTTATTTTTATTTTAACAAAATCTATCTTATAAAATAAACAGATAGAATGAAAATAAAATTCATAATATACCTAATCGGTGATATAAATAGCTTACTTAAATTAATACCTGTTTAATTGTAGATTACAATCCTTGAATATAGTTAAAATAGAAAACTACTTAATAAATCAAAAAATTAAGTGTTAAATACTTATTGCTTTAAAAACCATACAATTTTAAAATTTAGAAACACACTTATTTGGAAATTTATTTTAATTAACAATAATTTAAATAGTAGAAAAATTGACGAATTAGTTTTAGTTTTGAACATGATCTATGTTTATTTTCAATTTAAATGATTAATCACATTTTTATCAAACATTCACAAAATATTAATATGCGCCGGCGCAGCATCGTTTACAATGAAACGCTCCTGTAGGCTGTAGTACTGTTAAAAAATAGGGGAAGAATTAAAAAATGGTTATTAATGTAGAGAAATCAAAAATGTTCATTAAGTATAAATACGGTATTATATTCATCAGTCCAGCGCCTAAAATTTTCAATTTTTCGTACTACATACTAAATTTTAATTAAAGAGTTATAACAAGTAATGTAAAATGAATAATAATAATAATATAGAAAAAAACATTGTTTGCAACACACTTTTGAATTTCGTAGCACACATTTCATTTTTTGTACTACACAAAGTATGTTGTACACTTAATTTTAAGGCCAAAAAAAAAAAAAAAAACACAACATAGAAAACAATCAACGTTATTTCAGATAGCGTTTTCTATTAATTGAGTATACATCACAAACGATTTTAAAAAACTAGCGTAATGAATCTATACATATGTAGTATATTTTTTATGGATACCATTATCCAATAAGAATAATAAGTGTCAACCAATAACTAAGTGCGTGCGCATGGGAGGTACGGGAGAGCATTAAGCAGTTGTTTTTTCAATGTGTTAAATTTATTCTTCGAATAAGGTATATAAATTGCTGAAAATAAAAAGTACTTTATCATTGCCTTTATACCTAGATTTATGATTGATATATTTATAACTTATCTTTAAATATACAATAATTATTGATCGAAAATAACAGAAAAATCTGACCTTTGTCAACATCCTATCATCTATAGCTGGGACGGTCAAACTTTTTTCGGCCAAGATCTACTAAAAATATACTTTACCTTTGAGGATCGACTTCGATAAAACATTTATTATTATTATTAAGTTACTATACCATCATAATTAATTTTCGTGTGCGTAGCCTAAAAATAAATTCTAGCACGATCGACTTTAAAGTCGTTTACCATCGACCGGTCGATCGCAATCGACTGTTTGGCCGCTCCTGATCTATAGATATGATGTCAAAAACCACAGCCGAACATTATTTTGGTATTTTACAATCCAAAGACTTCGATTCATGCTGAAATTTATAACCTATATTATACTTAAAAAGTACAACTAAAAATTCAAAATATAAAACTCTCTTCTCACATCTAAAACTAATGTAAAAAAATTAAAGGTTCAACTTTTTTACTGATAAACGATTGTTAAATATTAAATATTTAGTTTATTTAATTTAATTAAAAAGTGAATAAAACATGGTTAAATTTTTCAAAGAAAAATATCAACCGTTCAATTTAAATAACAGTTCGTTGTGGAAAATCACCAAAAGTATACTCTTTGTCAAAAAGTAAATTGTCCGTTTAATTATTAAATAGAGTATTAGCTATTTCAAATCTTTTTTGTTTATGAACATATTTCTACAAAAATGAATAATTAAATTAATAAATTATTTATTTTCAAGCAATTTTAATTTATTTATTAGACATTCTTTTTAATGAGATAATAATAATTATGACTTAACAATATTATAAGTAATAAAAACTTTATTATATACTAATACTTACATTTAATTATGTAAAAATAATAATTAAAAAATATCTATAGGTACCTACTTCAAACTGTAACAAAAGCACAAAATCAAAAAAACCACTAACGGTAGTACAGCTATACGGCATTTTAACTAGTTTAGCCTTGGTTGGAAATTAAACCACTAGAAAGCGTGTGAATATATTATTTCTCAATAATATTGAAAAAAATATTTTATGTAAAGAAAAATAAATAACGTGAACTTATAGATATAACTCGCCATGCTGGGATAAACACATAGTATTTATATCTGTATATGTGGACCGAGCAAAAAAAAAACAATTTCCAAAAAAAAAAAAAAAGCGACCAATCACAGGTGACCACCCTAACTGTGGTTGATTATCGAAGGAATCTACCTGCACTCATGTTCTCCAAAGCAGCTGAAGGAGCTGTACCACGGTATAAAGATAAGAAGTAGTTAATAGTCAAAATACACAATAATATTTAGTATTTACATTTTGTTTCGGCAATTATGCTCCTAGGACGTGTTATACAGTGTAGTGTGTACCGCATAGCGGATTTCCCGGTGACCAAATTGTGTGGGGATGTGTTCACTGATTTGCCAAACTGCCAAAGGAGCCTTGTGATAGGTCAAAACAACTTATTCTCCTGTGTTTTGTAGAATGTAGGTCTGTTTTTATTTATCGGTCGTTTTTCAGCGACATGTTGTCATCGATCAGCTGCTTAGGCTGCGCCTGTTAGCTTTGGTCTTGTCATACTAGTGTACTCGATTACCTATTGGCTAATGCTGTGTAGATATTAGGTTGTAGATTTATAATAGTTGTAATTTGTAATTATCGTATAATAATACCGTTCGATTTCTTTTTATATAATTTTCTTTTATTTTAAATCGGTAAGAGTCGATAGTATTTCGTTCCAGTTATGATGTGAAATGTGAACATCATCATTTGACAACGTTGATATAATAACGACAATCATTTTGGTGACGCTAACGATATCGCTACACCGTCGTAGGTACGAACTTGTCACCACGGTATAAACACAAAAGGTAGTAAATCTCTCTATTAATAATTTTAATATGATACTATGATTTTAATAATTATTATTATAAACAAATATTACTTTGTATATATTAATATTATCTCGGTGATTTGTATTGTCGCGTATAATTTCCGTCGAATCGTTCACGCGTTTTGTAAGACGTCGACGATTGTTGGCACGCTAAAACTTGCTATTGCAAATGATATATAGGTACGTGTAGAAATTGTAAAACTATGTGTTTAATATTTATTAATTAAATGGACTATGTGGTCTGATCCCAAAGTGAACATGGTTCTGTATTGTGTACTTTTGCAAAACTGGTGTTGGACTCTTGCAATAAAAAAAAATATAATGTTAATACTAATTGCACTTACATTAAATGCATCTTTGTCTGTGGGTTCTTACGTATTTGCAGATTATTCAGCATGTCAGAAAATGTACATATTTCAATATGCACAGTATAATAACAATATATTATTGTGTATTGTTTTCAAATTTCAAATTTTTTTTCATGACCTAGTATTAATTTGAATTTATTTTATGATTTCAGTTAATTACAACACATTATTTGCTTGACAATCAACAAAGATGGGTCAATTTATAAGTGCAAGTCGTAATAACAACAGCAATGATGAGCTTGTTAATACATTAATTAAGAGAGAATATATACACACAACTAATGTGGAACAAGCGTTCAGGTGTGTCGACCGTGGTTTATATTATACTAGTAGTAATAAAGAAAATGCCTATAGAGACACTGCTTGGCAATTGGATAAAGTTCATTTGTCTGCACCTAGTGTTTATGCTACTGTTTTAGAATGTTTGGATTTGCACAAAGGCCAAAAATTTTTAAACATTGGTTCTGGAGTAGGATACTTTAGTACTCTCGCCGGTCTTCTATTGGGTAAGCGTTATGTTAATATTTATTTATTGTAATACCAATTCATTTATATTCTAAGATGGAATTGTCAACATTTTTCCTTATTTTTTGTAGGTGTTAATGGTGTTAATCATGGAATTGAAATTCATAAGTCTCTAATAGATATTGCATATACAAAGTTGGAAGAATTTAAACGCGATGCTGCAGCAATTGATTATTTTGATTTTTGTGAACCTGTATTCATCGAAGGTAATTTATATTTTATTCATATTAATTAAAGAAGTACATACTTATAAATTAATTTAATCACACAAAAAAGGGTTTTATAAATTGTTTAAAAAATGGGTTATTACTAGTGTTGGCCAACGATATATTTTTAATTATTGACATCATTCTAATTTTTCCGATATCGGTATCGATTTGCCTATATTTATTATTACAAAACTACTCGTGGGGAGAGGGCACAGCCTACCGCTCATTCAGTTAATAATTTGTTTAAACCTCCATTGTTTTACTTCATGCCCTAGTTTATTATAATCATGTGGTAGTGGAATATTATGCATTAAACATGTATAATATTTAGGGGGTTTGTAGGTATTTTATGTAACAGTTTTGGAGGATAATGTGGAGTGTATGTTGCTCCCCCCCCCCCCCAAGAAAAATTACTGCTGACAACCTTGTATAATTATATGTATACTAATTCCTAAATAATATGGACTAACTTAAAAGTAAAAGTATGTATAATTAAAAATTTAAGTTTATAATATTATGTGGAAAATTAGGTATGGAAATAATAAAAATATGTATAGGTATTTCAGTTTACGAATTTTCTTCTTCCAGCAGTTTTTCCATCAATGTTTCTTTAAAATTTATAACAATTTGCCATAATTTATTATCTAGTAGATAAAAGTAATAAAAGTTTATATATAAATATAAATCTGTCAATTTTATTTGTATTTTGATATCGCAATATTTTTGATAATTATTTTTAAAAATCATATCGTTGGGTAATCTTTTTAAAATATTTATAATATTTGATATGTGTAATACAAATTTTGTAATAAAATAACTTAAATTCATTTTAATAAATGTGTGAGTTGTTTTTTTCTGTATAATAGTTATAGTTATCTATTTTTCTAATAGTGATACAAGAGACTGAACTAGTTTTTGCCAAAAAAAGCATATCTGTTCCTTTTTATTTTAATTCCACCATTTATTATTATTAATATATAAGTCAATATCAATTGTACTGTAGAAATTTAAAGTTAATTCGAATATTTAAAAAATATTATTATATAGGAAATGCTTGTGAGCTGTTGTCAGTAGGTTACTATGATCGAGTCTATTGTGGAGCTGGAGTACCACCAGCGGAATCTTCATTTATGAAGGCTCTTATCAAAGTATTGTTATTATTAAAAGGTAAAAATTTAACAATAAAATTAAATAACCTTTTTTTATCAATGTGTAGGTTGATGGTGTATTAGTTATGCCATTGGAAGGGTTCCTTGTGAAAATAATAAGAACAGGTGAATACTCATGGAAAACAATTGATGTTTTGGAAGTATCGTTTACAGATCTTGTTGTACCAGAAAAATGTAATGTTATGAATGTTGCAAAATTCCGTAAGTTAATATGATAATAAGTTTCAAATACATGAATTATAATTTAAGTTGTTTTTTTCTAGCTCCTGTTGAACCAATGAGTTTACTAGAGTTATGTAGATCAAATATTCGTGCATCCATACGAGATAGTTTGAAGGAAAGTTTTCCCGAACTGCAAATGCGCACTAAATGTAAGCCAAATAAAAGTTATGATCAAAAATTTTTCAATATTGATGATCCATCAGGTCAATTTGTCCGTGTACAATATGGTCCCACTGAAGGAGGAATAGTTAATTTAAGGAACATTGTAGATACGTTTGCTGGTTTAGATGAGGCTATATCAGATGTGGGTTCAACATCAGAGAATGAGGCTATATCAGATGTGAATTCATCAATATCAGAGACTGAGGCTTTATCAGATGTGAGTTTAACATCAGGAACTGAGGCTAATAGAGAAGATAATGATAATGATGGTGATTGTGATTATGACGATGATGATGATAACGACGATGATGCTAAAGAAAATAAAAGTAAACAATGTGATAAACGTTTACATAAGAAAACTGAATCAGATACTAAAAGGAAATCATCAGAAGCTGGATGTTCTGAAGAAAATAAAACATTGCCTGGAAAATCAGAAAACAGAAAAAAAATGAGAATGAACATATCTTCTACAGCCAAAAATCGCCAAAACAACCAATTGAACAATAGAAGAAATAGTGATTTATGGGTGGTTGAAGATTATGCGTCTAACAAATCATCATCCGATGATCGTTTAAGTTGGACATCGAATGAAGATAATGCAAATAATGTAAGAAATCGTAATTTTGATGTAAGCTCTTTGCTTGATGGTGATAACAGTCATGAAAGTGATTCTGATGGTGAAGCTGCTAGAGAATTGATATTATATCGCTTTCTCAGTGAACGCAAAGATAATGAGTTGAGCAAACTTTTAAAGGTTAAAATTGATCTGTTACCAGTACCGAATATGCTCAAGACGTTTCTCAATTATTATAAAAAAATGTAATAATTTGATGTTCGGTAGTTTATAAAACATTTTTTTTTTTATTATTTAATCATTCGATTATTTAGTTCTTATTTTTTTTTTTTTTTTGTATATAATATACATTTATTCTAGTTTAATTGTTTATTTTAAGAACTTTAATATGGTTTTTACATTATTAACTAATAGTTGTAAACATTTAAAATTTTGGATTTCTTCAAGTCTTTATTGTTTAAACAAAGCAACAACTATTTGAAGAATACAGAAAGAATGTCCAAACTAATTGAGACGTGTAAAAAAAGAAAACATTTATTTACATATTATATTGTTTTGTATTAAGATTTATTTGAAGTTTGATTATTATTATATTTTTTTTTTCTACAATTTTTGTTAAATAATTTGTTATTTTATTTACCTATAAAATAACCAGGATATTATAATTTATTACATACAAGTAAATGTCATTATGATCATTTTTATAAATTATAATCATTCAAAAGTGTTAAATGTTTATGTATGTAAGCATCAATTAAAGTTTTCAAGATGTTTTTTCAGTATATTTTATTTTAAATATTCATTATTTAGTTTTTTTTCTTAACTAGTGTTTTATAGCAGCCAACATTGTACTCTGAAAATGTAGTCACCTTTATGTTGTATAATGCATATTATAATTTTTTTAGAAATGAAATAAACTAGACATAATTCTCAGTTAGGATAAAATAAAACATTTATTACTTATAAATTATAGTTAGGATTGATGTAGGATATTGTTGTCATTTTCATGTGTTTAGTAGACACAGTAAAGCAACATTGATAGTAGAGGATAAAAAGTATGTGCTTGACAAACAGGGTTGAAGTACATTAATTAGAGTCCTATAACATTTTTCCACCAAAAAAGGTTTTGTTCACTAATAGCTAGGTATATATTTAAAATTTATAATTTAGGTTCTGTTTAAATAATGAGAAAAAACAAAATATATTAAAGTATTTGTAAAAAAAAAAAAAAATTAATACTTAGGAACAACGTGTGGACCTGTGAACTGTTTAACCTTGCAGTCAATGTTCAATGATTTACTTATAGTGTATGATAGATCATCGGGATAAAGTCGCGCCAAATCATCAATGGGTACAAAAGCGCACAACTCATGACTGTAATGTGTGAAAAATTTGCCAATGTTCTTGAAATTGTAATCGTATGGTTTCAGTTGTCTCTGCAATTTTTCTGTAACAACATTTTTGTGATAATTCAGAAACTATACTTAATATAAATGTATATAATTTATGTGTAATATCAACATAGCATCAAGTTAATACAACAAATAAATTTATTTAAAATGAAAGCGTAAAAGGGTTATTAAATAATTATTTGAATTTAATTTGGTCCATAACAAAGTTATTATTTAAAGTAGGTCAATAAAATTATTGAAATAATACAAAAAATAAATTTATCACATTAAAAATTATAATTTTCAGTAGCCTAACATAAAATTAAGTTTATAAATAATCTAGAAACTATTTTTTAGATTGTATTAGTAATATTCTAATGCTATAAAAATTTATAAAAAATCAATAGTTTCTGAATAATGAATATTAATTATCATTTGCAGTATATAATATGGTTAGGTTATATTCATAGACCTAATAATGTTTATGGATGAAATTTAATAATCTAACTAATATTAAGCACCATCCATAACATTTATCTACCTTTTTAGATGAACATTGTTATTCTCATAGCACATTTTTATCTTTCTGACTTAATTTCCTATGTGATTCCCCTCTTTTCTTATTCTTTATCAAATTGAATGTCTTTTTACACACTGTTATGTAGTCCAAAATATAAATAATTTTCCATATTTCTTTCTATCTCATAAATTATATAAGTAATTGAGCTTTTAATCGTATCATAAACCTTTTATTTGACAATAGCACCTAACCCAAATAAAAAAAAATCGGACCTAACATGTGAATATTGGTTTCAATAGCTTCATTATTTAAGTTTGTTTTTTATTAATGTAAAAAAAATCATACATGTATATTTTTATCATAGATGAAATGAACACATTTAATCTTAAATTATAGAGAAAATCGTATTTATTTATTTTATTGATAAACCCTTTTGGAAAATATTATCATGCAAATTTAAAATAAAAAAGAACATAAGAAGAAGAAAAACAAAAAAATTATTGATACTTAATAAAACCTTTTTAGCTAAATCAAAAACAATTCCAACATACCATATCTGCCTTCCCATATCGCCTTGATAACAGGGTTTTGATATTTAGCTGTACTGAAATAATGATCAGGTCTGATGAGCACATGGTATACAGTTGGATTTGGCAATGGGTTGTTACTGGGAACTCTTGTCCAGCCCACAACCACACCACGTTTAGTCACGATACTTGAACAGGAGCTATTACCCATAGCAATGGTATCAATCATCATGCCAATTGAATATTTTGGATCATGAATCTCTCCACGTTTTTTAGGTACTGCGGGGAAAATTTCTTCCCACTAATCATTAAAAAAATTCTATGTTAAATATTTTAATTATCAATTACAAAAAGTTTTATCACTTACATCTGTGTACATAATGTTCTTCTCATCTGCATGGTTAGGAGCCTGAAAATAGTAAAATTATGTTGAGAAATAAAAATTCCTGAACTATCTGATATCTATGGCATAAATGTAATATATTTCAAAATAGAATACTTACATAGGGATTAGATGGATTTCTGAGCAAAGGACATCGACAATAGTCATAATACTGATGGAATTTTTGACATTTAAATTCAACTTCAGAATCATCAGGTTTTAAAAGTTTTTGGAAATCCAATACATATTTATACGTAGCCATATTTTCAATAGTAAGTTGCTCCACAGTTTTGCTAAATGTCCAAAACAACTAAAAAGTACAAGAAAAAAACCTAATATAAATTGTATTCATTGTTTTTGTAATACTTATATAATTAATTTTTATTTTTTATTATATTACTGGAAAATTTAATAGTTAGGTGGACAATTAGAAATAGTTATTTTGTGTATTTTACTAAAATTATTCAGATTCAATTTGATGATATAATTTTAAATCATGTACATCTTATAACTGAATTTAAAATTATATTTATCGAATTCAAGGCAAAATAAATAGATTTACAAGAATATTTACGAACATATTTATGTTTGTTAAAATAATTTTGTTCTTGAAGTTTTTAAAGAAAATATAAGTTTAGTTTTGAATAAATGGATTTTTTTCATTACATTAAAATATTTGAGAAACTAAAATTTAAATATTTAAAAATGCATGGTACATATAAATTTAACTAATTCTTCTTATTTTTAATTACTTAATTTATTATTCAAACTGATGTCTATCTAAGTAACATAAAACCTTATATAAACAATACCTACATTTGTAAAATAAATTCTGATACATCCAAAATAGTATTTACTCAAGATAATACCATTAAGATATTCATAGAAGCAATTTCAGTTTTTAACTTAAATGAGCTTTATACATTTAAATAAAACAGAATTGTGAGGGGGGATTTTAACCTCCATACCCACTGTTTAAATACAAAAAAAAATATATTAATTAGTGTAATGTTATTTAACATAATATTTTTTCTCACCCATTTTCCTAAATTTAATACACAATTAAAAATTATAATATATCTAGTACTAAAATGAAAAATATATTAATAAAACAACATATATGTATTTATATATATTTTATAATTGTGACTATTGATTTGAAATTGCAAATTTATCAAGATTAATTCGTTGGACAATTTATTCATTCAATAAATCTTGATTAGAATAAATTGTTAATAAAATAGTAAATCTATCTAAATTCAGGGAAGTTCGAAACCAATTTTTAATTTTTCCTTATAGCTGAAAATGACCATTTACATGTCGTAAGATTAATATTGGTGAGAAAATATTATAAATTATAAAAAAAATTGTATAATATTACAAAATTAAAAGTTACAAGTTCTTATAATTGCAGGCTATGTTATAATTTATAAATAAATTATTAAATTCATAAACTAATAATAAATAGTATTATGACTTATGAATTATGATTAACAAAATTAGAAATTAAAATATAAGTATTTAACATAATGACTTGGGCTGTTATAAAATTAAAATCAGTACTAAAAATATACTATTATTAAAGTTATGGCTAAATTAAAGTCAAACTATACTACGTTATGTGTGTGGGTCTACTATAGAAAACACATGAAAAATGAACTGTTGTTTAAACTTTAAAAACTTATTTTTTTAAACAACGTTGACTATACATAGATTAGATAATTTGATACTTCAATTAAAATACATATGTTTAGAGGAACTAAGCTCATTTAACCCTTTTCCAAAAGTGCCTATAAACATATTATTTAAGCACTCGATATATAAAATACATTAAAATCCTAATTGTAATTTTTTTTTATAAATGAGAAATGTGACCATCAGTTATCATGAATAATTACATATTTAGTTGCATAGCAATCAATTAACACAGCTAGATTTTCCAATAAGATGCATATAGTACAAGAACATTTTTATTATGTGAGTAAAAAACTAAAATAATAGTAAAATATAAAAAAATAATTAAATGTAATACACTGACTAAAAATTAAAATCTAGGTAACTATCTGTACAAATATCATTAGGTAGGAAATATAATAAAAAAATAAATCTTTTATCAAGCATGAGAATATATTTTCAACTGAGTAAAAAAGAATTCATAGCTAAACGAATCTTAGTAAATTTTTGGTAGGGCAAAATTATTATTTTTAAACATAGTGAAATACGAATTTAAAGTTTTTATTCCTCAAACAATGTTCTAACAATAAATATATGTATGTAAAATATATCAAATTAGAAGATATTATTCATATTAGATTTTATATAACTTTAAGTACACTCTTATACAATATATATATATTCTAATGATTAATTAAAAATTACATAAATCACATACAGAAAAATAATATTCAAGCAATATGCTTTTAAAAATCATAAATATATTATAATTAAAGCGCGGATTTTTATGCACTTAAAAGTATCGAAATATGCCATATAATATGCAGTAAAAATCATGAAAATATGCAGTCAAAATTATGAAAATATGCAAGAATTTTTTATTTATTTAAAATTTACAATAAAACTTATAATAATTAATTACTTAAATACTTAATAATAAAAAATTTAGGGAATTTTCTAAACTTAATTTATTTTTAAAATTGTATTTATTATTAAAATGAATAATCATATGCATTTCAAGTTTTTCTTCTGTGAAGCTGTATCGTTTATCGGTTTACATATTTTTAAAGATTGAGAACGAACGTTCGACGTCAACCGAAGTTATTGGGGCATATTTGAAGCAGCTTAGTATTATCGGATCTTGATAAAGTTCTTTGAGCTGAACGTTTTCGCTTAATAACACTGAATTAATTTTTCGTAGAATTTTCAGACCTTCATTTTTATTGGAAAGCTCGTTTAATTTTGTTGTAAGTGTTACACCTTTCGATCCAGAAATAGAATGCATTTTTTCTTTCGTTTCGTCAATTATTGAAAAGCTTAGATGTAAAGTTATATTTCGAGTTTTCAGTTTTTTTTATGACTATCACTAAAAATGCCAAATGAGTAGATATAAATGTTAAATCATTCTACTTGTCAAAATATTATCTTATACACTTTTTTAAATTTTTTTAAATTTTTGCTTCAATATGCAATAAATTTTGAATTTTGCCAAAATATGCAAAAATATGCAATAACCTTTAAATATGCAGAAATATGCAAAAAAAGATTTCACCATTAGCTTCAAATTATGATGATTCGTGGAGATAACTGACAAAAATCCAAAAATATTAAAAGGAAAAAAATATGCAATTGCATAGAAATCCGCGCTCTAATTATAATACACTATAAATTAAAGCTTAAAAGTATTCTTTTCACCCAATATAAAATATCTCCGTATAGGTAAATAAACTCCATATTAACAGTTATTGATTACAAAAAAACAGTTAATTTTATTATTCAATAAATAATAATATTGTATTATATTATTATTTATCATTCCGTTTGTTATAAAATAATATTAAAATAATTTTAATTTTTAATTGGAAACAAAAAAAATTAAAATGTATAAAATTAGACAGTGTAATCAGTATCAATTGACACTGTGTAGAGCGAGTTATGAATATGTTAAAATATGATAATAGTGGCACTATTTTATTTTGATATTAACAACAAACATAAGTAAATAGTTGTTTAAAAAATGCATGGTAAAAATAAATTTGTGTATAATGCATATCATAATATATCAAAAATATGGAAGCTAATTCAAGCACTGTGCTGATGAGAAAAGTATTGTTCATCCAACCCTAAGATATTTTATTACTATTAATAATAATCATGGAAGTTTATAGTAATAACCTTATACATCGATTTGATATATTTATTTATCTATATTATTTAAAACAATTACATTAATGGATAGTTTAAGTACTGATAACAGTATAACTACAATTGAAGGGTAAATTATTGCATATAATTATAAAATTGCTCCAGAAATTCAAATATAAAAAAGCAAGAATAGGTCATTATTTTTCAAATTTGAATTTTTAATTGAAATAAAATATATCATTTTTAATGAACTTTTTATATTTAACTCAAATGTTACAAATATGATTTTGCTCAAACTATTTGAGTTTTTGAGAAGTTCTAATTCAAAAATTACATTTTTTTTCTAATTTTGAATAGTTTGTATTTTTTAGTTTAAGAATCCATCTTTACTTAAATGTTAAAGCAAGCTGCCACAGTTATAAAAAAAAAAAAACTCTAATTGAAATAAATGGTATCTATATTTAATTCAAGTTCAGAATAATACTTGGGAGTAATAATTTTTCACAAGGTAACACTCGTTTGTTATCCCCCCCCCCACTGAGTCATACTGTCTGTACACCTGACGTACAGTAGTTCAGCACCCTTGTGCACAAGTTGGTCACCTAAACTTGAATAAATTAAAGATCAATTGAAAATTGTCTTTAGGCTTAATGAATTATTAGTTACTATCTTAAAAAATACTTACCCAGGAGATTGAGAATAAAAAAAAAAATATAATAATATGCAAAACTTAATATCTTAATATCATAATTATAATATATATAAATTAGAAACAATTTTATGTATACGTGTAAACAATTCAAATTGTACTAAAGCAATTTATTTATACAATGAATATTTACAAATATTTACAATTAAGGCATTTAACTCAATTAAAAAATAGAATATTAATTATTATAACTTATAACAAGTTTGAGTATAAAGTTTTTGAGTTTTAATATATTTTTTATATTACAAATCTACTTACATCAAGTATAGAATTTCCATTATAATGTTCTGGTAATTTTCCTGAGACTGGACAAACTGTAGCTTTACGCATGACACCACCGCCAGCAATATCTACCAAGTAGCATGTAGGATTTTTACGTTTATTTCCGGGCCATGAAGATGTCCACGATACAAAATTATGAACAGAAGTTGCTGTTAAACGGACCTTTACTCCTAATCGTCTAGCAACTGATTCAAATATCACACATAACAAAAATACAGAACCTTTTCTTCGATCAATAACCTAGGTTAAATTCATTGAACCAATATTAATTATGAATAATGAAATTATTGAGATGAAAATATACCTGCTGCAACAAAAAGCAATTTAAGTCATGGTTACAATAACAAACCAGTTGATCTTCAGAAAATATGATTTGTCTTATATTATCAAGTATAAACATTGTGCTGGTTTCATCAAATAAATCATGATCAAGATTAAATTTTCCACGTTCAACCAATTGTTTCGAATAGTCTTTATGGTCGAATAGAGGATGAGCTGCGTTAGCTGAACGAATGCGATTACACACATCAATAGCTATGTTGTTCAAACTTTTGTCTGTGAAAAATATAAGTAATACAAATATAATACAATTATAATCATTTATCACAAATTGCTTATAATTATTTTTTTTTTTAGTGTACTTACTTATATCACGATAAGGTATATTGATAGTAGGACACCACCAACGTCCAAGTAGGTAAAATCCTCGTTCAACAATTTGTTCTGCTGATGGTAGACTTAAGAAATGTCTTAACTTGTAACCAAAATAGACTTGGCAAGAATAAATGAGAAATTGATGTGCCATGTACAATAGATCATAATTTTCATTACGACTGAAAGTGATAAAAATAAATGCTGATTAGTCAAATATTTTTTTACTTTTCTCTGAACCACAAAAATACCATTCGTTAGCCTGAAGTTGTTTATAATAAGCCGCAATGGCTGATAGAACATAATATCTATGCCCTTCATTTTCCGAGTTCAAGTATTGACTAAACGGATACATATGATATGGAACAGTTTTAAACTTCATGTATCGGCATGGCATTTGTACAATTTCAGCAGGTACAGTTTTATCCAAACTCATACGTAATATGATTTCTTCCTTCCAAGTATGATGTTCATCAATAACAACTTCATACTCCTCATTGTCTAATGGACCATATCTAACATATTAAATAAAATATTCATTATTAGTGGGTAAAAAAAAGAACAACGCACAACTAGATATATATACTTTTGTATGAATTTAGATTTCCAGAGGCAAGAGTTTCGTTCATGGAACAAGCAGGTACTGAGTTTGGAATGCGAAACAGCTAAGTTGAAAACGTCAATCAATTTCAACGAGTCCCAACAACAAATGTACTCAATCAATTCGGTCGGCAAGTCCAGTATTGTGGTTGTAACGGTTTCGACTGACGAGTAGGCAGCGGCGACGACGTTTTCGTCCTCGGGTTCGTGTAATCGTTTCAGAGGGTTGGTCGTCATCGTACCGGATTTTGATCTTCAAATTCCCATTCAGATGGCTCGCGCAACTACAAGTTACAACACTAATGCCGTCCGAGACGATCAATAGTGTATATTCCAATGGTCTGCCCTATTGACCGAAGTCTACTAGGTTTGTCCGTGAGAAACGTTCCACAGTCCAAAATCAAAATCCAGTGATTGTAGTGAACCACACTGCTGCAGCACTAGCGTCGTTTTGAATAGTTTTGATTAACCCCGAGCGGCGGCCATCGCAGTGCCAATGTGATGATGATATGTCGTTAGTGCGTCGTCGCAGACGCCGCCCTCGGTCACGAACGACGCGCACTCACGAGTCACGAATTAACGATTCACACACGAAAATAATAATAATAATAAAAACAAGCAAGTTCCTGCCAAATTGTAAATAAACAGACGTCGTGGTGATTGCCGGTTCGGTTATAATACACTACGAAACGTTGAACGACAAATGCAAATAACGCTCAAACGACATAGGCAAGTTACAACTTGCGGATTACAACCTTTAAGTCCACGACAGATATATTGCTCGAAACAGTTAATAACGGAAATACGGAAATTTAATGCCACAGAATACGATTTCACAGTGTGTCAGTGTGATGTATATTATGTTATAATAATATGCTAAAGTATTATTTGTATTTTGTATATTTTGTAAGCTGCTGGATATCCAGTTGTATATAGAAGTTTATTTTATTTTTTATACGTCTGCACTCTGTTGACTTCCTTGAGAAGAAAATTTAATAAAAAAAAAAAATGTAATCAGTGATAACATTGAGCAATTGCGTCACAGCCATAGATAATAAATTTGTTATTTGTGTGTCTGTCGTATAGCCACAGTAAGATAATAATATTCTTTTATTTTTATTTTATATTAGGTATATTTATGTTTTTAATTTCGCAACTGCACTGCAATTAATATACGTAGTTCAATAGCACGCCTACAAAATTTGAACAAAAAATTCCTGATAAAAAAATTATGACATCAATAATATTTCACGAAGATTACGATAATAGATTTAAAATTATTATAAGGCCAATGATGATTTAAAAGTAATTAATATTAATAGGTACATCAACATTTTATTTTAGTAATAATATTATAACTTTATTGGTACACCTGTTCAGATTATAAAATGACCGTCACAATTTTGAAAATTTTTGAATTTTCTAACCAAAAATAATTATTAGCTTTTTGTAAAACGCGAACATTTTTAAGTTATTGAAATTAAAAATGTATTTATGATGTATAATTGCGTTGGCTGTACTTTGTTTTTATGGCGTAAGTTATTGATCTCAGATTTATCATTTATTTGCATATTGTTAATTATGATTAACATTAGCTATGGCTAATGTTAGTTTTGAACTTAAAATGTGTTATACTGCAAAGTCCAGTTATAATTAGTACAAGAGTAATTATAGACACTATGTAGTTAATATAATTATAATTTCTTATCTCCGTGGTCTGTTTGTATTTCGTATTCGTCATCATTATGTTGACTTAGTAATTTAAATTTCATTATTTGTTTACTAATTTTTTTTTTAACACGGGATAATGCATTGACGAATAACATAAATGTATATCTCTGTCAAATGTATTAATATTTTAATTTTTTTATAATGATATTTAAACTTTAAACAGCATAAAACCTTAATAACCAGTACATTTGCAGTATTATGTTAACATATAATAAATAAAATGGCAATTTGATCACGATATAAATATAACAAAAAAAATACAGCCTTAAAATGTCAGTAGCACTATATTAGAACATAATATACTTATTTCGAGTTCGAATCAAATACCCATATCATGCCCAGCCATTAAAAATCATAATGTATTAATGCATTTTCCGAGAAAAAATCGGTATAATTTTTTTTTATAGTTATATTTATCAGTTTTCTTGTTTTCGTTTATTTGTTGAAAAAATTTATTTACACAAAAATTGTGACATTCAATAGGATCTTGCTTGAGGGTCGTCATTTATTACAACCAATACAGTTCAATGTTAAAATTATAATGTAAAATATGTATATAATGATAATAATATTAAATAAGTTATATAATTTAACTTGTACAATTTATTACATTCAATAACATATTATAATAGTATTGGCAGTATTGCTTAGCATTTTATGGACATTACGAACTATGGTAGGTATAGGTAAAATTATAAATAATTAAGTAATTTATTCATAATTATAAACTGTTGAAATTATGATAGTTAAAAAATTTTTGTTTTTGAAATATATGTATTTACGATTTTGTACGATACCTATTGAATATTGGCTATTTGATATACAAATAGTTCCAGGAATAATCTTAAATAAATTATTAGAGGAAATTTTAAAATTAACGATTATATTTTGAAATGTCGAACAAATTGATCGAGTTTTAACTGCCGACTGAAAGTTTGATAATGTTATACTGTGTGTTTGTGAGAGATTTATATTCGATTGAGAACTGGTTCGTTTCTGGTAAACCAATAATATATAAATTATTAATGTTGTGTTTTAATAAACGGATAATATGCTACAATTTAGGATAATTTTTTATAATTTTATCAAAATAAAAACGAGAAAGTTTTTCTCAATAATTATACCATATTTAAAATGGCTATCCCTACCTTCGAGGTACTTAAATTAACTCTGCTTTGCCTTAAACTAGAATACTTGATACAATGATACACCATAATGTTTATGATTATTTTTGATTATTCTTTCCTATATTGTATTATATTATGATTTATGTTACATATAGATAACATATTATGCTTATCATCATAATAAAAGTTTATTTTAGTTTATAATAATTCCTCTTCGATTTTCATGGTCATTATTAAAGTATACATAATATAGTATTTACTCGAAATCATGGTCGTCTAGTAAACAAGTTGTAAAACCGGTTTTGAGTAGTAGTATATAAATATTATATTTGATCCACCGACTTAAATCTTTAAAACCATATCTTCATTTTTCGTTGTTTTTAAATAAAAAATATATTTTAAGTAAATTATATGTACTAGTAAATATCTGTTTATAATACCAATTTTCAATCATTAAAATATAAATTTAAATTTATACCTTGTTTACTAGTGTGACAGGAAATTGATTTTTCGGTTTTAAATATTTAATTTAATTTTCTGCTGTTACAGATATGTTTAAAAGTTAAAACATATTGGTTATGTGTAAAAATAAATAAAGTGTTAAGTTATTATAAATTATAATCATGTTAGGTACATTGAATACGCATTTAAGATGGCGCATCTTTTACGATACATAGTTCATTTTGTTGATAATTAATTAATAACTGTAGTATAATAATAATAATATAGACTACTATTTATTGTTCTTTCTTCTGTTAATTGATAGAGATGCAAAAGCACGGCACTAGAATTTTTTTTCAGGGGGGGCAGAGCGGGGCAAATATTTTTTTTACATGGGCTAAGGTTTTTTCAACAAATACTGAGGTTATTTAAATAAAATATAAATTTTTTTATGTACCTTATGTATGAAAATGTTAGATCACAGACCTTTAACAACTATATTAATAATTATTAATAATAATGTACAAAAATGATAATTTCTTTATTACATACCTTTGTGAATGAATAATTATGTTTCTTTTACTTACAATTCATAAATATAAATTAAAGTAATTGTGTTTAGTTATGAATAGATGAATTTGTTTTACTTAACTTTTAATGCAATGATTTAGGATACTTTTGTTTGTTTATTTTCATCCAGTGATTGGTACTCAATAAAGGTAGGTAATAATAAATAAATAAAAGATTTTTTTTTTATTTTACAAATTTTAAAACATATTTTATTAAAATTGTAGTAGATTTTTTCCTTATTAGATAATACTAGTTGGTTAATCCACCGTAAAAAGACTGAAGATGTTATTTGTTCAAACTTCATTAAATAAATTATTATAATCTATACTAAATTAAATTTATTTAGTAGTGACAAATATATTAAATAAACTAAATATTGATATTTTACACAATATCTGTTTATGTACCAAACACTAAATGATTGAAAATCTTAAAACGTTGAAATAGTTAATAAAAATGTATAAAATTGCATCAATATTAGTAGGAATAATATTTTTTTAAATAAAAATTTGTGATTACCTACCTAATATTTAACTAGTAAATTTCAAGTTTTTAGTTCAATACATTTTTAAATTGGTATTTGCATAGTATATTTTGTATTAAAGAATCTACTTTGTATTTTTTATTGAATTTTGGAGGTTAAAATAGTTCATGGATATATATTAAAATGTAGATACTTAAAGAAATCCTTTCCTTTTATTAACTATTAAGTAACTTCTTACACAATATTATTATATTAATTAAACATATTAAAAATAATAAGTAAACTAAACATATTTTTACCTGTATACAACAAACGTTAAATTAAGTTAATAATATTCTTCGGTTTTTGTGTATAAAATATTATTATTATTCAATCGGTTTTCATAACAGCCAAAACTTTAAACACATATCTTCGAAAATACGAAAGTATTTACATAATAGGTATTACTAATTTAAAAAAAGTATATTTCATAAATTCTCTGTTGTAGCTTATCGTACATATTTTTAGTAGGGGGCGCTGGCGAAGGGGCTGAATTGTTTTCTGGGGTGGGGGGGTAGACCCCCCCCCCTTCCAACACTTGATGCCGTGCCTGGAGATGCAATATGCCTTATCTTCCTTATGCAGTGTTTCATGCATAATGTTTTTATAACGCTAAGTCGGTTTTTTAAATGTTATGTACATAAAAATATGTATGATATAATTATGTATGTTACCTTTATGTAATATATAGTATATGCCACAGTAGGGCGTTATTTGAATAAAATTTTATCTAGATGATTATTTAGATAATATTTTACTCAAATGACTTTTTTACATTTATTCGAATACAAATTTATATAAATAATTTTTAACTATGATTATTCGTAAATTTTTAAGTACTCGCATATAACATTTTACCACCTTTAAAGTTGAAAATTGAAGTATTTTTAGAGCCCAAAAAGGTAACGATAGACAGAATAAAAACACATACCTACATCCTACATGATACAATTATGATAAATTAATGTAAAATTAATACATTCATGGTTCCACTTGGAATTTAAAATTGGAGTAAGCGTGCTTGACGAATCATTCTGTATAGTATAATAATACATATTGTAAAGCCGTGAGAATAATCTTATATTTATTAGCGATAGATATAATAATTTATATTAGTTTTTTACTTAGCTACCACTCGTGGTTATAGATTATTATTATTTGAATTATGTTTAAATGTTTATAGAAAATACCTAAATGCAGAATTTAATCGGAAAGAATTATAAAGGTAGGTATTGTCCGACTATAGTGTTCGTGTTCAAGAAGTTAATTGCTATTCATTAAATTAAATAATATTGTTTTTGTAAAACAATTTTACTAATATTTTAATTCATAACCATTATTAAATAAGTATAAAATGACATAATCCACGGCAGTAGTTTAATATACTTTAAGCCATTTAGTATATAACGGTAACGAGTTAACTATACGTGACTTACACGGAACGTGGAGGATGGTGTAAAAGTAGGTATCTCGAAAGTTTTTTTTTTTTTTAGACGTGCTTATAAGTTTTGATAAGGCGTTTTTTTTTTTGAATCGTCAATAGATTAATAATATTTAAATTGATATTTGATGGTATGTTACCATCAATTTAAAACAAAAGTTACATGTAAATAATTTTTTTAAGTCGAATACACCAATAAACTTCTTTACTTGGATTTAAATTAGTTGTAAACTTTATCCCTGTATAATTATTTTCTATGTATTTTGTACAATTTTAGCTTTTAAGTATTATTCACATAGCAGAGAATGGACGTAATTGTTTACTCCCATTTTTTTTTCGATAATACAAACTTTTTACATAGGTGCTTTAGGTACAATGTACATATTATAAAGAATTATATACTAATTACTAAATGTATGAATATTATAAAATTATCTATAGGTATTTTAGTATTTTTATTTACAATTTAGTGCATATATTATGTTATAAAATGTACAATAGTACAATAGAAATAGTACATAAAATACAGTTTTGGAACTTTAACCTTGCATGAGCTCGTTGCCACCGGTAATACACCACCGCTATTTCTCCATCAATATTCACTGTCTCGGTTACCCACAGTATCGATTTTTTATTAATTACTTACGGAATGTAAAGTTACTAGTACTATTTATTATAATTCTCAGCAATTATACTGTCATAATGTAAGACTTGATTTAGGAAAGTATACCCACCACAAAAATTTGGTGAAGCATAAGGTAATAGGTAGGTAATGATATTTACCGTACAGTAGTATAGTACTTATATGTACTTTTTACTTATTTTTGTTTTGTTATTAGTAACGGTCCAAGACGTGAAATTAATATTTTAATTATTGTGACGGAACGACTTTTTACCTATATATTATGTTTATTCGTCTACACCTCACGGCACACACATAAAAAAGTTATTTTGTAGTGGAATTCAGCGATGTGTAGATGTTTGAAAATTGGAATCTTGGTATAGTTACCATGTTTGTGTAGTCATTCAAAGTTCCCTTATTGGCCTTATTTATCAAATATGAATGCATGGAAATCAATAAAGCTCAAAATATGGTTTATATTTTCATTACAATGATTATTTTTTATATTTTATAGGAAAATTCGAATTATACATAAATCATCATTGTTTCTCATTCAAGAACTAATATCAACCTATTCAGAAGCTAAAATCCTTCTTCGATTTGAATTATATTTAAATCTGGATTTTCGGAAGAAAGCGTTAAGAAATTTGATAAATTACAGTGGTTATAGTTAATTTAAAAAAATTTATTGAAAAAAATAAGTTGTTAAGGTATAAGTATCAATTTTAAGTTTTTTTTTTTTAATTTTGAAGCCGAGTAGGTAATTACAAACACAATTTTGTGTTAGGATTTAAAATTACTTGTGAACTCTATCACCATATTATTATTTCTGATATTTTTATAAAATTTTAATTATTATTTATAGTGCAAGAGATTGGATGATTGATGTACACATATTTTTTCCCATTACTCAAATAAGTACTGTACATATTATTAACAATAATAAATCATTTACAAAATTTATAAAAACTTGAAAAGTATCCACGGATATTAGTATTAGTATTTACTAATAGTGTATGTATATTAGAAAATACATATATTAGAGTGTAAGAATATGTTTTATAACATTTTGCAGTTTTATAAGGTGTCTACTTAAATATTTTATATTATTAATTGTGCAGTTGATAATTTGTTAATATTTTTATAAATATATATTTTTTTAAAAATACATTTACATAAAAATAAAGCCATAATAGTTTCAGTATTTACTAATGTTGGACGTTATATTGTAAGTATATACAGGTCTATAACAGCGTCATAGTTAAATTATATCAGTATTATTTGAATGAATATACCTATTAGTATTGTCGTTTATCTATAATCTATCTATATGATGGTACTTTGGTACATGATTTTTATTCATATTTTTTCACATTTTCGTATCATATCGTTCCATCAACTACTCTACCTACTAGACCTTTTAAGTTGTACTATTGATGTTGATGTGTACTTTTATAAATATTTAGGTACCTATTTATTTATTTGATTTAGTTTTAGTCGAAGTACTCTGATTTTCATTAGCTGTATTTTATTTTCATATATATGCTAACAGTTTAGTATTGTTGACACGTGTTGCAGTATAATTCAATAATATTTACTAATATCTATAATATTATACTCGTATGTACCTAAACATTTAACAGTGACTACATAAACACAGTTCACAAAAATATATTGGTACTAAACGATAGACAAACGGAGTGATTATTATTTTTTAACGTTTATTTATTTTTATTGACTTTACTAATGTCTAGTATTATGCAAACATGAAGAGTTTGTATGTGTTTGAACGCGTAATAATCTTAGAAACTTCTGAATCTATTTCAATTAAAGGAATATTAATAGATTTCTTAAGATTTGGAGGGTGTTAAAAGCTTATTTTTTCAATTCGTATAATAAGTAGCACAGAATGGCTATACAATAGTTTCACATGAAATTCGTTTTAACTCAAGAGAATCGAATAATTTTCTGGTTTATGTATACCTACTGTATAGCCGTATAGGGTTGCTAAAATGTTTCTAATAGTTAAAAAAATGTATATTTAATTTATTGTTTATTATTCAAATGTATAGCAAAATGCAATGGACTTAATACTTATATGCTTGTTCTAGTTGTAGCTCATTGCTTATAGATTAAAAAACTATCCTTTTGATTTTGACAAAAGTTTCGGATATTGTTTCTAGAAATATCAGGAAAATCTTAAGAGTCAAAACATTGAACCATATTTAAAAATATACCAAGTTTTATAGGATTTAATCCATTACCAGCGAATTGCCTATAAAATTTATATTTATATTTAAAACAATCTGTATCTATATAATCTGGTATCTGCAATAAATATTCTAAATAAAAAATTAGGGACATCTCACACCTTATAGATATTATTTAAACAAAAATGAAAAATTTGTAAAAAAGGCAATACTAAATTTTATGAAATATACGCAACCGATATAATATCTTTAGTATATATACATTTCTGATACGCAATCAGAAATTAGGTATAGATATTAAATTAATCGAAAAAAATTATAAAATTACGTTTATATTTATTATGTTTGTCAAATGAAAATAGTAAATACGTGGCCATTTTTAGTACAATGGTATATCGTACTACCATAATCCGTTAAGTCCCTCATGGCTTTAAAAAAAGTATAAAAAAACTACATGGTACAGTGAAGGAAATGGTTGTAATTAAAAAAATTATAAAAACACCATTATTAAAATTTTATCAGATCATATCATGCGCGTATTAATCGTATAGGTATTAAATCCACTTGTATATCAATGTAAAATTGTCAGATCTTACCCTGTAGTATACCCTGTATACACTATACGTATGTGGGAGGGAATAGCAATCGCTGCGCAGCAACCATCATAATAAGTATCGATCGATCGTCGAGGCCTGCGTATCTTCGCCGTATCAAATTATTATTATTAGTATAGGTTTGTGGTGTACACATACGCGTTAGTGAGACATTTATACAGAACGATTGATTCACTGATCATGCTCATCCTCCTTTTTTCCCTTTAATAATTAATTTATTTAAATTTTGATTTTCAAATCTTTCAGAGTTTTTGTACTACTTGAGCAGTGTTCTGCGGTGATATAAATATCTGTTTTTCAAAAGAGAACCCACCTTTTTACTATAAATTATTTAGTGGATAATTTATTTGAATATTGTTATGTATTTATTTCAAAATTCTTTAACGAGTAAATAGTTTTACAGTTATTAAAATTTTTAAGTTAAAAATGGTTTTACGAAAAAAAAAAAAAATAATGTAAAATAAATTTAATATAGATCCTATAGTATTGATTATACTTTGCCCTTATTTAAAAATTATAAATTTTGATATAGGTAGTTTACATCTTTACAGGATACTTCTTAAGTAGTATAAAAAAAAAAAAAAAACCTTAAGAATTAGAAAATATAATTTTTATGTTTATTTAAAAATTCAAAATCAGATTTTGAATAAATTTATAATTGAAGAAAAACAATGGCGAGAATGCTTAGTGAATCACCTTGTAGGTTAGATTAGCTGAGTTTGGCATGGATATCCTTAGAGGCACGTGCCATCGATTTGACTGTTGTTATGTTCTACAGCGGCGTACTCTGACAGTATCTATCATATTTGCTTTTGCATAAATATGCAAAATAATCAATAACGCAAACACGTCCACTCAAACATCAAAAATTTTAGTTTTTGATAAATATAAAATAATTATGATAATACGACATGACCACGCATTATAATAAATTATAGTCTGTTTTATAATATTCTTTCTTAATCAAGTACCTTTATTTAGTATATTTTATATTATTTATAAGTAAATAGTAATCTTGCTTAAATAGATTAATTACCTAAGTTTAGAAGTAATTACTGTGTATACAGGTGAATTATTGAAAATAATTTAAAATTAATATAATAACATAGTACTTGGGAAGATGACATATTATCATAATAATGACCAATAAATAATTACATACACGATGTCTGGAATGTTTTACTTAGTCTAATAACTATATTTTAACGATACTATGCTTTCTATGTAAAAACAACAAATTAATCTTAATAATTTAATTACTTATTTAATTTAACACTCATATATAGACTACACAAATCTAGTTCAGCTTTGATATACTATTTTTATTGTTAACATTTTAAATTTTTTATTTCATCTAATCTTTAATAGACTACAATTGTAATCCTATTTTTTCTTTAAAACCACCTTGCTACAGTTATCACGACGTATACATACATATTAAATTATACGTTGCTTTTTATTCAAGTAGTAACTCACTCTCGTATGCAAACACGTAGTAAGTATTTTTGTATAGATATAAAATGTATATACAAATACGCAGTTATACGCAGTAATGCATAACTGTAAATTGTATAATTAAAACGGATAATATCAGTACCCCACTAATTATAATGTAAGTTGAACATGTTATTTTCGTTACCAAATTTCACATCCACTAAGATATTTGTTTGTCAGCATTGAGGATTTTTCGAAGAATATAAAAACATAAAAATGCATAGACGACGGTAGTTTACTCTTAGTATAACCTAAACAAAACACTCATACGATCATAATTCTACAGCAGAACTTATACTTAAAGTAAATGCGAATTATTGCAACGGTGTAAATAAGGAGGACACGAAGATGAGACAAACTATGCTCAAAGCATACATGAGCGATGTACTCTATTTAATATTTATACATTTTGTGTACATATAGTATTTGTATTAATAACTTATATATTATCAAAATACACAATAGATTTTAAGACTACATAGTTTTTAATGTTCTGCAGTTTTCTTATCATTATTATCTAATCAATTCTTTTTTTTTTTTACAATTAGATATACAAAAATAAAGCCACAATAAATTCAATATTATGTAGTATATACTGCTATGTCGACTAATCACCCATCCTCTTGGAAGTGAATCGCTAATCAGAAACAAGATATCATGAAGTAAATACTATTTTTAACATAAGCGTGAATATATACGGCACTATAGCCTATAGGGCAATGTGTATCGGGGGTAATAGGTACAACTATATTAGGCGATTACATTAATTCTGAATCCAGGAATATTTTTTTGGGTGGGCCCGTAAATTTAACCACAAAAGATAATACAGTAAAATTATGATTTAATTAAGAATAATTTTCATTTAATCATAAATGTTTCAATAAATAGTTCAGTAATAATAATAGAAAAAAAAATAATAAAAATATTGAAATACAGTTTCGCGGGAAAATGTAATTTTCTTAACTTATCACGGGCAAATTTATTTAAAACTTCGTCTATCTGGATTTTGTATTAACTCTTCACTGCTATTAAAATAAAATATAGGTATGCAATTAGGTATGCCTTAATCTTAAGAAATAGCTAAAAAAACAAAATAAAACCAACCTATTTGGTTAATATACTAATAAAAATTCTAAAATAATAGCTTGAATGCCAATATTCAAAATTAAATTTATTGTTTTTAAATATTTCGGGTGGACCCGGGACCATCCGGCTCACCCTCTACAGAATCCGCGCCTGTCTGAATCGTATATAACGATTCTAATACTATCATAAATATGATTTATATAAAGAAAAATGTTAGTAAATAAATTATATGTTAATAAAGGTAGGGTTAGGGAGAAAAAATTAAGCATACGATTTTATCCCATTTTCACAAAAAAAAAAAAAACAATCTATGGATTCGCATCCGACGAGTATTTCAAAAAGCTCGGTAGTTGATGCGTTTTCGTTGCTCGATGCACAGCTCGTTGTCGATATGCAACGATTTCTGTTTGACTTGCAGCTGCTCATCGATACGGGCAGTGGACTGTTTGAGACGTCTACGGCATTCCACAGATTCAGCCATCATATTTTGCAGACTTTTCACGTCATGTTCCAATTGGACTACCTCGTTGTACAGTCTCAATTCCAACTCATCCCGGCACAGTTCGACGCCCTCCCTTCGCGTCCTGTTTAACAGCCGCGCGTGGGCTAGCGCTAAGTATGTCTCCCTGTCGTCTATAGAATTTTTCAGTTTTTCGATTGTTTCTTGTACTTCTTCGAGATTTTTAACCGTCTGTAAATTGGATTGCATCACATATAATAAACTGTTGCAAGATTTCATGTATATAAGAACATTGTTTATATATATGCATATATATTGAAGTGGCGACGCAATAAAGAGACAAATTTTATACATAATTATAATTAATTTAATAACATTTAATCGATAACGATATTTTAAGATATTTTTTAAAGATAATCTATGTTTTTGATTTTTAATCGTGAAAAATAGAAATCTTCTTCAAAATTATTGATATATTTTGCATTATTAATATTATTGAATTAGTAATATATCGTCGTGAGTATATTAAAATATTAAATAAACATTTGTTTTTTCGATTGTACAAATAGGCAATAATATTTAAACATAAAGTTAAAATGTATGAAATAAGTAAATAAAGTGTATCTAGAGTCACGACTTTTACGTAGTGTTTTACATCTAACTCTTTATTATTTAATCACTATAATAATTAACGAGCTTATAAAAATCATAACAATCAGCTATAAGTAAACAAATGTAGGTAAACGGAGCGTTCATTGTATTATATAGTAGGTACTATTTACGAATACACAGACAAGCACTCATTAGGCGAAAATCATTAGTCATTAGTTAATTTATATGCGTTGTATTCGTATATAATTCTACGTGGGAAACTTACAAGAAACATAATATAATATTATTATTATTCACTTTATACGAGATTAGGATTATAGGCAGATATAAATAATATAGGGTGATCAGAAACGTACTTCAATTCTTTGTTCGTTCAGTTTATCAATTACTTCAACGTATTCTTCCACTCGCAATTTAAATGCCAGGTCGACTGCGGCCGATTGGCCTACCAAGTCCTCGAGCATTTTATCCAGACACTTATCAAAAAATACACGAATGGGTCGACTGTCAACTAGTATTTTATTGGCTGCTGAAATTATGTCTAATGTGAACCAATCCCATTCCGAGGTTGAAATCGTACTGCATATAAATAATATGAATACGAAGAAATATAATTAATTTCGTTTTATATTATATTCAAGTATTGTACTTACATTAAAATAAAGGTAGTACGAAATACTTTAAATCTGTACCGCTTCGTAACCTTGAATTTGATTTATGTTTTTTTTTTTTTACTGCATTTTTTATTAAGATCGACTTTTTTATTAGACTTATTAATTATAATTTTATTTTCAACATTTTTTTCACCTATTCTCAGAAAATACAATATTTTGAATAGTAATTCCCTATTTTAAGCTTGAATTTGAGTTACATTATATTTTTACTTGTAAAGTTTTTTCCATTTTAAAAATTGATTGATTGAGAGGGAGTTCGTTAACGAATGTATATTTAATTGCAAGTGATTTCATAATATTATGATTCGCTTTTAATCAGTTAAATTATTAAAATAGGTAGTTATTTTAACAAAATAGTTAATTCAAATTCAAGCTCAAAAAGTGGTGTTGCATCTCAATAGATTTTGTTTCGCTTTGCACACGCAGCAAAGGATTACAAATTGAAATTTTTTAATACGTATGCAGTGAAAACAATCCACATAAAAATTCAAGATCACGCACTTTTAAAATATTTCGTATTACATTTATCGTCGAATATACTATAATACTATTATAAATGTAAGATATAACGATTGTTTAGATGATGGCTAATAAGAAATAAAGGCCCGAGAATACATGTGAGAAATTAGGAGAGAACCTTTATATCATCCTTTCTACAATAATTAATGATTTCCTTAGTATATAACACAATAAGTATAAAAATATAATTATTTATAAATTATACATATCATAGTTACGAAAAAAATACGATGCAAATAGACATTTACGACGTACCCATTTTGTGAATGACCTTGGTGGGATACTTACTAACTTTCACGGATAGGAAAAACGTCATAGCAACGGTAAAATACTCACGCAGGTTTGAATATGTTTTTGTTGTTCAAAATTGATTTATCGACAGTGGTTTCGTTAAGATTTTCGTTTTGCTTTTCAATTTTTAACGCATTTTCCTTAAAACGTAAATCCACAGTCAAGTTGTAAACGAATGTTCTCAGTTTTCTGATCTGTAACACAACCTTGTCTTGCAAATCTTCAAGTTGATCCTTTATGCCCAAGATCAGTTCACGTTCTCGTAACAGTTCTTTCTCAACATCATCAAACACCAAATCTATATTTTGTCGACAGTTTCTGTGTGTGAAGACGTATAACATACGAAGATATTAATTTTAAAAGATAATTTTTGTGTTTAAAAAAAAAAATAATGTACTATATTTTATTAGTGGATTTTTAGGCTTTACAATATTTTAAATTATAATTAGCAGCAAATATTTACTAATAAAATATCAATGTATAATGATACATAAAACATTGTACGGTTTTTTCTTTATAACTTTAAAAAGTTTGGATGAGCGGAGTGAAAATTGCAAAGATTCACCATAAAAATAGTATGTCCATTATAAAACCACTATTATAAAAAATAGTAAATATTAGACTAGACATTTTTTTTTTTTTTTAAATACAAAACATTTAAATTTGCGTAGCTAGTTTAATATATCATCCTGATTTTGTTCAGACAATATGCGTATTATTTATTATTAAGGATGAGAAGTTATAAAAGGTAAAATTGACAAAATATGCACAAAATAAAACACGAAAATATATCAAAAAATAAGCAACAATTTTTTTTATATTATTATACTATTTTTACTTAACATATATTATTGAATAATTTTAAAACCAAAAAAATAAATGCATCTATTAACTTAAATTATATCTATAAATAATGTATTATTACATTTATAAATTAAATTTGTTGCTCTAGACCACCAAAGCTTTTTTTTAATTTTCAACATCTAACCGACGACGATTGTCCGACAGAATATTTTTATAACGGAAAAAACTTTCTACATCTGTTGATGGTATACGTACAGGCGTATTTAGAGTAAACCAAATTATATATTGAAAATAAATACAAATTTACTAAAAATGCATTTATGTGCTCGAAAAATCATTAATATGCTATTATTGAAAAAAAATACTAAAATATACAAAAATATGCAAATAATAAACTATAAATATAAACTTACTAGGTTATAGAATAGATTTTTAACATACCTAGCTATAAATAGAGGACATGGAAATAAATATATCCCTACTTATCATGTAATATTGAACTACGTTTTTTTGATGTCATTCTCACCTTAACCTAAGACATTCAGCAATGACGTCCAGAGCATCACCGATAAGCCATTTGTTGGCATTTTCGATGCGCATCTGATAGCCCAACAGCAAACGAATTTCTTCATCCAGATCGACTTTCTGTTTTTCAATTTCCTTACATTTGTATTCTAAGTCCTTAACTTTCACTTTAGACTGGTAATCAATGTCCAATTTATTTTTCATCACAGAATCCTTAGCTTGACCAACTAACCGATCGGCCTCAAGTGTCAACCTTTGGGCCAGTTCTCGTTGTTCTTCTGCTGCAGTGATTTCTTGTTCACTGTTATATCGCCACTCTGTAGGCGTATGATATTCATAATTATATACATTGCAATAATTATTACAGCTCATATCGACAATGAGGGTGATATAATTTAAAAAAATTAAATAAATAAGATAGGTATATTTTTCTTTTCTTTTTTTTCTTTTATTGCTCAAGTGAAACAAGCTGATGTCAGATACAGTATATTACTTTGTTTACAATAGTTACTATGGTAATGAGGATGAGAGACTAAAGAATGTATTGATTTTATTACATGGATTAGGAAAGTAAAAAGTAAAGAAATGAACATCTGTTCTTAATGTATAAAATAGAATAAGGATACAATAACATTTAACATTTCATATTTATAAAAATATTACTATTATTTTATAATAAAATATATTATATTATAATAATATAATTCAGGCCATTGTGAATTAAATATAATCTCAGAATTTGTTACAAAAAATATAATAATTTATATAATTTATATATTTATATAATAATACGTACGCTTATCAGTAAATTTTTTCTTAACACATACAAGTTATCACAGATTACTAGTTCTGTTAACCAATACACTTATTGGCTACAAACAGAATAAAATTTCAATTGAATGTATTCAATGAGTTTAAGTACATCAGTATATATACATATAAATAATAATACTATCAAGATTTTTTGAAATAAAAATCATAAAATTGTATAGGAGGTACAATTTGAAAAAAAAAATATTAGGGGTTGAGGTCAAAACAGTGTTTTAAAATATATAAATATATATGAAATAATAATTATATTAACAATAATCATAAATAAAAATGAAAAAAAAAATTAATAACTAAAATAATACTTATACCTAAATCGAAAACTTTACTATTAGATTTTATACAAATCCATAGAAGTTTAACTTTATTTTCGACATTTAGAGATTGACTTGTTGATATGAACTTTTTAATCAAATAAGTTAAGATTATATTTAAGGAGATTCTAATAATAATTTTAGATAAACAACCACAATTCACACAGTAATCAGACCATCAATTCATAAAATACTGTAGTTACAATATTTGTAGGATATATTATGCCCCACTCCCTTTTAAGTAAATGTTATAAAAAATATTTAATACTCAAATATAAATTAAAATTTTGTTGTTTACTATACTTAATAATATAATAATACCTAAACTTAGTGTATAATTGGACAGAGGAATTTGAGCATGAACTTAACAAAGCTCTAGTTTTATAACGTAATTAATTGTTTTTTAGTACTTAGATCATAGTTAATTGAGCTAAATCAAATCCGATTTCTGTTTTTTGTTCTTCAAGCACATTGTCAAGAGTTTTTAAAACATTTTCTGGTAAATGATCCAATAACATACGGGGCATTACTCTCAGTTCTTTAAAATCTTCAGGAGTGGCCCATCGCATTTCATAATTATATTCATTACTGTTTGTTCCAGATTTTCTATGAACAATTAAAATAAATATGTATAAAATGCAGTACAAAAATATAATATTTTAAAAAATAAATAAAATTAGTTGTTTATGAACATACTTATCAGCTTTTTTTTGTTCTTTACTTTTCTTTTTCTTAGTTATGTGTAGTATATGCCCTGGAGTATACAAACGAATTTTTGAGTACCTTCTGGCTGCTAATTCCTAAGAATAAGAATAATAAGTTTAATTATTTTATTAACTGATATTAAAAATTAAAAGTTTCATCAATTAAAATAAATTTTTTTTTATAAACTTTTTAAGTGTACTGAAGGGCATAATTACATTATAAGTAGATGAAATAGAAATTGGTTGATCATTAGGATATGATGACGTTGTAGGGACTAGATGATGATTACTAATGGTATCAGTTGGGAACCCATCATTCTGCGTAATCATAGACAGAACAGGTGAATGTGTAGATAACAGTGGAGAATTACGCATTTCAGAAGTAGTCCGATGGCGCCACGTTGATTCAAGGTCCCTTGATGGTACGCCGAATAATGCATAGCCAAACCCATTTAAAAATACCCGGTACTAAAAACAAAATATAATAAAATAATTTAAGAAAAAAGTTTTAAAATGTTTATTGATTAAAAACATTAATAGATATCAGGTTGACCCAAAAGTAGATATTGAAAATAGTATTATAACATTTAGAATAAATATTTATGTATATATAAAATTTTATATCTACTTAATGGGAATAATATATTAATGTATTAATTTAAATATTAAAAATAACTTTACTTTTGGTAATCTACATGATTGTAGTACTTGTAACATATTTGTTCGTAAATCTTCAACATTATCAATTGTCATATGCATAACCATATCGTCACCAACACCTACAGACAAAGTGAACTCTTCAGCTATTCGTGCTGCTTCTCGACTTAATAATCCAGCTAAAATCAATGTTTAAGACTTAATAAGCCATTTTAATATAATATACACAGTAACTGGGTTATTTACCTGGTGTAGCAAAGGCATACACTTTGAGATTAGGATAGAGTGGTCTCATATAAAATGCTAAGAGCACTGCAGTACCCGCACCTAAGCTATGTCCTGAATATTATAAATTAAACATTATTCATCAATAATAAGTTAAAAATATTATATTTATTCATAGTTAAAGTTGTAGAGCTCATACCTGTAATTACAAGATTGTATTCTGGAAAATTGGTATAAGCCTTTTCTATAACATTATGATCTTCTAATTCTTTTTTAATATATTTTGCGCTGCATAACATTCCTTTATGAGCCTAAATTGAAACAATTCATATACTTATAAAATTGGCCTCTAGTTATTTCTAAGATTTATTAATATTACATAGCTATCAGATGGAACACCATGAGCATCTAATTTTTCTACTATGGCAGTCAAATCAGTAAATATATCTCGCATTGACAATGATCCTCTTATAGCAATAACTATACTACTGGTTTCATGATCAACAGTTACAAAAAATGGTAGTTCAAATATATGGTTTACAAATGAAGCAAATAAAATATCTTTAGAATGTAATTTTGACATGTATCGAATTGCTGCAAAGTTACACAGACAGCAGTTATCTTCTTTGACCACAGTTGGCTTAGTTCTATGCAAAAAATTAATCATGATTGATTTACTTTAGTTGAAATTAAATTGAACAATTTACCTAAAGCAAGCACAGCAAAAAAACTTGGGCATCATTTTAAATAACCCTGTTATACAATAACGATAAATCAAGAATGGCCAACCATAAATAGCAACAGATAATTGGAGGTAATGCCTAGCTTTTTTAAGACACATCCAACTTGGTTTTCCAGTAAAACATTCATTAACAACTGAAAGAAAAATATTAAATTATTTAAATTATTTAATTTATATGATTTTATATTGACTTACTAGATGTGCAATTGTATCTTTGTTCAGCTAAGAGTGCAAGTCGTCTTTGTTCTCTGGACTCACGCTTTTGCTTTACTCTCAATAACACAAAACCAGCAATAAAGTCTGATGGTACAATATCTGTGTTTCTGAACATAGAACTCATCAATCCTAAAAATAATTAGATGAAAAAAAAATTTAATTGGCATCTTTTTTATTGAAATGTGTAATTTAAAGTCTATATTACTGACCGGCTGCTTGAGAAAATGCTTCATGCGAATGTTCATCTCTAATCAACCAACAAAAGAACCATCTAAAACGCCTCACCCAAATACGAGTGACTTTTCGGTGTAACACCATATCTGTATCTACATTACCATTGGCTCCTTCTTGAAGTTTTAATGACCCAACTGGATCTAACACCATGGCTAGTACGAATACCAAACCTCCCAGCATGACCCAATTGAATAGTACTCCAACTAAAATAATCGATAAATTTTTTAATCATTAATACATTAGTAGTTTTTAATGATTGAAATTAACAACACACAATGAATTATATTTACTTTCCACTACGGTACTCGTAAAGTGTTCACTATCACATTGTATACAATTTGTATAAGTCCATATAGTTCCAAGCACATTTAATGCAATCTCAGGTAAGAGTAAAATAATCCTATAAAAAATGTATAAAATATATATATATATATATATATAAATAAAAAATACAAGTTTAGTTAGCCGTTCTTAATAATTCATACTTAGCAACTAGAAGATGTGGAACGACACGTCTAGCTTTTGTGTCGTATATAGCACCTTGGGCACTCCGATTCACCAAAACCATCACAAGCAGAATGATTATGGAATGCATTACTACTATCCCAATTAGGTAAACTCTGACCAAAAGACCGCCGGTCAAACAATTGAATGTCCATTGATAGTAGCGGCACAATACACAACTCATCAATGTTAGCCTAAAATCACAGAATTGGTGGAATCACAATAAATTGTTAATATAGCTAAGACATAGTGTATACCCACAAAGGGCATAACCTATGGATATATTTTGAATTTTAAAATAATAATTATGTGTTCGTTATTAGGTAACCATTAGCTATAAAGTATAAATATATTGAATAATATTAAACAACAGAGTTACTATTGTTGTGTACGAGAGTAGTTTTGGTTTAAACAAGGAAATGTTTCGTGATGTGCGTATTATAATATCGACTTATTGTTGTCTTTATTACAAAGCCAATGACCGGCATTCGGACAACGACTATTATGAGGTTGACACGATAAATAATTCAACTATTCAAAAACATTTGAATCGATTCAGTGGCAATACCGTTAAATACCGCAGTTTGTTTTATCTATTGTTTCCGATCAAAATATTGAATAGGAACAACTTACAGCCGTATTTTCAGAGACGTGTTTACTGTTCAGTTCACCTGCGCACCCGTTGATAGCGAAATAGTTAATGCCTACTTAATAGCTACTCTACTCTCACCTAGACTTCTCAGCTCCCACCTGACACATCTTAGGTTTGTAAATTATATTATAGGTACTCCCACTATGTATATTAGCCATCACTATACCGGAACTAGACGGAGTCGTTTCGAATCGTGCGTTACTGTTTCTTCCGGTTGATTGACCGTGTCCGCTAACACTTAATATTGCTTTCCCATTACAATACACGACGTGCAACTGCAGTATCGTAAGATTTTAATTTAACACTTTTGAATTTCCCTTCTTATATGAATATTATATATTATAAACAATAATAAAATATACACGCTTCGCTTTTCCTTCAACTATATCTTAACTGATGATATTTTCTAGTGTATATTTTGTAACACTATTATTTCCTTATGATACTACATTCTATAATTAAAAAAAAAAAAAAAAAAAAAAAAAAATGGTAGAAGTATATAACAATCTTGAGAAGAATTTTCTTTCTCAATAATCGGATAAATTCATTAATATAACGGAGTTACATAAGGTCAATTAGGCATTAATAAAATCGTAAGTAGGTAACTTAAAATAGTTCGAGTTAATAAATATTACTGTGTATTTTAAATATTATAATTGTCATCAGACAAGCCTCGAGGTCAAAATTTACATAATATAAATTGTAATTTTAATAAAATAGCAGTCAATTTAAATATTATTTGAAACGTTTATTTATTAGATGAATGGTCACTTACTGTCGAGAATTTTCGTTATCATCATGCAAGTTTGAAAAACCCAATCTACGAACGTTTCAATTAAACGTTTAACTAGTGGTGAAATGGTAAATGAAGAAAAAAATTGTCTGTTTAGGACAGTTTTTATGATTAGCGTAAAAATAATGTATATTACCCTAACCAGTAAAATTTAGCAGTTTATCATTATATCAAACATGCAAAATAAAACATAACTATGATAATATAGTTTCATGGATTTAATTTAGATTTTAAAATAAAAAATATATGTATCTACTTATCCTAATATTTAAATACTATAGTGTATAACGTTTGAAATGGCTTCATGATGATAACACCAAGAGTACATATCGATTCGTCGATTATGCTAATTATATATTATGTCAAATACTGGACAATTATCTATTTATTATTATTATCTTTTTTTCTCTTGATCGTCCGCCGTCTTTACATGACGATAATTTTTTTCTTTCTTGTTCCGGTCAATGTGTGAAACCGACTATACACGACATTTCTCGGTATACCTATACATATACGATCATATGGAGTAATCATGTTTGTTTATTCTAATTTCTAGTGCATCCATAAATATGGGATCTCTAGGAATGATGTAAGTACAACATAAAAATTATATAATAATCACACTTTGACCGGTATTCGTTTTTCTTTTCTCTTATGCATATTATTATAATTATTTCGATAAAATATTATTTTTATTATTATTTTTAAATTATATCAAGCGGTAGCCTGTGGCGCGCTGTAGCCGCGAGATGCGACATATTATATATTATATAAAATAATATATATATATATATAAAACACCAATCGATATAATATTTATTTGTTTTATATTTTTATTTTATTGTATTATTTTAATCAACAGCCATAGTTCTTCGTAATTGATGATTATATACATGAAGAAATAATCCCATGTTATTTTAATTATTATTCAATTTATCAAAGTCTTTACATCGTGAGGCTTTTCTTCAAGGTTATGTAATAATTTTAAATTTATTAAAATAATTTATTTTCAATTCTTACCTCACATGTTGTTTTTATTTATTTTTAATTTTATTTTCTTACCTATTTAAATGATCTTATACATACATTTCGCATAACAATAAAATCCAGAAAACTCCGATTTCGGTCTCGGTGTGTGGTGACGACCCAACCGTAAAAATGTCAAATATAGCATTCGTCTAATCTGGTCATAAAAAGTGTGATATGTTACAATACATTAGCCATAATGTTTTAAATATTTAAAAAAATAAATAAAATATACATAATTAGTATACTCATACTACTCACACTAATACATATATTCTTTTTTTTTTACTTGTATATTGGTAATATTAGTTGATTTTATAATTATATTTTGATAAACGTAAATAATATTTTATCAAATAAATCTATAAAAGTTTGTACCAAAACATTGGTAAATTGATTTGTAATATGCATAAACATACTTTTATAGTGTTGTTTACAGCAGGTTGAAATTAATGTAGTTCTAAATTATACATTAATGCGTGTAACAAAAAACAAAAATTTAAATTTAAAATTTTTCGAAAAATGTATAGCATACAAATAATATTTAAATGACAATTTAACCTCTAGATAGACGAAACTGTCATGATTTCATAGCTTAAATAATATTTTTCTTAAACCATAGACTATAGAGTATAGACATTGTTTATTTGTATTGAGGTTATTAGAAATGGTATAAAATACGTTTATACATAGTTAAAATACGTCATTTATAACTAATGTAATAGACAGATTAATGTTAAGTATTGTTTTATAATATCTACTTTAAAAATGTTAAATTAATTGATTTCAAAAAAATTAGATACTTATAATCCTGTACATTATATTTGTATAGTATACTTATAGTATAATTTCATTGTCATAACTGTGTGTTAAAATAGTTTCGAAATTATAAAAAAATTCACAGAATTAAATCATACAAAAAATATCCAAACAATTTGATCATACTATGAGTGTATAATACCGAAATAATTATGATAAAGTGATACTCCGACGGGGTATCCTTTATATTGTGATGATTAATGAATAATATAAGTAATACATATTACATATCATACAATATTGTATATATGAAAATTAAATACGTCCAAAGATGACTCAACTTAAACAATTAATATAATAAATTATTATTTTAATTCATAGAGAAAATGATGAGTAATGGTGAAATAGATGATATATAAGAGATGAAACAATTTTTAACACATTTTAACTTTAATTGATTTTTAACCAAATAAGGATTACAAATAACAGAACTGTAATCTAATGTAGATCGAACTAATGCAAAGTAAAATGTGCGTAGGCAATTGATGGTAGTAAACATTTTGGTGCTAGATTTAATAAAACCTAGTAATTTTAGCGCTTAGTTTAATAGTATTGATATGAACATTAAAGTTTAATTTGGGGGAAAATTAATTACCAAGATCTATAAATAGAAAAAACCGCTTGAGGGGTGTACCATTAAGAAGGGTATAAGGAAATTATGTGGGAGAAGCTTGTCTAGAGATGGTCATTATTTGGCATTTTTTCAAGTTGACATGAAGATTAAGACGTTTTAGTTACCCAAGATTGTCCAAGAAATAAAGATGCCGAGTTCTGATCGAAGGAAATGCCATCAATTTTTAAAAATATTTTCATATGGCTGCAGAAAGGAAGAATTTAGCTTTAGTAACCTATTTATTAATCAGATTGACAGTGAAAAAAACATAAGACTAAAATATTCTTACTGCAAGACACTATATTATGAATTATGAAAAATCCATTATGTTCAAATGAGAGTTCATATTATAAATTAGCTATATTTTTTTAATTTGAAAAAAAAAAACAGTGCAGTTTTAAAAGGCTATAAAAATGTACAGGTTTATTTTATTTTATTTAGTACACCATGCCATTTTATAAATTAAGTTCTGAAAATGACGTAAAAAAGGTGATGGCATTTGCAGCACTGGATCTAGGGAGGGGGCAATCCGGGGCACGTGCCCTGAATACTAGTCATAAAGGGGCCCAAATTTTTAATTATGTAATAAGTAAAAAAAAAAAAGGTTATTGATATAGAAGGGCGCCAATTTCATATTTTGCCCCGAGTTAAAAAAATGTTAGATCCGGCACTGGGCATTTGGCAGCAATACATTGATGAAGGTGATTTCTTCCCGAACTAAATCTTTATGTTCTTCAAAGGCGTGAGGTCAATTAAAATTTTTTTTCTTCAGCCTTACAGGAAAGAGTTAATAGATTGCTAAAATTAGGTGAGCCAGCAGAAAAATGTGGCCAAAAATTTCAGAAATCGCCTTTAACAATGTATCACTGCTAATAGAGTTAAAATCTTTCTGATGTCATTATTATGACTTGATGCATAAAACAGTTTACCGAATGGTATCCAATAAAATAATACAAACTTTATTACTGTTAAATACGTAATTTTTTTTTAAATAGCCTTTTAAAACTGCACTGTCTTTACCACATTCTGTATCATACTAATTAATTACTTGTATTATTTTTTTATTAATGTGCTTGAATAATATATTAGGTAAATAATAACCACGAATAGGGTAGGTTCGTGGACTTTGATTTATTGATTCGTATTTTATTCTAGTTACTTGAACACAATCTAATACAACTCATGTAACTCTAACCTTGTATTTTATTTTTAAATTGCTTCAATTATTTAGTAATATAATAATTCTTAACGTTCGTTTAAAAAATAGTAGAGCAAAAATTAAAGAGGGGAACGGTTAAACAGAAATAATTTTTGTGAATATGCAGATTTCACACATTTTTTAAACAATAAAATGTCAGTAATTTCTGACCTTGAATTTAGACTGAAAATACTTTAGATAATTTAACTATGCTTTCGTACATATTAAACTATGGTTTTTATTTTATGGTCAATAAGAAAATTAACCATTATATATTATGCCTATATATCATGAAAACAAGTGTTCCACAATTCTACATAAAAAAATGAAATTATGTGTAATATATAAACAATTTCGTGTGACAATATGGGGTTAGGAAATTAGGATAATTTTATAAAATCAACAATAGCAGTCAAACAAAATTTGAAAAATTCTACATTATAAACTTATTAGTCTTGATATAACTTTCATATTCTAGATCTATATAAATTTTTTTTTAAATGTTTACATTTATAGCGAATATTAAACTTCTTAATACCTAGGTAGTTGTAATTTTTTTATTATTGATGTTTTTTTGTAAAATTAAAATAAATGAGTTTTGTATACTTAAAATTGTATACATAGAAATTCAACAAATATAGTATTTATTTAAAAGATAGCATTATTAAAATTTCTTAATAGTTTCAAAGAAAACTGTCAATTATTTTTGAAGAAAATACATCATTTTTACTATTTTTTCATTTATAAATAAAATTTAGAATCGTCAAATGAACGTAATAATTTATTTTCGTCTACTATAAAACTAAAAGTACCCAATTTAATGCTTCAATTTTATTTCTGCAATTCTGTATAACATTTTATTCTTGAAGTTACAGGCAAAAATAATAACTTTTATTTGAAAAAATAATAATACCATAGAAAATATAATATAGGTATTAGGTACCCATATAAAATTATAAATTTAAAGAAAGATATTAATGTTTGAACCGATTTATAGTAAAACAGCACACAGCCAAAAAAATTAATTTTTCAATGACTATTCATAAAAAAATAATAATAACGATGTACTAATAGTAGGTAATAAAAAAATAAAAAGTTCGTATTAAGAGTAAAATCTCCAGATATTATTAGCTATTATAGTATTACCGTTTCACTTAAATTTATAACGATTATTATTTATTTTGATAAATAACTAAAAAGTGCATAACGTTTAAAATATAATACTTTTTAAATTTCGATAACCCTCGAGAAAACTGTGACTATTGGATTTTTATTACAAGTACAACTATTAAATAATTTAGAACATAATTTTGATTAACTTTGAGTAGATTTTATATTTTTATGGATGGAAATTGTATAATTCGGTATTATACCGGTTGAGGGATTCAGGTAGGATGTAGAACATTTTAAGTTTTCTTTATGAGGCTTGGTATTGTAATGTATATAAGAGAAACTATGCCCTATATCATAAACATAAGTTATATTTCTTTGAGGTTAATAAAGAAATTCTAAAACATAATAGTGATCGTTATTTTTATAATGTTAATGCACCGACTTAGTAATATATATTTGTACAGACATTATAAAAAGGACAAGGATGGTATATATGCGTGATGTTGGTTATATAATATAATCGACATCATACAGTTTATTATTACGGGCATTATGCATATATAATAGGTATACACACATAAGTATATGATTGCCATCAAAATTAGACGTAATTACGTTGGTAACATACTAACATTTCATATATCTAAATATATGTATCTACCTAGAGGCGCATTATCAAAAGTACAAATTAGACGGCCACCTTGAAATATTTGTATAGTTTCTGGCGGATAAGACATAAAGTAAGTAATGATATTAAATATAATATATTACATAATGTTATAAATATACAATTGTTATAAGGGTAACATTTTTTAATTGATTTGCACAATAGGTATAAATGTACAATAAATATGTATGAATTAATTTATTGAAAGATTAAAAATCGTGCATATTTTATAACAAACGCATATTCACATATTCATATTGTATAACAATTTATAAATATTTAACGCAATAAGTGCCGTTATTAAACATTATATTTTAAAAATATAGGCGTATATATTGATGAAAATAAATAAATCATTAATTAATTCAAATACTTCCCTAAATCAATAGGTTTTATGTGATGTTTACATAAATAATTTATTAAATATTTATTTCGTAACGTAATAAACTCATAAAACCCATTTACTTAGGGAATAAATTTAAATAATAAAATATATTTATGTATTTTTCTGGATACATACATTAAACAAATAATATAGAAATACCTAAGAGAGTCAGTCATTATAGAAAATCGCTAGGTGTATTAAAAACAGAATATTTCTTTTTGGTTTTGATTCATTGAAGGAAAGATGCTTTTGACTAGACATTAGACCGTTTTTATATGATTATGGGAGTAGGTAATTGTTAATTATTAAAATGTCGAAATAAGAGTGGTTGGTGGGCAAAAGTAGTTCTGTTTTCGTATATGCTCTTAATTAATTAATGATTATACGTATTACAATATATGTAAATACCCAGAATTTTCCGATTTTCACCATGATCAATTACACCAATCTTTGTTAACATTGTTAAACTTAACAACAAACTAAATAAATAGTTATTTGGTAGGAAGGAAGAGGTCTTTGAATTCTAAGCAAGCGTGGATGAATTAGATTTAAAGATATTTCTTGTTTACTCACATCATTATATATAGGTTCGTGTATTTATTTAAATTGTCATATATACGATAAACCATATATACTTTATATATATATATCTTTTTATTAATATTAAAATATATTTACAATCTGTTGTAAATAAAAAAAAAACTGAAATAGTTAACAGACAATTAAAAACAATGACATAAAAGTTTAAATACATAAAGAGGAGACCATTTAGCAAAACAATCTTTAATATTTAATATTAAATAATACCTTGTGTATAATATATTTTGAATTTATTCTACATATAAAATGATGGTTTCGATTATAATAAATTTTCACTTGAGTACCTGGCGGTTTTTTTTTTTAAGTTAAAATAATGTAAGTATAAAATCTGTAAAATTTTACATGTGGTTTTTCACCAAGTATTGGATACTAACAATAATTAGCGAAGCGAAGCGACGGCAGTACATCACTAATGATTGGACAAATGGCAATCGCTTAAATAATCATATTATTTTTAATTGACATTTTCCTACCAGATCGATATTTATTTATAAATCTTATTTATTAGGCATGGCAGTATTATAAGTATCAATTATTTCAAAAATCTATCTTTTTTAAATTACTTATTCCAATTATATTTCAAACAAAAAGGTGCCTACGTATTGTATCTATTTATAATACTGGAGTAGGTTACTAAAAAAAAAGATAGATTCTTGGAATAATTGATAATTAATACTGTCGTAAATTATGTATTTATTACGAAAACATCCAAAAACTTCTTTTATGTGATAAATAATATGTATTAAATTATTTAGTATTTACAATAAATTTTTTGTTTAGAAAAAACCATAGATAAGTATGTAAAAATAACTCACCATATTCCTCGCATTAAAAGCTCCAATAATCCTGGAAATACCAAATCGTCTGTACCGGCAAGCCATCTACGTCCAAACATTTGCATAGACGGCATCGTGGTAGTTCGACGCCTTAAAATTAAAAAAATATTAACACAAATAAATAATACATTTTAAATTTTTATATTGTAACAATTTATAACTATAAGGAATACATGTTTTAAGTTCCCTCGAAAATTTTATACTGCATAACTCATTAATCGATTCCATCTCCATACATTATAATTTATAATATAGTAAACTATGTAACTACAGTTATTTCTGATTTTTTTTTTTTTCGTATACGGTTGATTGCTTAATAAAAATAAATAAAAATTAGCTCGCCTAATTTAATTTTTTAGTTTTTTATTATTTTTATTATTAATCTTATTTAAGCCAAGAAACCAAGGCCATTATAGTTGTAGATAGAAACAGTAGAATTTTTTTGTGTAAGATTTGGTTAGTAGGATTGGAACACCGTCTGTGTAGTACGTGTGTGCGCTATGGATTCGTTACTAAAAACTCGGGTGGTCACCTATCCAACAGCTAGCGACGTCGGCCGATGCTTGTCTTCAGAACACATTAGTGATTGTGACCAACCACCGCGCCACACCACATCACAATTGTATAGTTTGATATTTAATAAAGCTGGAGAATTTATTTGGAGGGGTCTTCATGACAGATTCTAAATAGATAATTTGATTGATTAGTATAATCACACCCAATAAAAAATGTTAGTAATCGGTTTTTCAAATGTGTATTTTAAACTAAAAAGGTTTAACTTATTTGAATAAGGTTGTGATAAGAATGCAAAGCAAGGTCATTTGTATAACGTACGATGGAAAAACAGGGGCAATAAAATAAATGTCGTCAGAACAATTCATATAGCATCCATGTTCAAGTTCATATGCGATATTATATGTGAGTAAAACTGCGTTTGAACACATAAATAGCATATATAATCTATATATTCTAATAGTTTTTATCTTTTTTTGTTTTTAGTTGTGTATATTTAGTATAAGGTAATATATTATACTAAATTATATTCAATGTACGTATTAATGTTCAAAAGAGAAAAAACAAATTATTTACATTTATATCTATATAACAAATAAAGTTTCAGTTGAGCTAGGTTTTGCGTTTAAAGATACCTCGGATGGCCTTGACTCCGGATCTCAGGTCCAGTGTCACCGGAGATACCCAGCGAATGAGTGTGTGTTTAGTCAAAAAACATTTAGATAGTTATACCATATAGTTATATATATATGGTTTATGATTGATCATTTATCAGTATATTATGAGAATATTCGAAGATGATTAAGTTGTTGGATAATTAACCATTATTCGTTATAATGAATTGCATACGTAAATATTTATGTTTTATTTTTAAAACATTTAACAATACATTTTAACAAACAAAAATAGTAACATATGTTAGTAAGTATTGTGTTGATAAGTTATAAAAAATAAAATATAATAACTGGTAGAATTAACTAAATTACCATAAAAACTAAAAGTTATTACATATAATTAGTTTAAGATAATCATTAATCACTCTTTAGTTATAAATTATGTTTGTATAATATATTATACACTTGGTCTCACAAAATCAACAAAAACAAACCAAATAAATTAAAACTATAGCAAATCATTAAACATAAATAAGAATAAATAATCTAAATTTTAATCATATAATAAATCAATGTATTCTTGAAGCTAGAAATAATTTATACATATTTTAGTTAAATAATAATTATCAAAATTAACAATTTACCTCTAGTTGTTGAACTTTAGCTTGGAGTGTCATAATACATTTTATGCGGTTTTATCGGATGTACATATTTTGAAATGGCTGCATCTAGAAACATAATTAAGAGTAATTTTCAAGTATAATTTTAGCAAATTTTGTATTTACTATCGAAAAATAATAAATAATATTTAATGATTAGGTTTATCGTCTATTCTATAATTGACTAAATTTTTTTATACAAGTGAATTATCGAAATTCGATCTTTTTTTTTACTATAATTTAAAAGCAGTTATGTATTGAAGTGTATAGTCTAATATGGGTAAATATACATAAAAAACTTCAATAGTTTTTCGAGCACGTGCAATAAAAGGGAAAATATAAATTCCGTAACTAATCTTCCTTGAACTATGTTTACTTTCTACCAAAGTGTGAAAAATATTATTTGTATTAATTTCCGACATATTTAGTGCGATGATATATATATTTATAACATTAAAGATATACAAGTGTTTTTCATTATAATTAACCCATAGAAATAAATTAATTGGCGTATTTAATTTTATTAAAGCATAATAATATTACTTAAAAAATTTGGAAAAAGAATAAAAAAAAAAAAAAAGTATATAATTTAAATTACATGCATAAACTATGTTAACAAATATTCACAATTTACAAAAAGTTTTTTTATAATATATACATATTAGAATTAATTTTACAACACTTTTAATAGTTATTAATAATTCCAAAGTGTCATCATTTAATAATTTATTTTATATTTCATTCATGTTATTTGCACAGATTTTTATATTATATAGTAGTAAAAGAAGTTGTAGTTATTTTTTTCTGGCTATTCTTATCTTAGAGTAATAAAAATTAAATTAAAGTAATAAAATTACTGTAAGTTCTAATACAAATACATAATATGCTGATATGCATTATGCGTGTTGTAATTTATTGTATTATTCATAGGTTAATAGGTTAGAAAAATTAATAAATGTACCAAAATTATTACATATTTTAGAATCAACAATTAAACTGCTTTTAACACTAGATTATTATCAGCAGAAATATAAAATTTAAATAATATAAAATCTGAATTTTTTTTGTAATCTTTTCTCATTAAATGATAGTTTAAATAAGATCAATGAATTTAAGTTGTTTAATTTAATTTAATTTTTTTTTTTCATTTATACTATATATAATGAACAAAAGAAATTATAACTTATTACCATGTAAAATAAATAAATAAAAATCTATATGAATTTAAATTATAAATTAATTAACATTATGCAAATATTATTAAGGAAATAATTAATAAATAATTGTAGCTTATTCAAATTCAATTTGAAATTTACAAGTAATCGTTTAGAATACTATTTTTGAGTAATTAATATTCATTAAATCTATAATATACTTTTAATGTAATTGGTTTTTATTAATATGATAAATAAATAATAATGATTAGGTAATTGTTTTTTTTTTTTTTTTTTTTGAAGGATGTATGTAAGTGTAAATATAATATTAATCACTTCATCAAAAATAAAAAATAAATCATTAAATATTTTTAAAATTTTGAATTAGTATAAAATTTTTTTCCTATATAGAGACGATTGATCCCCGATTTATATAATATTTTAACATTACACACCTATATATAGTATGTTACGTCAAAGTATAAGCAAAGCATGACTAAACAAATCAAATACTCATTTATTTTTTTATAATTTTTGAAATTATTCTTATAAAATGATTATTCCTGTTACGCAATATTATAAAATTACCATTTTATTTATATTATGGTAGAAGTATACAACCGTAGTTTAGGTTAGCTGATACTTGGTAAATTTAATCGTACAAATAACACTGTACATGATGTATATACGATTAAATAAAAAATAAAATCGAACCGTGTTTATTTTAATGCTCCAATCATTTAATGTAGATTGAAATATTTTGATAATTTTACTAGATAAGCACATTTTGTTAAAGACCGTGTTGAAAAAATGGAGAGGATTAATAATAGAAGTGAAATCAGAAAGAAATTTAAATTTTAATGGAAGGTTAATGTTGGTGTTTGGTATTAAATCATTCCAAAACTGGAAGTAACATAATATGATAAATTAACATTGTGTATGAATATTCAGAGATTCTACGTTATTTGAAGAAATTAATTATTTAAAAAAATTTCATATATTGTTGGGGATGTAATATTATTATTAAAATTAGAATCGTTTGCTAGTCTATTACTATTGCAGCTTCATAATACCCAGTAATCATATTAACTATTATAAAACTCATGTTATTAAAATATTTACAAATAATACTACTAATACAATCAACATATAAAATCATTGATATTATATAAATATGAATGGAATTCAGTTCTAAGAAATTAATATACAAAGTATGAAGTATATTTAGACAAAAATGATTTTATTTTAGTCTGTATGGAGTAAGGAATGTATCTGTTGGTTTTTAAATATATTTTTTTGTGTCGGTCACAAAATATTAATACAGAAATCATATTATGGAGAAGAAAATTTACTTCGACATTGAGTGTTTTTAGAAAATTTGATTTAGTTATTTTTCGAGTCAAAAATTAAAATAGAAAAAATACTACAAAGTTTTACAAAATCAAGTTAGTTTTCTTCTTATAATTGAGAAAGAAATAATCGTAGTAACTTGAAATTATTAATAAATCTTTAATTTTTTTTTTTTATAGCTACGATATACCTAGTTTTCAAAATATTTTGGCGTTTTTCTAATATTTGAAAATTTTATAATTTTAGATCAATTTGATATTATTTTTATTTCTTGTTTAAAAATTTGTTCTTAAACATTTTAATAAAATTCGTCAAAATTACAAAAATATACAAACTTATAGAAATTTAAAAATATTAAAAATACATATTCAAAATTTCTTTTATAAGCGTTTAAAGTTTAAATTTTAACAAAAATGGTCAACGATTTTTACAAGATCAGTTTAGTAATTGATGATGCAATTAAAAATATTATTAATCGTAAAAATTTAAAACTTTCCATCATTATGTATAAATTATTTATTTTTTATACATGTTGAAATTTTTAAAATATTTTAACATACTATATATTTTATCATCTGTTCATATATATTTCTGCAGTACATCGATATTGTCTTATAATTCATAGCTAATATTGTACAATTTCTTTACAAAGATTTAGTTCAAGCTGTCCAATTAATAAAATACTAATAATAATATTAATTTAAAATAAAAAGCTGCTTAAAAATGTATGCTGATCTATTCATTTTTATTACTCAAAATCGTTTTCTATTTACAATTAATTATTATTGAATTAAAATTTAACGCATCTATTACGCAGTGCTACTCAATTAACGTATTACATTAAAAATCTACCATAAAGCAAAAGCTAGTTCCCGGATTTTTGATTATTTATTAATTTTTTTTATCTTGTTATACCGTAAAATGTAGATACTGATTTACTTAATATATAATATGACTAATATAATACAATCAATAACAATTACTTCATTATTATTGTTAAATTTTGTTTAGTTATTGTGAAGAATGATAACTTATAGTAGTCAGTGTAAAAAACTGATTAAATAAATTGAATATTATTAATTCTGTGGCATGACTATGACTTTGAGAATAACTATAGCATTAAAACATATAATGAAGTATTTGATGTATTTTAATATATTATAATATATACTATTTAACTGAGATAACATTGAAATATCAATAAAATTAACTTCACAGTTAATATAGTTTAAAGTGTATGTAATGCTTTATGGCCAAATCATGATCTATGATGATTTAGGTAATAACTAATAATTTACAGTACAAATCGTTTGTATTATTAATATAAGTATACAACTCACCTTACTTATAAGGTATTAATATTATACAATATAATAATTAATGTTGATAAACTGTAATAAATAAAAATAAAACTAGAGAATTTTATAATAAGAGAACATTTCATAATAGGTTTTGAGTGTACCTTATTATTTTGAGTACACTTCGTCATTGAGAAACTAATAAATGTGTTAAATTTTATTCAATGATAAATCATTGTATATGTATGAACAAAGACTTTAAGAACAATCAACCTATATTTTTAAATGTATAGCGCAAGGTACACGATGAAGATAGGGATGATGTAGTGTATAAAAGGAATAGGTTAAATTACCTATGATCAGTCACAGACCACAGTAGTACAAAAGAATATTGTATTTTAAAAATTATGATAGAAATGGACTATGTGTGGACAGATAAAGAAGAAAGAAACGTTAAGCATGTTGTGTGATATTGAGGTTAAAAGATAGATTGTAAATAACAGTTGTGAGGCCTATTTAATGTTCTATGGATTGGAATGTTAGGCAGTAGCCAATAAATGTAACAGAGAGTGGGCGTAGCAGAGATGCGTTGTTTAGAAAAATGCAAAAAGAGAACTAGGGAAAATAGAATAAGAAAATAATTTATTAGGGGCAGTAAGGAGTCTTTACATAGATAACATGAAAAACAATATATAGGCCTGATGTTGTGTTATAAATTATAACAACAATTATAACTTATAATTAAGTGAAGTGATTCACTATTCAGTGATAGTAGCTATGACAAAAATGTTGAAAGGAAAACCGAAGAAAAAAATCAATAGTTAAATTAGAAAATTATATAAAAATTTTGGATGTAAATAAAATAAAAGTACATAGAACAGAGCTTTTTGAAAGTGAAGGACGGTCGACTTGTATAGTAGTGAGAAAAGGTGAAGAAGAAGATAATATAAAATAACTAAAAACGTTATTCTTGTTATAACTATCAAATGTTGTTCTCAAAATGTCTAAAAGAAAATAATACGAATGTATTTTCGATATTTTTAAGATAAGAAAAATCTATGGAAAACTTTTTACTAAATGTTCAAGCTTAAACTATCATAAATAATTTAATACTTTTGAACTTTCGTGTAAAATTAATACCAAAAACTTAGTTCAGAAGTCTTCCTTATTTTAAGGTAAATGTTTTAAAATAAAAAAAAAAATGAAAATTTTACTTAATTAAACCTATTCCACTAAGCCGTAATATAAAAATTTAATTTTTGAATGATCAAAAATTTCTCATACGATACTTAGTGAAAGGAAACCAGATTTTATAAAATTGTTTATGGTTAGTGGTCACTGTCAGAACGACACAAGGTCACGGCAATTAAAATTATTCGTAATGGTAGACAATTATTTTAGCAAAATATTATTTTATATTATTACTTTTATTTATTCTATAATTGTAAATTCGTTCAAAAAATATTTTTGTGAATAGTAAAAAATTTTGAATACGTTTAAATAGATGCAAAAAAAATAAAATAAAATGGATTAAATTTTATCTTACAAAAGATATCTTGTTTAAAAAAATGTTTATTAACATTTAAGTAAATTGAAAAAATAATAAACTTAATTGTAATAATAACATATACACATTTTACATAAATGAATGGTATTATATACATTTACGACTTAATTTTAACAGATAATGTAAAGAAAAAAATTGATAGCGCAAATGTTGGTGAATTTATTTTAAGTATAACTGAAAAATGTAATACAACATAATTAATAGAGAAAAATAGTTTCAACATATCATTCAATTTCGTCTAGGAAAAGATAAACAGCTTAAAATAAAAAGAGTTTTGTTGCATATTAGGTGCCGAGCGTACTCGTCATTAAGTGCACTGTAATGGATGTTAAATTTTAACTCAATGATAAATCATTGTACAAGAAAATTAATTATGAGCGGAGACCACATATCAACAGCGACTTAAGGATATTTTATAATACATTTATATCAAGTAGCTACTGTACTCGTAAGTCATTTATTATTCTATTAGTACTATGGCTTTAATTTTAGATAAAATCATTGTAAATATTATTTATTTTGTTTCTGAAATATAAATATATAAATATATTATATTATTAACTAGCTGCGTACTTTGTTCAGGAAAAACTATTCATTCAACAATCATCATTCTCCTATCGCTGCTCAGGTACTTTGCTATCGTACTTAAGTAATACGGTTAGACAGAACCAATGTTGTTTTGTCTTAATGTTAGAATACTTTTAATTGACTTACTGTTAAACTTAAAGATAATATTAAACCACCCCATAGGCATGTATTGCTATGTTAATTTTAACGTGAGTTATAATAAGTAAATAAAATATTAATATTTTAAAATTTTTATAACTGACTTTTGGATTTCGATATCAATAAAAAAACTATGAGATTCCCTAAATATTTACCTTTAGATTTGTAATAGATTTAATGTACTCTGTTATTAATTTTTACCACACAGAATTAATTTTGCTGAGCACATATTAGTTCGGTGTCCTCTAAAAATATACAATTACTCGTATATATACCTAAGAGTTATTTAGATATCAACTATTTTAGGACCTAACTCCAGCTACACGAGATTCTCTCAAAATCACGTTATTTTAAGTGCTTTAACAACAATGTATTTGATATTTTATTAGTTAATGTATACGAAGATATTGCGAATAATATAAAATAACAAGTAAAAACTAGCTAACCTTGGTATGAACATTTAATTTTGTTCACAAATAAATAAATATATTTTACTAAAATTATACCACAACATTTATGTTTTGGGTTCTAAAGTATAAAATTTAAAAAAAGTAAAATTTACGCATTTCTTATTTATTGATGTAATTTGATTTTCCAAAGTATAATATTTCTAAAACACTGAACGTATAATTGTATTAACATATGAAATGGTTCTAAGTCGATCAGTTTTTCTAAGTTTATAAAATGATAATACACACATCGATCATTAATTAAAGAACAATATATACATGTAATGTGTATGTTGATGACATAGTTGCATCACGTGTTCGCAAGAGAAGGGTGTGCTACTGTGAAAGTTGTTCAGTCAGTGTTCACCTCCAAAAGACACGTATAGTACACGCGGTCTCGCAGATCTTCTACATGCGCATATAGAAGATAAATATACATACACAGCAAAAAAAGTATTAAAAGAAAAGGTAATAATAATAGTGAAAATTATTAAATATACCTAGTTATGTAAATAATATTAAGTAAGTATTAAAAAGAAATAAATAAAAATTATAAATGTGACTAATTATGACGCATTTCATAATTATATAGAATACTATTGTACCTACATTTTATAAATTAAATACAGCTATGTTGGCCACTTTCTCGCCACGTCATACCAACCAACATAGCGATGGCTTGTTCATCCTAATGGATTTTTTGATCATATCTACAAAATGTATTTAAATATGTAAATTTAATTAAGTTTTAAAGAACTGATGGTCGTAAAATTGGTCTATTGGCAAAATATTTTTTTACTACAAACGATTTACTTTAATTAAGTTAAATTAACACGTATAATTTAAATCCTATAATCAAATAAGCCTAAAAAGATTACACGGAAGTAAATATTATAACAACATTTACAAAAATGATAGATAATCTAATCTAAAATTCAAAACTGATTAATATTATTTGGTTATTAATTTGTTTTATATGAAGGTATTATAATTATATTATATTTTTATTGATTCTATAACATACTATAGTAGGTATTGATAATAATTAGTGATTTTATAAACTAATAAACTTGATAATAGAATCTTGAAAAATGAAAAAAATAAATATCATTAAAATATTTGTGGATTAATATGTTAATTATTAATTAACATGATTGATTTTGTAAAGGATGACTTAAATTTTTTTTTATTTCATAGAATTTTGAGATCAAGATTCTAATGAATAATGTATTTTTATAACATAGCTACTTTAGGCATAAAAATAAAAAGCATAAATTATTCCTGTATACAATTATCCAAATATTTCAACTTATTAAAAATCACACTAAACCCACAATTGTATGATTTTAATTTTTTTTTACAAAATATGGATTCACCTTAGATAAAGATAATAAATGTTTGTGTAACTTATTTTATCTATACATAAATTAACAATTAAAATAATGATATAAAAGATTGACTATAATAATTAATGTATTTTAAATAATTATAAGATAGGTAATAATTTTACAAAACATATTTATTATTTGTTTATTTATTCTATTAAAAAATATTCTAAAAAATTGAAACATTTATATTGATTATAATGTAAATGGTCTTACTTAATATTTTTACTAATTTATAAATAATAAACTTTTTTTTTTAATATGATAATATTGCAGAAATCAAATATTATATTAGTAAAATAAAAAAAAATTAAAAGCTCAATGATTTCAAAATCTTAATAAAGGAACCATGGACCACGGTTAACATTTTAATAGATATTATAAATGAAAATAAATTATTTCAAATTATGAAAATGTTTATATCACTTTTTATTACTTTATAGATATTTCAGTGAAATATTATCTGCCAATTAAAAAATTAATAAAATACCCTCATGCATAAAATGCAAGTATTAAATATATAAAATTTCCTAACAGGAAATCATCTAGATATTATTTTATCATCTCAATTGCAAACCTTATGATTCATGTTTTTATAATTTAATTTATGATTTAATATTTAAGTGTTTATAAATAAGATGTTTTACCATAGTGGAAAATTTTCAAATTGTTTACAGTGGTTTCAATTTGTAATTAACTGATTTTGTCAATTATATATGATTAAATATCGTCCTTACAATATAATTGATAAATACGTAATAGTTATAGGTAAATATGACAAAAATTATTTTAACCTGCCCTTGTGGCTTTGTTAGAGAACATAAACGAATTAGAAATAGATTTCTTAATGAAAAATGCAATAACATGCTGTTAAAAACAGTAGATATTTCTTAATCTAATTTCTACTGATTAAAAACAAACGAGCTGTACACATTTTGGTTGTTTATCAAAAATATTATTTTGGCTAAATACATTTTTTTTTTTGTAATAATTTACAACACTTACCTACTATCAAAATTATTTTTCATTGGGTACTTAATTCAAAAATATAGAAATAGTAATCAAATTGACTAGATTCTGACCAAAATAATTTAGGTAAATGGGATAAACCCTTTAAAAATTATGGTATTTTAAAGATTAAACGATACTCAAATAACTAATATTAGTAGGAATATATCACAGATAAAATCTTGATAGATTAAATAGTATACTTTATCATGAGCAAAATTCTTTTAATTATCAGATATTGTAACCACATACACTTCAACAACACCGATTAAATATAGATATTAAAATTAACTTCATACATCACTTTGATTGGTTACATGAATAAAATGTTAAAGTTAATTTTTTTTTACAACTTATAATATTATATTCAAATCTAGAGTCATAGTCCAATTTTATTATCTTAAATAATTAAACATTTTTTTGTTTATTTAAAATCATATTATATTGAGTAGAATTTACATATCTGTTTTAAACACATTGTAATAAAATATAAAATTTAAGTAGGTAATAATATGTATTATTAATCTTTAATTTTGATTAAATATGTATTAGTTAAGATTATTATGTGAGAAAATTACTCAAATTTAAGGAATTATAAATTAATAAATAAACCATAATATATTTGAATGCAAATAAACAATGTGCAATGCCATTGAAAGCTAATAGTTACCTATAACCTGTGTTAATCAACAATTTTTTTGGCATAAGATTTCCTTGAGGATTTTCTATAAGCAAAGCATAGAGATGTAATAATTTACTAATAATAGTATCATTGGGATCTAAATTTAGATAATATAATTAACTTAAAAATGTATAGCTAGGTTGGTAGGTACCAAGTTAGTACAGAATATGTTATTTTTACGATAATACACAAATATTAGAAAATATTAGAAAGATACATCATGATAAGTAATAAAAACATTTTTTACATGTAATTAATATTTATCTAGAATATTAATACATAATTATTTTATTCTATGGTATAATTATCAAAGTTAGATTAAATTTTAATATTTTATAATTTAGTATTTTCAATTTTAAGTTATTCTGTATCCCAAAATATTTTGATTTAATGCGTTATTTGGCATAATTGTTGATTAACTGTTTAATATTTAAAACTAAAATTTTTCTAATAATCTATCACATAAGAAGGGAATAACAAATTTTATAGTTATATTGTATACAACTTTATAAATTGCAGACAAATGATAATTTTACTAACATAAATAAAATTAATTTATTGTAATTTTTTATTTTTATATTTAAGAAATGATAAAGAATCATATAATATATCTTGTGTATATATATTTAAAATATACATTGTATAACCTTTCAAATTTATTTTGGTGCTTGGCAACCATCAAGATTTGAAAAAACAATAGTAGCTTGAAAACTTTATTAAATTGAAAAAAATATATACAAATTATACCAACTAAAACATTTTAACTTTAGGTACTGAAGTTCAACAATGTCAATAATAGTCAATAAAGATGGTATAATTTGAATTGGAAAATTAAAATTATTTAATGAATATTAAAAAAAATAATTAATATACATTATTAGAAATGGATGCATACTTACACATTACAGTATTATGTACAGTTAATAAAATACATCTATTTGTATAGTTACCTTTGGTAGACCAGAATATAAAATATTATTTGTAAAATAATTACTTATGAATAGTATAGTGATGTAATCATTAATTATATGATTTATTTGATCAAACAAAAAGAGCTAAGAACAGTAATAATTTGTACCAATAAATGCCTAAGTAAATGATTTTAATTAAGTAAATATATTACTTTAACATACGCAAAAAATATGTGTTATATTTTAGCTCTAGATCAATAGGACTAATAGTAGATAAATTAGATTAAAAGAATAAAGCAAAAACAAAAATATAGGTATATATTGTAAGCAATCTATGTTTTAACATTTAAAATTAATAGTAGGTAGGTACTTGATATATCATAGGTAATACATCAATTCCTAGTATCTGTCCATCAGACATTAGTTATAATTCTAAGCTATAAAATTTTAAAAATTTGGTATGATTAGAAATATATGTATATCATATCATTTTTTTTAGAACAATACTCTGTTACCTATATTAGTTAGCTTATAAAAAAATATTGGTAGGTAAGTGAATAACATAAATTTATTAACTTGACAACTGTACAAAGCCAATCATAAAAAAATACAGTAATGATGATTAGTGATTACCAACAAATTATAATGTGTAGACTATCTACTCACCGAAATAGATAGGTCCACTGTTATATTTTTCTCGACAAAGACGGGGACAACGCGTTGACAATAATTATAAACCGTTTGGTGTTATTTATAAGGTAATGCGGAATATTGCACACAATTAGTATGTCGCGAAGAAAAAAAAAATGTATCGATGCGACCTACTTCGGTCAAAAAACTCATTTATTGCACAAAATTTCACCAGACAAAAAAAATCGCTTGTTGATTGTGCAAAAACTGATCGCGCAAACAGCCCGCGGCGATGAGCAGAAAAATGATCAGGAATTTTTACAGCGACCGAGCCGTGCGAAAACCGTTTTCGATTATTCAAATGCCCGAATCGCTGGGCAATGGAAATTATTTCGTTCACGTAACTGTGAGACTGATAAAAAACGCGGACGACTAGTGATAACGAACTATCGGTGAAAACGTCGTCGTGACAACTGTTGCGCGCGCAATTGCGAACTGCAGAGCCACTAAAAAAGTGAAAAACGGAACGTAATTCAGAAACAGTGCGTGGCTCAACACCACCGGGGTGGAGGTAACAGACACACGATTCGCGGCAACAGTGCGACCGACCGCTACGACGAACGGCCGCCGCCTTAAAGAGAATCCCCACTCACCGTGTACTTATATTATTGTTGTCACTCCGACATAGCAGTACAACTTACAATACTATAATCATATACTGAAATCACTAGCCTGTAAAGTAGGTATAAAATATCATAATATATAATTATATATGTATAATCCACACACTACTGTCTACTACTAACTACTACTTCTTGTGTATTTCTTGTCTACTGCAATTCTACGTCTATGTATCTACGCAATATTACCTATTGGCTATTATTTAGAGTTTTTTTTTTCTTAAAACATTGCTCGAAGTTTCAGACAGTTTTAGTTATTTATAAATTAAATGTGTTATTAAATTTATATCTACATTATATACGAATTCATGTAATATATAATTCAATAGACTATAGAATATTTAATAAAACATTTTATAGGTCCATGCACCAATGATACAATGCATGATTTCTATAATGTTACAAACTTTTCAGAGTTTTTAACGATTGAGCTATGAGAAGAAAATATATATAAGATTTTTTGACACTATTTTTTTTAATTTTTTTTTTTAGCAAAATAATGTGATTTATTATTATACAATTGAACTATATATTGAATAAATATTAAATACTTAGGTATCTATATAGGTATTTATAAATTTTGAGCAACTCTGTAACCTAGCTTAGTCTTAAAGGAATATTTTAACTTATAATTATTATAGTTAGTCTCAATTAAAAACGCTATTATATAATTATTTATTACCTTGTGACTTGTACATTTGTACATTTACCATATGATTTTATCAATAAAAATAATACGTAATTTTTAACTATTTATGATCTAAATACCGGCTAGAAACATCTTATTTTGTAATTTGTAAGAATAAAGATAATAAAATTAAAATACACCAATGCCTATAAAATCAATTTTTATTTCTACGAACATGTTAATTGCTATCTATTTTATTTTCGTATAAGCAGGTTGGGTAGGAAAGGAGTGAGTTTTTCATATCTTGGGTGCAGAATAGATCCTTGAGTCGACATTGAAATACATAGTATTTCTATTATAAATTATTATAAATAATTAAGTATCTATGTTTTTGTTTAAAATAATCATAATTTTTTTCTCGATTATAAATTATGTATTTTCAAAAAAAAAATATATTTTTTTAATACAAAATATTTATTGAAAATAATTATAATAGTTAATTCCTGGTTTTATAGATTATATACACTGATAAAAATTCAAAAAATACCAGGTGTGTATTGGTTTCGTAAAAAATACATTTTCGTTTCCGCCAATTATCATTTACCTATACGGCATTTCCGTTAAAATGAAAAAAAATATTTGGTATTTGTTACCATCAAATTAATTTTTTCCAAAATTTTCATTAGAGATTTAAAAACTATTGTAATAATTCTGATTTTATAAAGTTATTTTTTCAAAGTATTCTGAAAATTATAGTTTCAAAAATAGTAATTCTATAATCAGTGGTAAAAGTATACTATGTAAAACAACAATTAATAATTTTGAACCATTCCGTGTGGAAGTAAACATGAACAGTTTTACAAATGACATGATATTATAAAAACTTTAATTTAAGCTATTCAAGCGTTCAAACTATAATTATTATACAAATACAAATAAATGGAAGTATTAAAAATATATTTAATATACAAAATAAAAAAATAAAAAATATTCAAAACGGATAAATTATCACGTCAACTGCAGCAATAACAAAGTAATAAAATGAAATTATCTATTATCCACCTATATAGAAATTTTTTAAACAGTACCTAATTATAGGCGTTCCTAGCAGGGGTCAAGACGGGGCACTTCCCCCCCCCCCTTAGAATTTTAAATTTGTTTTTCTAATTGTAATAATTTAATGTTATACTGACGAAACATAATAATGTTTTATAAATAAAATATATAATAATAATACCTAATTGTAATAATGACAAAATATGTAATGTACTATAAATAAAATGAATAAAAAAAATCTTTATTTATTTTTTAAATTAATTTTGCCCCCTCCCCCCTCCAGAAAAATGTCTGGGGATGCCCATGTATCTGATATCTATTTAAAAACTATTGTTAGTTATAATATTATAATAAAAACATTATTAAGACTAAATAATTATGAATGAATAAAATGAAATAAAATGAATATATAAATTAAGTGAAACAATTTTTGAGTTCCAACACTGTCAACCTAATCTGGGCGATTTTAAATGATTTTCATTTGTTTGATATTTAGATTTTAGGAAGAACTAGATTTTGTCGAAACAATAATCAAACTTTTTTTAATTTTGGCGGAAATTTTTAGCAAAATACTTGTTAAACAAAAGTTAAATTGGCCAAAGAAGAACCATTAATTTGTACTACATGCAGAACACGAATCAGTAAAACACATATTAATTGAGTGTTTAAAAACAAAGAACTCAGGATAAAAAACGATCTGCCTGAACAATTATCAGAAATCATAGGACCTGACAAAGATTTAAACTTAAAAGTAATAAATTTCCTAAAAATATTCAAACTATTTAATTTAATTTAATTCACACAATAATATTTAAGTGAAAAAAAAATGTAAAAATGTAAAATGTAATTTACACGCTAATAACTTTTGTTGTTGAAAGTTTTATTTTTGTTTAATAAAAAAAAAAAAATTAAATTTGAGGGATATATTACCATATTATACAATAGGTAAACGATTTATGTTATATTTAATCATAATATTTATAGTATTATTAATATTTTAATTATTTTCAATAAACACAACTTCGATGTGTTTTCGAGTGCTTGTATCTCTATGTATAATTTAATGTTGCACAAATAATGTTTGTGTTTTTACGTTGGATTTTTTATGATATTAAAATTTGTTAGGAAATTATAATACATGAGTATAATTTAAGATCAAATGTAAACGTAATATGTAATTTAATTCTTCCAATGGCCATAGTTGCTGAGGCTTTATCTGAAAAAAAGAATATGTACCCATGTAAAATTAAATAATTTAACCCACTAAATAATGATAAACAATACTTAGTATCTACGTAAAAATATTATTTTTTTATTCCATCATAATTGGCAAAATATTAAACTTCAAATATACGAGTAAGTTAAATTTTCACTGTGAATATTTTTTATTCTAACCATTTAAAACTAAATTTTTTTTTATTTCTTATTTTTATATTTAGGAGGATTTTATGCTAAACCCTTTTCCCATCTGTATGCCACTGATTACCGATTATTATCATCATGAGTTTTTTTTTTTAAGATAGCCTAAATTTGAGTATCCATTCATTGAAATATAATATCAATATTTATGTCTTATAAGTAAATGACATGATATATGCATATTATGTAGTCCACCTTCGGTAACATCCTGACGACTGACCAAGCATTTTTCATTATTTGTTTTATTTTTATGATTTTTGTTCGTTCATTTTCAATTTAGTTTTCTATTAAGTCTTAATATAGTGTATAATAGTATAAGATATATCTGCATTTATGTATATATATATATATATGCATATATTGTATAACATTTTCTGTTTAGTATACAATTTTTATTCGCGTGTGTACTATATAATACTATTTATACGTTTAATGTAGTTTAAATATGCGTAGAATTATTGTTGTATATTTTATACTGCAATCGTAAATTATCATAATATTATATGAAATTATCGATGATGACGTAGCCGTATTTTATATATTTGTACTGTTTTAAGATGTAATAAATAATTTATTACTACTAAAATATTATATTTTACATTCTTCTTAATCCAGTGGTTAGGCACTAACAATAGTTATTTACATGAATTATTAATACATAAATTATTAAGAAAAAAAGTGACTGATGTTATTTGATAGAGAAATCTAATTTTCTATTCGTATAATACACATAATATATAAAAATTTGTAATTTTCTATTGAAATTTAGAATTTAATTTTTAAATGAATAATAAAATAATATTTTTAATTATCAATCAGCGTAATTTAAATAAAAATTGTATTAAAAGGATTTTTTAATTTTTTAAAATTTTATTACATATTGTATATAATTTACATCAGTAATTTAACTATTTGAGCACATATATATATGTATATATTTCAGTAGATTTAGTATATGAACTTCTGCGGTCCTTACTTATTAGATTTTAATAATCCAGAAACTACTCGTTAGAGTTTTTATTTAGAGACATCAATATTTTCAAAATAACCATTACTCAACAATTTGTAATAAAAAGAATAGTTTTCATTTAAAAAAACAATATATTTTGTTATTAAATATCCGCAAGCATTGTGATTGTAATGAAAGTTATGAATATCTATTGTTTTCATGACAATTAATTTGATTAATGGCTTTTATGTAACGAAAACACAATTTTTTTTTATATTTTATTTTAATCCAAATAACTTTATTTTAGTTTTATATGGGATTATTCGTTAAACGTTCTAAACTAACTCATATTTTGTCCTTAATAACGTAGTTTATAAAAATCTAATTTTTGGAATTTTAAAATAAAGTTGAAGATTATATTTTTGAATAGGTGCTTATATGATTTTTGTTTCACTTAAGGAGTATAATGTGGTAATGCAATTTAAATTATTCATCAAAATTGTTTTGTTGAAAATGTTGATGTTATACATTGAATTAAAATTCAACGAATAATTTACGAATTATGCATTAAAGATAATAATGTTAAGTACCTATACTTGAACATATTACATAAAATATATTATTATATAATATTTATTTAGTTATATTTACGAAAAAAGTTAGTCAAGGAATTCGTTATGTTATAAATTATAAAGGATACGTATTGTTTATTTTTTGTTTGAATTTCGATTGAGATACATCAACATTTTCAAAAAAAAAATAAATATCTGCAGATTAATTAAAAATAAAAATGGTAATTTTTACTTAAAAACAGGTGTTTTTAAAAATTCAAAAAATTAGATTTTAAAGAATTACAATATTAAAAATAAAAAGGTGAGTATACTCGGTGCTTCATTCTATATATAAGGTCATAATTCTCAATTTTAATATATGTAACGGTATTGTGTATACTTACTGTGAATTTCCTGTAATTTGTAAATTTAAAAAAATTTAAAATAAAAGTATAATTTAATGCTTTTTTTTTAATTTAAAATTTTTAAATGTATATTATCTTTAAAGCGATGCCACTGCAACACTCCTTTTACACAAGACAACAATCACTTAATATTTTTTATTTATTGTGTTACATAAATTATTATACAGGTTGTACTATATTTTCGGATTTTCCCATTGAACATTTTATGTTTCCTAACAACTCGACAATGTACCTATATTTCATGTATGATAAGATTGATAAGCTACAGTGTATTGCTTGATAGTCGTTTTAGGCCTGTTATTAAATATACTTTGCATTCATTCATCATTGTCTCTAAAACTAACAATCTTGAGCAATTATAATATATTTTATAATTATTGTCATCCTCTCCCCCGAAAAAAAAACATTGCAGACTGTAATTAAATATTGTAAACATATAATATGTTTAAAATAAACAGCAATAAAACAGTCCAAGATTGTATAGGTACAAAATAAATAACGACCATAATAAATTGTTTTACACTGTTGACAATATTCATTTGAATGAGTTAAACGATATTTATAGCTATTTCTGGAAACAATAATGCGCTCATATGTATATTATTTAATGTTGAAAACGTCTGTATTTATAGGTAAAATAAAGATAACCGCATTTATATTTATTATTTTTTTATTAATAATTTGGAAATCGTTATGACTTTATATATAATACATTTTATATTCTATACTATTGAATTATACCTAATGAATAATGGATTGATGAGTAATGACCAGTAGTTAGTGATTCAGTCTGTCCCATCCGATACCCGCGTGCCAACAAAAACTGATTATCACCGCGCATTCTTGCAATAACCATCAAATCCACACTTAACACTTTGTATGAAAATTGTAAAGATCATAATATCATAAAATCTGTGCTTCAAATTGCAACTTTACAGGGCTTACACCGACTTTAGGTTTACACATAATCTACCGAAACCTTTGTTTGTACGTGCCCGTTTTCTCGTACCTATTATATTATAGTCTTGTAGGACAGAGTAATACAGCCAGTGTCGTACAACTACAATCATGTCCAAGTATGGTAATTGTTAGGCAAGTGAATTTAAAAACTGTGATTCATTATAAAGAATTTGTAATTATTTAAAAGGTAGAGCTTATAAATTTTTTTAATAAGTAGGTAGGTATCTACTTAGCCTTAGCATCATATTTTAACGAAAGTTGAGAAACTAGAATTTGCACGTTTTATATTGCTATGTGGCTACATACTATCGGGTTTAAATAATTATAAACAGGTATCCTTAGTTAGTTCTTGAACTCTATGGGTAAGTTATTTACAAAATAAAATTAATTTTATGTACTTATCTATTTGAAGTATCTACCTAATTTTATTTTGTATTGTTCAATTTTATTGTTAGTTATTTGTATTAAATTGTTATTAAGTTGTCCATTGCCATTAACCAGCATTAAAAGTTAAACAATAAATAGATAGATGTTAAATTAAATCATTGTTTTTTTATGTATTTATAGGAATGATCGCTTAAACAATGGGTGGACGGGTGGTAGTTATTTTTACTGAATTAAATGACTATAGTGTGATATCAGTGAATTGGCTACCTATCCAATCAATTGATTTGGAGAAACAATTAAACATACTTATTTGTTAACCTTGATTCAGTTCAGTTTTGTCAATAGTCACCATTTAAAAGAATCAATCTTGAATTACTAAATACCATTTGTCCAATTGAATCTTGGAAGTTATTATTTATAATACAGTTCATGATAAGTAGGTATACATGATATGTTTATTTAAACAAATAATTGCTATACCTAGTGTGTTTCATTTAAAAGTTATTTATTATTTGTATTTGAACTTCTAATACTTCTAATATTTTTTTATTAGGTTGTCAAACAATTTAGCCTTAATTTCTTCTCTAAACCATGTAGTATAAATGGTATCTATATTTTGTTTTAATTTTTTTGCTAAGATCAAATTGATTCAATATAGATGAGAGAATTTACATGTAATTTGTATTTAGTTTATTTTGTATTTACTAGTATTTATATAATAAGCACTTAAATACTGATAAATGTTTTTCTACAATAAATTGTTATTCATTTCTAAAAAAATTGTTTTTGATCAGTATTTATTAGAAAAATTCAATGTTAAAAAAATGAATTACATGAGAATATACTTATACATAAATATCTAAGTGTATACCAATCATTTTTTTAATAAAATATCCATATTAAAGTAATCTAAAACATTACCTGGATGTATTGATCCATTGAGGGAAGATTACTTTTAAACACCTAACATCTTCAAAGATGTAATAGAAATGTAATTATTTTACGTTTATAGAACATCGATGTGTGACTTTTGAAGGGATGTTAAAAAGAGATGTTAATAAAACAAATCTTAAAATACACCATTGCGGAGTATAAACAGTTTAAGATATGTTATTTATATACGTGTATCTATGTAACTTAATCTATGATATTCTATGTATACGAAAAACTACCCAGTAAATATTTGTATGACAAATTATTGTTCAGTAAAAAAAAAAAAAAAAAAATATTTATCAGTTTATTTTACACTTGGTTAATTATAAATATTGATCTTCACGATGAATACTGTATTTTTCTAATATTAATTAAAAAAAATTACTAAAACACGATTGTTTTTTTAAAATAATTACATGTTACATTACACACACATATATAGATAGGTACTCATAATAATATTTCTATTGACTATTTCATTGGTGTAACTAATAGCTTTTAAATTTTTTAGTATTTTTTAAGTAGGTAAAAATGTAATAGTTATAATTAATTTATTCAATGTTTACAAAATTGTGGATGATTGAATTAAAAAAAATATTAGTAAAAATGTCACCATAACTGTAATAAAAATGCGTACTCGAATAATTAAACTCTTCTTAAATTTAAACAAAAAAATAAGACAAAATCGATAATGATATTATAATATAATCATATATTTGCAGTGTTTATAATCATTCATCAACTGTAATAATTGTTCTGTTAAAATTACAAACAATATAATACATATGACTATATTGATATTATCTCTAATTAGCAGTGCCAACTGCCAAGGTTATCAAAAAATGTAGTGAAATGATACTAATTAAAAATTAAATTAATTAAATAGTGCAGTGGATAGTTTTATTTTTAATACATTAAATCATTACCATATAATGAATTGTATATTTCAACACCCACAAATCACTATCTACAGCCTTGAATAATCATCAACATTTTGTAAGTTGTACATTTACATTGCCAATGAAACCACAATTTTCATTGATGTGCCTAAGTATTCATGGTCATTGGTCAGTGGTCAAAAGATTTACAAATTTATTACCCCTGTATCATAATGATAAATTTATCATTTTTTTAACGTGTATCATCGTACGTAATGATTAAAATTAATGAGTGATAAAATTTTTTTATGATGGTATGGCATTAGGATTGATGAAACTTTATCACGACATATTATGCGTAGTATACTTACAATTATTATACAAGTATTATAGGTATCGGTAAAAACTAAAATATTATATTATGTTATTCATGTATATGTATACATCAAACATAAATGTATACCTATATAAAATACAAATTACGGTGTCCTTGTGAGTTATGGAAATATTTAATAAATGAAGCTACGTGTCTATCTATATTGGGCTCATTGAGAAACACTTTCGTAAAATTTTAATAATAGGAAGATGAAATTAATTAATTAGTCATAATAATTTACCCGGAAAACTTTAAAGAAATATAAAAGTCATCAATAAAAAATACGATTGTGTAAGATACCTAAGATTGTACAAAAAGTATGGAGATATAAATACGGTTTAGAACTTTGAAAAGGAATAATCATATAGATTTTTGGATTTTTGAAGTGGATACGCATTTACAGCTTGAAAGTCTGTATCATTATTAATTAGGTAATAATTAGGGATATGATGAAAAAATATTCTTTGGATTCATTACGGATGCAAAAAAAAAGGTTGTTTTATTACTGTGATTAGTGTATAAGTCTATATTATAGTTAACCTTACCTCTAAATTAAAAAAAGTATTACTATAATTCTTTTATATAATACATAAGATTTTGTTGAAATTGTTCAATATAATACAGCTATTACATTTATATTACGTACTACTATTTGAGCGGGTACAATAAATTCGAAGTTATGGATGTTAAGTCATGACTGTCGAGGTGTTCTAACTGTACGATTAACCTACCTAAAAATATAGGTAGGTACATAAGTGATCGATGTGTATTTTACTCTAGCTGCGCATAGTGTGCGTTAAACGGTTGACATGTCAGAATAAAAGTGATGAAGTAATGATTAATATAATTACGCAAGAAGAGGAGAAGACATTTTTTGCGATAGTAAAATAAGGTGCGGAAATTGGGTTTAGAGACTTTTGCATAGTAATAAATATTATAATTTGAGGCCGGAATAAAATCATTTTAAAAATTTTAAAATATTCTTCCAATATTCATTAAAAATTATTATAAAATATGGAATATCATATTATGTTAGTTGATAATCTAACTTTGCTAATATATACCACGTTAAATTAATATAGGTACTCAACAGTGATGAAACTTAAATAAATTAAATTAAACTTTGTGTAAAATTTAAATTGTAAAATGTTAATAAAATAAGGCGTATGACCCGTGAAAATTTTTTATTATTTTTTGGCCCTTGACACCAAAAAGATTGCTGACCCCTGTAATAAATATAATACAGTTTAGAAAAACTTAAACTTTCTTGACATTTTATTTATGTAATTAAATTAAATGAATGATGTATTATTAACTAAGACATTTTTTGAATAACTATTTTGACAACTATTTATTTTTTTCCATGTGCTCTGGTGTCATATTGGTACTACCGTCCGCTTAAATGTTTTTATTTGTTCTCTTATAGAACGTTCGACATCAACTTAAGTCACATCTCACAACCATAGACCTTATAAGGTCACAATATGGTCACAACTCACAGGAGTATGCTAATGAAATATTTTATTTTATTTTTATCTGTAAGTTGTATTTATTTTCCTAGATTTTTTTTTTGAAGTTTAATACAATTGCATTTTCAATTAAGTATATAGAATCAACAAAAGACACATTTAACTTTTTTAAACTTTTTATGATTATAACGAGCACAAGAAAACGGGCTTTAATAAATATTAAATCATTTTCTACATGTTTTAAATCAAAAATTGTTTTGTATTGAAGTGCGGACTTTTGATTACATAATTCTTCAATTACTATTTTAAACCTTGAAAATTATCACAGTTCAAATAACAGCTTCCGACTATGTTCCCTATCTGGTAACGGTATATCAGGTAATATTTATTTTCTTTATACACTTGCACATAGTACATGTTACTAAGGAGATTTTAGAAATATTTAATTGATATTATTAATTCATTTATTTACGCCTGAAAACATTTCCCTAACTTTTTCAGCGATCCTATATTAAATATGTGAGTTACTCATAACAGTCATAACACTCAACAACACTTTTTCATCATTTTCGCCCAAAAGTCAAAGTAACTTTAACCCATCATTCATAGATCGAACCATAATAGAATGATTAGTCTTTTTTTAAATGTTAAGACCAAAACGAGTTGTATGATTTGGCTTTAATGTCTAAACTAATCAATTTTTCATATAACGGACCATTTATATCCGTTATTTCATCAACAGCAATACCTGATATTATTATCACTTATTTAATTTTTCTTATTGAATAAATTCTTATCATAACAATGTGATAGATAACTTTCATCGAGTATAATATGTTTATCAGTAAAAAATAACCGAAATTGTGAATTTTGTGATACATACTACACTATTACAGAATATTCGCGGCAATAAAACTTAAATACAAATCTTTGTAAAATTCGTTTTCATTTTTTTTTTTTTTTTGATAGTCAATTCTGATAAAATAATTATTTTGCAGTGTTGAACTTAAATTTAAAGTTTTTTAATATATCTAAATGTTGTGATAGTTGTAATTAGTGGTGTATCCAGAATATTTTTATTTTTTTTTGGAGGGGGGGGGTTACACAAATTTACTGCATATATGCTTTTTTTATTTCTAGGATTAAATCGTGAACTGGGTGGATATTGCTTCTGCATTACTTCTACCCGGATATACAATATATATATATAATGTACCCATACTACAAGAATATTAAATTAACATGGTATGTAGGTAATTTCTTAATTATTTATTTAGAGAAATAAATAGTTAAGACTTCTATTTACATAAAAGTTATTTTTTGTTATATTTATAAACTTATTTTAAGTTTTCTTGTGGATGAATTTGCCAATTTATTGATGACGTCATTAGTAACCACTTTAATGTCACGATAGATGTTTATTAAGGCTAAACCTTTCAAACGGTTCACACTACCATTTCCGCACTAGATGAAGTATTAGTTGGTTTTAAAACTTCTTTAAAAGCTACACTTTGGTTGTCAGATAGTTTTTATTTTTACAATTTTGTATCGATTTCAAAGAAAAGTAATTTAAAATATTAGTTTAAGACCTTTTACTCATGATTATAAATTATTAAATTTGCAAAAACAATATAGTCAATCAGATTAAATTATACAAATATAAATAATACAAGTTGTTTCAAGTTTCAATTGCACGTATAACGAATAACGGCCGACTGAAGAGTATAGTAAAATGTGAATTGGCATTTGGCATTGACAGAAATTTTATTACCTAGGTCAGGGGTCGGCAATTAAATTCTATGGAGGTCCAGAAAATAAAAAAAAAAAATTTCGAGCGCCAGTAAAAACTAAAAACTCAGACATTAGTTAATAATTGTTATGTTATCGCAGCTATTATTGTAAATAGAAATAAACGATAAAAATCATCGTAATCTCTAAATACATCATAAAATAGATCAAATATATATTATGTGTGGAAAACCGGCATTATTAAAAAAAAAAAATAAATATTTTTTGTGGTCCAATTATTTTTTCTTCACGGGCCGGATTTGGCCCGCGGGCCGCCTATTGCCGACCACTGACCTAGGTATTGTGGATCTATTTAAAGGTACTGTTATTATTGGGGAAAAACACAGAAAGATAAGAAAATTATAATTTATGATTATACCCACAGATAAATTCTGTCATCGATATAACAGAATTTACATCTATACTTGATGATAAATATGCAATGATTTATAAATAATATAATGTCGACTGTAAGGCCAATATGAGAGATGAAGAATACCTAGATTACTTTATAAATTTCTAAAAATATAAAATAATATAATAAATATTTAAAGTTCATACAAAACACTTTTGTTTGACAATAATTTTCATAGTATAATACTATAATGTAGTATAAGTAATGCATGTGTAATGTGTAGGGTGATCTACAAAATATATAAAATGGTCGAAAACATTTCGGGAGGGAGGGGTTGTAACCCTCTAACCTCCCTCTGGATACGCCACTGGTTATGATAGTTAAAATTTTTTAAAGCACGATCTGTTTTTATTACATACTTGACAAAAAATATTTGTGTCATCATTTGTAAAATTTATTTGATGGTAGGTATCTTTTGTGCAATTATCATTATAAATTTAATTGATAGTGTTCTTGGCGTTATCAAAAATGATTTAACAAGTAAAAATAAGCAATATACGAAAGAAAACTGCACTCAGTTTATCTATCATACTTATAATATGTCATAAATGAACACTCTTGGAGCTATTTTTGAAGTGTAATTCCTTTTAATTTCTTTCCGTGTATCGTTATGAAACTACATAGTACATGCCTAGTGTAAAATTACTACATAGAGTACATATTATAATAAATAATAATAATTTTTGTATATACAATGGTATATATATATATAATATATATGTAAATTGTAAATATATCACCATTATTGAGCATATAACTTATTAATTTATTATATTAAATTTCACCACTGCAACAAAAAATATCGAAAATCTATAAAATTAATTGATAAATTCTTTAATATTCCTTATTATTTAAAATATTCTTTTATTTTGAATAATTCCCAATTGTGCAAATAAAAAACCTTTTTTTATTAATTTACAAGTTTTCGTTATTTTTAAAGATTTTGAACCTTCGTTTAACTGTATACTCAATAAAAAAAATAAATAAATAAATAAATAAGCGAAATAATATAATTCTGGTCTGTAGTTATAACTTACACTATTGAATATTTTATTGATAGCAGACGCCAGACTCTTTGTAAATACGGTATAAATAAACCAAGAAATACATTTTCAAGATGAGATAAGATTAAACTGATTAAAACTTTAACATCTACGATCGAGCACAATTGCATTTTAATCTTTGCAGTCTCGATAATTATCGCGTACAGTACCGTGCACGGTGCCACTATTGCTTACCACACGTCTACACTAACTCTTGTACCTGCATTTAATTTACCATAGTAAATACTAAATAGTAATGAAATACTCAAATACATATATTGCTTTTTAATCGTATAATTCTTTATATTTTTATAAATATTAATATGAAATTCTGAGCAAAAAAACTTAATTTTACAATGAGATATATGTGTTTATCACAATCACTTTTTGAAGCATTAAATATACTTGGATTATAAGGTAGGAAAGTGAATCTAGTTGGTACTTTAGAGTAGAAGAAGTCAAAAGTAAAAAATGTTCATTACATAGGGAAAAACAAAAATATAGAGAAAAACAAGAATTTTTAATCAAAACCTAGTTATTTTTTTTTTATAATTTAAAAATATTATTCGTAAATCGTAATGGTATTACGATTTGGTCTCGTAAAGTATGTTACAAATTAGTACTGAAATTGAATTTGTTTCTTTAAGAAGAAATGGAAACACGTGTGGATTGAAAATTGAAATGTTGAATGACCTAAAATTCTCCAGGTGATACTCTGTCAGAAAGCGGGCAAAAGAAAATAAGTAACAGTCTGCTGGACCAAGAAGAGTTTCAGTGGGCGGTAGAACGTTGTATCAAAACAGATAAGGACACAAAAAATATTCGTAAAGATAATTTAAAAAAAGGGCAGACGATTGAAGTTTGACCTCAATGATTTGAATAAGTACAACGAGTGAAGGTGCGTATTAAAACAGAGATACATTGGTACGCGCAGCTTTAAAAGTAGGTAGTGCCCATATTATTATCATTTATCGGTCGTCTTTATTAAAAACTATCAGATTTCTTTTAAAATTAATGTGGTTTTAGAATAAACTTACAATAGAAAAATATAATTTACACACATTGCACATTGTTTTCAATAAAATAGTTGTGAAACTTAAAAGTTAATTTACAATAAATACAAAAACCCTTAAAAAATTGTAAGGCGTGCCTGAGTACACCCTATACGCCTTGTACGTATGCCCATGGATATACGTAATACGTATACCTACCCAATTGAACTTGTGTTGGTTGGGTGGATCTAATGATCTATAAAGACAATTATGAGAAATAATAAAAAGGATATCAGTGTTATCACTATCAATCAAGAGACCAGAAAGTTTTAACAAATAAAGTTTCCAAAGTACATAAGTAGATAGTAAACACTATAATGGATATTTTTCCAATTCATCTCTACTTGGTATTTACAGTTGTAAGTAGATATGCCGTGTTGTAAGTGAATTGCAATGGGTTGTATTGGTACTTGGTAGTAGTATAAATACATGTTATGTATTATACTTAGTAGTTAATAGGTACCTAATATAGATTATAGGTTACATATAGTAGGCATAATTAAAGTTTTTTGTTATTCTATTTAATTCTCCACTCTATGTTTACAATTATTTACGATAAATTATCATTAAATAATGATTAATGAATTTAAATTAAATACATTCATAACACTTTTATAATGATTCAGGAAATAGAAATAAATGAGGTACACTCGAAATCATACAGCATAGTATGTAGGTTACCTACTTGTCTATTTTTAATTTTTATACAATATCTAAGGCTTAACAATGTTAACAAATTATGAGATCTCCATAAGTTTATCTTATCGAAATTTAAAAAAAAAGCTTAGCGTAGGTTAGGTTATTTGGTTATTAGGTTAATTTAACCTCAGATGTAATTATAATTTATATATATATTAAATAATTACTCTAGGATAAATAAATATATCTGTGAATTGGACTTTCAAACTTTGTCTATATTATGTTTAACGTCAACACAAACCAAACACATTTTACAAACAATTAAAACTCAAACACTTGTGAGTTGTGACTTGAAAAGTTTTGATCACAATTATTTACAAAATTGAAAATACGAATGTCATGGATAAGAAAATTACGTTAATGATTTGAGGTTATGTTGATAAAACTATGATATCCAGACCCGGTAGACGGTAGACATGGTACTATTGGTACATATATTAAAGTAATCAAATTTTGTGATGTTGTGTAATATTTTTCATGATACTGCTTGTCGCTCGATGCTCGTATAGTTGTAACTAATATCTCTCCAGTATCCATTACTGAAGCACATGACGTTATTTAATCTAAATTTGTAACTACTGCATTTAAAACTTTAAATTCGATACTCAAACCTTGTTTTTGTATTTTATTATTACGTTTATTCTTGTTGTCGTGTTTTTAAATTAAAATTAATCATGAATACTTTAATTAGATCGTTAAGATCTTCTTTGAAAATTTCCAACGTGGTCGTTAATAACTGTACCAGAAATCTATCAATAGTATCAATGGCTCCCGTCTATCGATCAATGTGGTTCGCGACAAAAAAATTAGACCAAATGCGTCCTTTTAACGTACGGCTTGCACATTCATCAGGTCAGTTTTAATTGTTGAAAACTAAAATTCTCATAAAATGTACTTGTAAAATATATTGTACAAATCATATTGTTTTAGTTGAAAAAGAATTGCAACAGTTTTTGGACAATGAAATAAAAAGTGAAGAACAGACGTCTGACAAAACACATTTACCTAAAACATTTGAAGGATTCAAACTATCAGCTGATGGTGCGGAAGTAGAACTGACAAAGGAAACTTCAAATGAAACGTAACTATTTTGAATATTATTTTTATTACTTTATAAATAATTCAGTTTTTATACATATGTAGAGATTTATGTATTAATACATATATTATTATTGGTGCCTGTTTTCAACTATAAATTAAAGACTAACCTCATAGAAAATACAATTTAATAGATACTTTTGGTAACTCTTATTTGGCACCTTAACCATAAATTTAATAACTATATTAAGTGTATCTACCTTATTATTTATGGTATATTTATTAACATATTAAGAATGATGCATTTAGTTGGTCAATTCTGGGAGTGTTCTCAGTTCTGGACCTCTCTGGGTTGTACAAAATAGTTTCTTAAGTATATGTATTTAATCTAGATTTATGATTTGTATTATGATAAATTGGTTACTATCCCCATACAAAATTCTTGTTGCTCTAATAATTGTTTCTGATTATGATAACTACCTACTTAAAGACCATTTAATAACATTTTGCTCATCCGACATAAATATTAACCTTCTCTGAATGTTTTTTAAGAGATATTAAATTATATTGTACCAAATGTAAATAATAAAAATAATAGTTTTTTTAATACATATTGATAGAATATTATGTATAATTATTTAATTTGATATTATATTGGCATATATTGTAATACATAATTTTTAATAATTATTTTTCTATAAGTACTTAAATAAATTTTTTTTTAAATAAATGATTAGATTGTGACATGTACCTATTATTGAACTATCATTATAATTGTATATCATAAAATATTTAATATACTATATATCTAAATTTATGCATTTATTCATATTTTAATCAAGTATAAAATGTATGTACTACAAGCCACATATGACGCATAGAAATATGCAGGTAGATGACAAGTTAACAGTAGACTGCATACAACAGAAAAACCTATTTTATTTTATTAAAATAACTATTTATTATATTAATATGTTTTAAATTTTTTTAAATATAAAACATGTTTGATTATAGAATTGCTATAAAATTTAACATAAATCACTCAGTAACAGAAGAAGAAACTGAAGGAGTAGACAAAGTTGTATTAAGATCTAAGCCAGATTTTGAAATAGATATAACTCGAGGTGACGTTATTCTTGGCTTCAACTGTTCATATGCTAACAACTTTGATAACACAGAATTAGATGAATCAAATGGTACTGGTAATCATATTTATTATAGTTAAATTTTAACATTTTTAAATATTATAATTTTACAGATGAAGTATTTCACATTGATGAAGTAACTATTTATGAAAACAAATACTCAGACAATAAATATGCTTTAGCTGGAGACACATTGGATGCTGTAAGTTCAATACTGTTATGATTGGTTGGTGTGTAGGCAACACATACATAAATATATAAATTTTAACAATTAAAAAAAATATATATTTATATCTAAAATGTTATTTTTATCGTTATTTTGAATTTTCTATTAACATATCAACACATTTTTAAAATATGTATAACTTATAAGTAAAGAGCAGATTTTAGGTTCTTAAAAGCTTAAAATATGATGCTAATATGTTCTACAAAAACCCTAAAATATTCTCTAAATATTCCTTAAACTTGTAAATATGTAGATAATATAACTTTTTTCCAAAATAGTTAAATAAAAATAATAAATGACTTATGTATCATTCCTTTAGTAACAGGTAAAATATCTAAATATTAAAGTAAAAACAAATTTATTATTAAAAAATCATTTTTATCACATTATCAGTTATTAAATATGATAGTCTATCACAGACTGAGAGTAATAGAATGACCAACATTACCAATTTGATTACAAACAAGTAGATAATTGAATGATTTTTAATTTTTATAATTCTTTTATCAAATTATTTATTTTTCCTAGATAAAATTGTTGCTGGAAAAAATTACAAAATGAGAAATTAACAATATATATAATTGTTTATGAACAATAATAGAATATATTTAAAATATGAAAAATAGGCTAAATATGCTTTAATATGCAAAATAATTTTTTTTCTCTATGAAATCTGTGATGAATAAATTGTCCAAATTTTTCATTCTTATATAGCTGCATAAAGCTAATAAAAATATGTAAAATCTTAAAGATCTGTTCTCTATAAATAAGTAATAGTCTATAAATAGTAAACAAATTTGTTTAAATAAAGTAAATTGGCTTGCATTTTAAAATTTAATAAGTAATAAAATTAAAACTATGGTAAATTATATTAAATTTACAGTTCTATTTTAATAAAAACTATAAACAATAACATAGTATATTTTATTAATAGTTTATATTGCTTGCATAGTATGGTGGTCAGTAAAAATTTGAACTCGATTTTACCATTATTTTAACCATTTTTATTAATTTTTTTCTCTTATTATAATAACCATATTTCTGTGATTACTTTGTAATTGGTTAACAAATTATAGTTTAACACCTATTAATTAAAAAAATTATATATCAAGATCTATATTATGTAAGTAAAATTATGTAAATAGTCAAACTTGTAAAGATCCAAATATAGTGAAAAAAAATGGCTACCTTAGTCTATATTAACTATTAAGCTTACAGTTTATACAATGTATATGTTGTCTATATAACTTATCGCATTTTATCAATATCGTAGTGCCTTGGAAATGTTTAATATTTCTATAATATTTCATTTTAATATTTTTATTGTTATTTTCTAGGATCTCTATGATTTATTGAAGACATTCTTAGCAGAAAAAGGCATATCCAACACATTTATTGAAAATATTTCTGATTTGAGTACACAGTATGAACAAAAAGTATACATCAAATTTTTAAATGACTTAAGGAACTTTTTTTAGATTGTCATTATTGATCTAAAGTATAAATGTAAACACTAATTTTGTATATTATTATTTTAGTCTCAAATAATAGAAAATAAATTTTGAAACTTCAATAGTTTTTTTTTTTATCATGTTTTACTTAATTCCTTTGTTGTATATCATTATTTTATTAATATATTGTTTTATACATCCTGAAATATATCTAAATTATTATAGTAAATAGTCATATGCATAATGATTTGTTCTTAATTTTATCTAGAAAATTATATTTTTTACATTGTTAATTATAATTCATTGCACATTGGGCATTAATCCCTCAAACACTGACAAGTTGCTTCAATTTTAGTTATTATCAAGTAAGAACTAAATACAGTTGGTAGATAGGTAGTGCTGAATAAACTTCACATTTTTGTTACATTAAATGCTATTTAATCTATTTTTTTATGTTCTATATAAACTAATATCATTTGTATGTGAATGGTTTGTACTTTGCAACATAGTTTTCACTTATTAAACATTATGGCATAGTCATGGTCGCTAAGTTGTAAATAGCTTTCAATAATGTTCATCTTGTGTGGAGGAAGAGGAAGGTTAGACCTAAAGATTTATAAAATGTACAACTATTGTACTAAACTACTGACTGTCTTTTGTCCATTATTGCTTAATTGACAATTGCTGACTTCAGTAAAATAGTATATATTATAATTATTTGTTATTTAAGCCAGTAAATACTGTACACTGGAATGTGGATATTTTTAATAATAAGAATTTATAATGGATTTCTGAGTGCCTGAACTTTAAATTTTGTCAAAATTACATATTTAACAATTGTTTGTAGAACATAAAAATCATGATTTATAAATTTTAATCAATTAATGTTTTGCAGACCAATCATTTTACTGAAGATTAAAAATAATTGAGCGAGTTATTTATACTTTTTTTTAAACTCATTTTCTCTAAAATATCTTGTAAAATAAATTCATATTTTGTAGTACGTAGTACGTTTTAATATTTTTAAGTGCACATATTGCTTTGTATATGTAAGTTCATTCTTTATTAGAATTATATTATGTACTTATTTTTGTATTGTTAATTTTAATGAGGTAATGCTCAACACAGTTATAAAATATACATGCAGTTATATTGAGATAAATTTAAGAAATAGCAGAGTAGGTATTTACGATTTATCTAAAATTGTCATTATAATTGCCTATATAAACTCCTTAAAATGCTAATACGTCCTTTCAAATACTAATAATTTAGTACAATACAACATAACATAATTTAAATTACTTGGTGTATTAATTATACGCGAAGGTAATATAAATACGAATATTTATTTATTTTATTTATTGTTGAAAAATTAACTAAACATTGTGTAAAACTTTGCAGGTAATAACTTAGCTGTATGGCGTAGGTGTCGAGTATACCTTATTGTTGAGTAAATCAGTTATAGATGTGTCAATTTTGAATCCAACGACATTACGACAACGCTTTGTACCCAAACAACGAATCTGAATAAAAACAATCAGTCAGTCTGTTTTATAAATTATCATGTATGTTCTATTATATATTTATATAATTATATTGCTATTTTAGTAGAACCTATGGCAGACTACGTTATGGTTAGGTATACTAAATAAACATTAAATAGACAATAACTTAAGATTAGCCAGGGACCTATTGATTCCTCCAATGTAGTAGAGATTTCGTCAGTATCTACTCCGCCAGTATAGGTAGTCTAAAAACAACTTATCAATTCCGCCACCAACCAATTTATACTTCAATCTAGAACCTGTTGCTATCAACCTGTTTCTGTTATTACCTATATAATATATATAAAAAAAATAACTCAAAAATTTATTACTGATCATATAAATATCAAAAGTAAATCAATAATCAATATAATAGATATAATACAATATTTATATACAAAATCATACGAATTAAATACGATAACAATTTTTATCATGTATACTGCATTATTTTTATTTTTATATAATATAAAATATACATATAGTTAAAAGTTGTAAAATATTTTTTTTTATAATATGATGATACCAAACTAATGAAATGTGAACGATTAATTTTTTTAGCTTCATAATCTTTTAATAAATTAACGATAACAATTCAATTTTTCAGATCTCTATAAAATGATAATTTTTGTTCGGGAAGATTATTTTTTCCTTGCCGGAATTGATAGGTTATTTTTAGACTACCTGTACTGGTGAAGTCAATATTGGCGAAATCGATATATCTTATCTTCTAGTTTAAAAAGATCTGGCAGAATCGATGAAACTCTAATCAATCTAAATATTTCTAAAAATGTAATTGGATTGAGAATATGTTTTAGTTATTGTGGAATGTTTTAAGTTTCTACGGTTCATAGAAATATATAATTTTTTTTTATTTATTTGTACTCTGAATTAAGTATACTAAAAACGCTAAAAATTTTGTAATGAGAAATTGTGATTTTACCTTTGAATAACCAAGTTCATAAAAATTTAAACTTCAAACGCTTATAGAAAATATTTGTGGTGTGTTAAATTTTGAGCGGAGTAATGAATGTATTGATTTATTGATGTTGTGAATATTTTAATTTTTTTATTATGTATATCAGTGGTTCTTAACATTTTGTGGAACACGGACCCCCGATGAAATATTTTTAGAAATTGTGGACCCCCCCCCCCCCCTACTAATTTTTTGTCGAATACCTTTTTTTACAAAACATATCAAGTTATCATAACCAAAATATAATAACTATTTTATATTACAAATTATAGAAGTAGACATAACAAAATATACACATTTATAATTATTTTTATTAAACTTAATTTTTCATTTTAAACTTTAACATCATTAATGATGAAACACTTAAATTTAAAAAAAATTGTAATATAAATTATTTTATTCTTAATATTCTTAAAACTTAATTTTTATTTACTTAATTAATAAGTGTTAATGCGATGGTTGATGTTGCATTTCAGTTACGAGTTTTTGAACATCGGGCTCAATACTTGAAAGCTTTAATCTTAATTCAGATTCTACGTTTTGTATTTGGTTTCGAAACTTATTCTTAATGTAAATGAGGGTGGAGAAGGCTTTTTCACATAAATAAGTTGTGGGAAATGGAATCAAAACTTTTAGAGCCTTGACCCGCCGTGACAGACAATATAAGATTATAATTTTATATGAAACAAAAATAATAATCTAAAAATATTGTAATAATGCACTCATGTCACGTATTAACTTATGTTAGGTGATAAGGCTGCCGCGGACCCCCGACATGAGTATTGCGGACCCCCAGGGGGCCGCGGACCACAGGTTAAGAATCGTTGATATATATCATTATTACCATTTGGAGTATCAAAAAATAAAAATACTTTAATTTTCAATTTCGAATGTAGTTCCTTACAGTAAATTTGAATCAAACTAGCTTTTCGAGTAATCAAAAATAAAAAGTAGAGCAAAAAAAAATAAAAATAAATTAAGGAAATCAAAAAACTTTATACAAAACAATTTTTTGATAAAATCGATTTCATTTATTTTGATTAGAACTCAAAAAAGAAAAACTGTGGGAATTTGATAGTTTCATCACATGATTATTTTGTCTAACTATGTATGAAATAATTTTCTAAGTATTTTATATTTTAGTGCTATTTATGAGTAAGTATAAGTAGGCGTTTTAAATTTTCAACATTTTTTTCGATTTATATACTTATGGTGACGTTTTTCGTATAAAAAAGTTGAAAAAGTAATATAAGGTTGTTAAAAAATGTTTCATGTACCAATTAAAAAATATAAAAATAGGTACGGTTACAATATTTTTTTTAAAACGTTTTAGTTAAAATGTTTACAAAATTCATAAAATTTTTAATATTCACATACTTATATTTAATTCAAATATCTATATAAGCTTTACTTACTAAAACTATAAATAAAAAGTCGAGAATAAATTCATAAATAGTTTTTATAAACGTTTCAAGTTGATATTTTTACGACATTAGATATTGTACATGTTAATTTAATGTTTCTTATTTTGTTGTAATTCAAAAACAAATAAGCACAGTTACTTGGAATATTCCATTGTTATAAAAATCATAATTTTCTAAAATTGATAAAATTTTAAAAATTATTCGACCAAATTTAAACTATTTATAAGCATTTGAAATTTTGAATTTTATTTTGGCTTTAAAGTGTTAATATAAATTATAATAGCTGTTCAAATTCAACACATCTATTTCAGTGACCTATTTAAAACACGACATATAATGTCCCTACTTGTCTATATTTTTTAATTCCGTTATAAGCAACATGCGAGGGAGAGTAACATCGTATCGTAAATAATTAAATAATTTTTTTTTTTAGTCTTATTGTCAACGAAGATAAGCCATGAGCATATTATCTAAAACAATATACCTATAATATACATATTATATATATTGTACAGACAATAGATAATTTTCTGAATTGTGTTTTCAAAACAGGGCTTTAGCTCCCCTTTATAATAAGTGTAATAAATAATTATAGTACTTGTAGAAATTATAGGTAAATTAGAACACTAAGTTTGCTATATGCTGCCTATGAGTTATGACTTTTCTAATACCTATTATAAAATATAAGTTTACACAGATGCTCGAAAAAAAAAAAAAAAAATAAAAATAATAATTGCAATTTATAATTTGGAGTACATATTAAGTCTACCGATTTTCAAGTAAGAAATCGATATTAAAAGTCAGATTATTGTAAGAGGTTAATAAATAATTTCACGTTTTTATTTTTTTTTTACCTATAAAAAATGATTTGAACTGAGTGGATATTATTGAAAAAACAAAATTATAAAGCTGCAAATTGTTTATCCAAAATAATGTATAAAATCAATATTAATACAAATTGCGATGATTTCATATTGTATATTAAATAATAATTTATGCAGTTATGACAAATCAAATTTCAAGTCCCTATACAAATAATAATGTTTTTTATATACAAAAAATAACTAAAATCATTAATATTCGATAATAAATCGTAAATATCCTATTTTGTAAAAATTTCTATAAAAATAAATTGTGTATTTATATTTTTGATAATTTTAAGATGTAAATAAAATTTATTAGAAACTTTTATTACTTTTTTAAGCTTTAGTTTTTAGCATTTAAAATTTTATGAATTTTTAAATAAAAAATAAGTTATATATTTTCTTTACGGTGATTCATTTTTGAATATGAGTACAAAAACACACAAAACATATAAAATAAATTACATCATTGTAGAACTATAATACATTAATTATTGCTCCATTCAGAATTTTAAAACGGAAACTATATGCTTTGGTATAGTCGTAAACATTAAGAATTATGTTTTATAATATGCTTCATCAGAACGGGACATCAACTGAATGAATGTATTACTTATTCATTATTATTCATAATCATAAAAATTATTTTCTCTTAAAACTCGAACAATTTCATTCCAACAATTTTTTAACTTGGAATATAAAAATAAAAATTGAAATTGAATTGTCAAACAAAAAATAAAAGAGAGGAGTCCATAATATATATATTTTTTAAGGGTCAAAAACGAGTGCTGATAGATTATAATGTTTAATTGTTTTTTAAGATAAAATTGTACAGATGGAATTTATAATCTCCAATAATTTATTAAACGATGTACGACTACATTACATTTAGTAACTGCTATCAATACAGAAATAAATTATAGCGAACATTGAACCATGTAGCATGTGCATCATACGTACTGCACATTGTTAGACGTCTATTTTACTACGTAAATTAATTAATATTATTATGTATAATATACAATGCGACCACGTATGAGTTGGTGTAATAAAACGTACATTTTGTGTGCAGAACTACAACAATTTAAGGTTTTTAAATATTTGATACGATACTCAGCATTAATATAGTCAAGTAGTCAACAAAATGTGTTGATTACTTAAAAAAATCATTAATAATTATATTATTGTGTACGTCATATGCGTGCGGCATGAGTACCCGGTAAAATTAAATAATCCAACATAATATTCAATTTCCGTTTGCGACTGCAAACAGTCAGACAAGATACACCGGAAATGTCCAATTCCAGTAAGCATAGGACACAGATCAGCCGTAAAGTTTAATTGATAAATACGTCGAGAAGTGTGTCAATTATGCAACTATAAGTTATAAATCATAAACAAAATCTACCTAGATAATAAATATACATACGTGTGTAGGTATAATAATGGAAAAATAAAAAAAAATAATGTTTTTTTTACAATATTTAGCTAGAGTAGTTGAGTAGGTATATCAATGTAAAATTTCACTCTCTTTTTACGCTGCACTGTGTCTGTGACTATCTATATTAATGTTATGGATGTAGACCGCCTAAAACCCTAAGGGGAAGAAGTTCACCGACGACTAGAAGTCTAATGATTAAAAATAACCGTTGGGTGCCCACTCTGATCATCAACGATTTCTTTAAACGGCTCATAATTTTTAATCAATACTCTCGTGTTCGTAAAACCGTTTCTAATAATAATTCTGCTCTATAATTATTTTCAAGTGTGTTATTTTTTTTCCACTTGTTAATTATTGAGCTGATAATTTATAGGATGTATAATAATAAGCTATATCATATATGTTTTTTGTGTAAAACGTTTTCATAGAAAATGACCTATATTTTATTGATGCTTTGACAATTTATGATAATACATTTATTCACATAACACAGAAATGATAGAAAATTACATATTTTTAAACGCCTAAATAATTTTTTGATTACACATTTATTATAGTAGTTAAAAATTATAGAATATTTACGTTTAAGACAACTTTTATAGTAAGTAATATAATTAGGTTATAATTGATAAATTATCTGACCTTGAAGCTTGTGTACATGTAAATGCATTTTTAAACGTTTAATTTTTCAATTACCTTTTATTTCAAAATATTCTTATACTTATTGTTAAAAACTGCCAAAAAGAGAATAGTTTTGTATGAAATTTCATTAGACGATATTGTTCATCATTTCATTTTTTGCTAACATACCCAAAACATACGAATTAAAATGAGCAATTAGAAATTATTTTCTGTGATCGAAATAAACGTTGTATTTTGTTTTTTTAATTTTATTTAAGTTATGCAATCTATAATTATGATAAATATATGAGAGGGAAAAAATATGCATACAAAACATAGGCGCTTGAAAAGAGTAGCTACTAGCCTACCTAGAAGTTATATTCAGACGCAAAAATAATAACGTTCTAAGAATTTTAAATTCTTGAAATATCACAATAAATATTAAGCAGGTATTATAATTTATTTACATGGATATTATTTCAAATACCTATTATGAATGAAAATTTTATAAAATGGTAATACATAGTAGAAAAAATAATTTCCTTGTAAATTATTTTATAATTTTTTTTTAAAGTTTGAAAATCTATTTTGTATATTTTTGTATTACATTAAATGGTCGTTTATAATTTATTCACTGCTCATTTAACTGTAAGTTAAATAAATCCTAAATAGTTTATGGTTAAACGGTAATTTGATTAGCACATGTGCTATGCATTTTTAGTGAAACTATGCATACTAAGTAGGTAGTCAGCATGTGCCTAATATAAAATAAAGACACTCAGAAATAAAAGAAAGTTTTATTATAATTTTATTACGACAGACTTCTTTCTATTATAAGTTTATTTTATCAGAAAAAGTACACGATATATTAAAATAGACTACAAATAGTCCTGTTGGTCCTTTTAAGGACATTGTTGTTTGAAGGATCGACACAAAGGGGGAAAGTTTCTAAACTTGATGGTGGGTCAGTATCACCATTGCGCGGTGTATTGTTGTTACAACGGTTGTTTGTCAATAGACCTATATACAATATTTAATATATCCAACCATGGTTTGTAATGTACAGGAAAAAGTAGTAGAAAAAATGTCAATGTGACGACCAATTGACCTCTTTGATTATCTTGCTTTGTGTTTCTTTATTTTAATGTAGAAATTAACATCATTTGGTTTACGAACTCAATATTTATGACATATTAATCGCTTATTAAATAATCATGGAAAATAGGACGTCTGATATGTTGTTAAAAAGTTACATTAAATTTTATACCTACCTATATTAACCAGCAAAGTAACAATATATTCAATAAAAATAGAAGTTTTTTAACGTTTATTTGAAATTTAAAGGTAAATAAAAAGATTATACGTATACAGGTTTATTAACAATAAATAATAAACATATTATTTTGTTGTAAGTAGTTAGACATGAATGGTATTATGGTTGGAAAAGGAATTACCCAAAAGTAATATTTTGAACGTGATAGTTTATATAAATAAATAAATTTATTCTATTTGTTTATTTTATTATTATTATTATTATTATTTAATTATGTTACAGTAAGTTTCTACACAAATTTTTTTTCGGTTTACTTGTGGAATATGCTGGGATGTTTCCTATAGAGTCAAGGGCTAAACCTGTTTAAAAGGTAGGATTGAAAAATTTTTTAGAAAAATGTTACTAATTCCGAGACTGTTAGAATTTTTAGGCTCTAGCAGAGAGAATGATTTGAGATGTAAAATAACATTTTTGTAATTATACCTATAGGTAATAATATTTATTAAAAAGTTTGTATTTTGCAGCATCCCATAGTTAGATTCCATTAAATCAAATTGGTTTTAGCAACGGCTTGTATAGTAGCAATTTGTTTTCAAGTCCAGTTTGGAATGTTGACCTAAGAGTGAGTAAATAGACTGACTTCTTAAGTTTAACAGAAGTCTTGTTTGTTTAATATGTTTTGGTCAGGTAAGTCATTTTTTTAATATTTAACCTTAATATCGGACAATAGTAGTCGTTGGTATACCTCGTAATTTGTATAATTAAAAAAAAAACTGGAGGAACAAAAAATCAAAACAATAGTTAAATTTATTGTTAATCCGTTTTAACATTTACATTAAAGGAGTAGATAAATAAATTATATTAGAAGTACATGTTACGCTTATAGTTCACATATTTTAAGTTTCTCAAATTTATTTCAATATAATACAAAATTAGACGTAAGTAATATTTCATTGAAGAAAGTTTTATATTTTAAAATAAATTTAATATACCTATACAAATAAGATAAACATATAGTTTTTTAACAAACTATAGGCAATTTATTTATCGTAGTGATAGTGGCAGAGCTTGTTTGTTTGTATTTTATCTAGGTTTTGTATTCTTTTATCAAATTTAATTTATTCATTTAGATATAAAATAAATTTATTGGTTTGAATGGAGATATTAAAGTTATTTTTTAATCTGTTCAAAACATCCATTTTATTATATTGCTTATAAAAGAAATGTATTATAAACTGGATTATACAATAACACAATGTATTTATAATATCTAACATAATTATTATGTGTATATTTATTGTGTTTATAATATTGTTGATACCTTTTTATAATTTATATTTTAACATTTAATAGTCATAAGTATATTGATAAAAAGTATTTTAAATTACATTAATTAATTTATTTCTAAAAATTACTCATCCAATTATTTTTGGTCAGAACGTAATATTATATATATTTAGACTAATTTCAGACTAGGAGTTAATAGTTATTTTCTGTATAGAAATTACAAGTATATAATTTTAAATTATTTTTGATGTTCATCAATTATTTAAATTGTCTAAACCTAAAATATTATCGTATTATTGAACATTTAATTTAGTTTTAGTACGTTACACTCATATACTTACATATTATTAAGCGTATTTTTTATGTTAACGATATGCACATTACTTAATTTTATAGAATCAATTTAGAAGCTAAAATTGAACATTTGAAACGTTAAATATTTATGTATTTATATATATATATTTATATTTATTATTAATAATCTAGTAGTATATCATTATTTTTTATTTGGTACTATAATAAGGTATTGAAATAATTATTTCGTCCAAAAAACATATACGCGTGTTGCGTATAATAACTATATTTTTAAGTCCGTTAAAAATAATAATCAATAAATATTTTAAGTATATTATTATAATTTATAACTATCAAGTTAAGCATATGAATTATTGATATGATTTTGAAAAACGATACAATCGCGTTATGTTTACGATAAAATTTTATTGACGCGTGCGCACGTTGCACGTCTAACCGATGCAACCCACTTTCATGATAAGTCCTACCGGCTAAAACCGACGGTTTGTTGGTTACTACAGACAGTGTGTTGAAGACATTCGTATTCTAAACACAAATCTTATTAAAGATTTTGAATAATTCATAATTATATTATTGTTATTATTATTTACTTTTGTTTAAAGACCAAATAGTGTTAACTATATTTGTAATATATGAACGGTTTTTTCTTTATATTTTATATTATAAATTATTTAAAACAATTTTTGATTTAAAATCGAATAAATGTTGTCGAAAAATACTATTCAGTCATCTTAAAGGTAATAATAAAAATATTTTATATATGATTTTTAAGTATTGTTTATCATGACTTATGATTTATGTCCTAACGTTCGATAATGTCATACCTAATTAAAAATAGATAAACTATAAATTATCGAATAATTTTATGAAATTTATATCTATATTATAAACTATTATTATATTATTGAAAATTAAAATAAATTAAAGAAAAAAAAATGTTAAACAGTGAAAACTAACAATAAAATATTATGCATTTTTAATTAATTTAGGGATATTACAGAATAGAGATTATTATTATAAAAATATTTAAACTTAAATTCTCGTTTTGTATTTTATAATTTATGTCATAATAGGCGTCTATATCACGGTATTTATATTAAAATTAAAATATTGTTAAGTTTGATAATGGTATATTAAGGATTCGATAATTCAATATAAAATAGTTTATAGTCATAAACATATTAAACACATTCTTGTTTAGAACAATCAGGAAAAAAATTCAGTTTATATAAATACTTTTCAACTAAAAAAAAGTAATACCTATTTAATTTTTAAACCATATTTTTATTATCTTATAAATTAAATTAAAACTATAATCATATCATTTATGAAGAATGTTCAACATAATATTATTTAATTTACATTTAGGAAATGAAGCAATTAACGTTTACACTGAATAAAAAGTTATGTTTTGTTTTTTTTCTAGATTAAAATATATAGAGATATAAATAAATACGATAATTGTTTACATTAACTGTTATTCAATGACATAACAACCTACATTTATTTTAATAAAATGTCGTTAACAAAGATACCTCGTTAAGCTTTTAGAATTAAACTACTCCGAGGTAAACATATAACGATAAGCCTAATACCTGCAATATTTACGTTCAAATGTGTAGGTACACACAAAAAACTTATCTTAGCTTTACTGTTTAGGTCATATGTTAAATACATCAATTTTTTTTATTATAATAATATTAAAATGTGCTTTAACCATTTATGTATATTGTATATATATATATATATATATATTATTATGTTGTTATTAGTTTTAAATAAACAACGATTTGATAATGTTCTTGGATTAATAAAAGAAAAAAAAATTTGACTGTTGAATGTAGAACATTAATTCAAATTAAATCGTTTTGTTTTTACTGATCATAAGTAAAAATGTGAATAACTTTATTTTTGTATTTGAGCATGTGTTAAATTTGCAGTATATCTCATGGCATAGTCGTTTGTTTATTGAATCACCTGACCAGTATTGTGGTTCCGCTTAAACATATAGTATCTTTGCAATTATCCAATTATTATAATCATTGATTACATATAGTAGGTACTTAATTTTATATACTTATTCATTATTATACAATATATTTTTGTCAGTGTCTTACCATACTAATTAGTAATTACACAGGTATATGTTAAAGGAAATTATTTTAATAGCGATGATATTGGTATAGGCACCTAATCTATTTTCATTATTTTAATGTGCTCGAACCATTATTAATTAACGAATGCTATATTATAATAAACACTATACAATCTTTTATATACAATACAAATAATTTTATTCAATGATTTTACAATAGTAGAAGTGAAAGTGGAATCAAATTTGATTAAACATAATATGATGTATAGATAACTAAATGTATGATTAAATTAAATTGTACACTTATTAAACATTCAAACGATTAGTCTTTTATTGATATATTTTTTTTTTATCTCATATTATTTACTGGGTATATCAATAATAATTACTTTTGTTTTGTTCCTATTTATTTCGTTTCAATAAAAGTTGAGCAAGAAGTAGATTCTGTATGAGGTTTGCTTTGAGGTTTTGAAATAAATCAAATATCACGAATCCAGTTGAAATCATATACCTCAGTATTCAGAGCACATACGATCGTTTTAAACGAAAACTAAAAAAAATTGATTATTGTGTATAGTTTTAGAAAGTTCGCGCTGCGGCGATAATCATGTGAAATTCATAGACTATATACATACAATATTTATCATAAATCACGTATACAAAGCATAGGACACTGGATTTCTTTGTAAGTCAGTCGGCATCAGGTCGAATTATCTCTTAGTAGACAGCCGATACGGACGGGAAGGGGAAAATCATATTAGGTATGAGATGAACATATATCGACATAATTTTTTAATTGTCCCACAATACGTTTTGATACTATATAATTATTATGGTCGTGTTTGCCGTACGCGTTTCCTTCAAGAAGACGTAACTTTTTTTCTTCTTTTCTTTCTCTGTTAATATATAGTAGGTACTTACACACACACAAATATACAATATCGTATGTATATAAAATCTATGTACAAAAAGATGTATATATGTATATATATATTTGTTACACTCTTTAAAACCAGTTTCGATATGATATAAATTACGGCGGGATGATTATTATAAAAACGCGAAAGAACTATTAGATATTAACACGAAAACCAGTTTGTCAATTTTGGTCATAATTTTATTTGTATAATATATAATGTGTAACTACTACCTATACGTTTTTGTCATTCATTATTCATTGTTTTAATATTAACTAGATATAATTATATTTTTTTTTGAAAAAAAAATGCACAAGAACGATATTTTGTTGTCTATATACTTTACACTTCCAATCGCGTATTCTTCCCTGTCACCTAGATATATCATAAGTACTGTCTTATTTGTACAGAAATCACACTATTATTAAGCAGCAGTCATTATGTGGTGTACTAGTCTGTTGGTTTGCGTTTTGACTTTGGTGACATGCGCCAGTTCTGCAGGTATTTTGTACCCGCGAGAGTCCGAATCTCGGGAAGTCAAATCGTTGGATGGCATGTGGAACTTCAGGCTATCTCTTCCCGATCCTCTCGTCGGTTTCAAAGAACGCTGGTACATGAAAGATCTAAGCAAGGTACGTTTCTAGTTTTAGTATAACATGCAGTTTAAAGTTAGTATAAATGATAATATAGGTATACTTAAAAGTAGTATAAAAAATTTGATGATATTTTTATATGAAATAAAAAAGTTAAATTTTAAGTATACTTTCTTATAAGAAAATATTATTTCAACTGTTATTCTTATGGTATTTACAATTTAGTTTTCATAAATTATGTTAAAAATGAGATGAGTATAATTTCATGTTTAGTATTATTATTTATAAACAGGGAACGGACTTTATTGTAATAAAAAAATCAAAATATGAAAAAAAAAATTAAAAATATGTATATCAAAAAAATGTATTAGTAGGTATTAAAAATTACAAAAAAAATAAATATTTTATAAATAAAAGTATTACAAACGATGTAGGTATATAAAACTATTATTCCGGAACAAAGCAATGAGAAACAACATATTGTTGAAGGTTTGAAAATGAAAAATTGCGACGGTTTGGTCGGAGAATACTCTTGTATTGACTAAAAGACCGTTCTATGTCAACAGATGTGATAGGGGCGTAATTCATGTTCACTATATTAGAAGGAGTGAATTCAATGTCCAGAGATAATATTTGGTGGTCGTCAAAAATTACTAATCTTGTTAATTTAGACGAAACAGATAATGTTTAAAGTCGTCAAAAATTAAAAATCACTAAAATAAGTACTAAAATATGTACTTATTTACCAAATATGTAAAAATATGTATTTATACCAAAATATGTAAAAATATGTAAAGTAAATTTGGGTTTATTTTAATTAGAATGATCTAAATCGTATACATTTTTGATCAGAGTTAAAATATCTCATTTCAATAAAAATATGTATTTACAATAAAATCCGTTCCATATTTATAAGCAATAAAATAAAATCTATTTTGTAGCAATGTAAATCATAGATTTTATTCTTTTAGATACTCGCGATACATGTAAACCTATGTTTATTTAAAGTAAAAACATTTAAAATACCATATAATGGAAATAAGTAAATATCATTATTGTTCGGGCATTCAGCACTATTATAGTTAATAACACTGTAATACCTATGCCATGCCTGCAGTATATTTAATTACTGTAGCATGCTGCGCCTTATATGTCTGTCACACGGAATAACGTTAAAAATAGGTTTATATTTATAATATTATAATGAATTGATATATTGCGTACTGTATAAATTGTATTGCTTTGCACGAGACACATCCATGTCGTAAATTTTTTTTTTACAGTTTCACGAGAAGTTATTCACATTGTATAACAAACAAATGCTTTGGTCACAATATGAATGTCCTCCTCTCAAACGAAAAAAACGATTTCATTAAACGGATGTGATATTGCAACATAAACATATAATACAATATATAATGTGCCGTACTGAAGTAGAAACAGTACAGTTTGATGTGTTGTTCACAAATCGTATTAGTAAATTGATATTTAATTTATTAATAAGTTACAATAATCAACACACGTATCTAAATAATGTGTACAAATACTTATTTATAATTATCTCCTTCGTTTGATTAATACAAATATTAGTTTTATAATTTTTCATAAAATTTGAAAAACTTTAATCAGTATTGTTTTGCATACATTACACATATCTTATACGCTTTTATGACTATTTTATCATGAGATTAAATAAATTAAAATATTAATGCCTATCATTTACTTGTAAGAACGATAATATTTTTGATAGGTACCTTGTATATTTATCACAATAATGAATGCATTTATAGTTATATGATAGTTGATATACGATATATCTATATAACATCTACCAACAACTTATTTCATAATTTTGTTGAAATGTATACGTGCAGTATGCTTTTATAATATGTTCCGTCATAATTGCCTTTATACAGTTGTATTATTGGTTATCGATTTAAATATTTAAATTTCATTAAACGATTAAAAAATAAATAAACCTGTTTAAACAATGTACAATATAGATAGACACTTCTGATTTTTCAACAATATTATGTTTTAATAAATCGTGTGACGAAAGAATGAGAGAGAATAGCCATTATACCTAAATTATATTATACTAAATTTCTACCACGGAAATATAGTATTTCGACACGTACAAGTAGCATAATTGCATATACATAACGCCTTTTAGCGCAATTCGAATTTTGTGATTATATTATTCAGTTGTTACGCCACTCCTTGCTATTTCCAGATGATCTGAACATGAGCCAACAATTGTAGAATGTCAAACAGGTGCAGTTAACATTTGTATATCATTATCGTGAATATTATTTGTATAATTAATTTTGTTCGAAATATCTTGGAAGATTTGTGAAATAGTATTACATATTAGGTACTTTATTACGATCTGCGATATTCATAAGAAATTTACAATTTTATTTTGATATTTTTGGCCGTGTAAAATATATGGTTTTATATTCTATAATTTATAAATTATGTTTCATAGTGGTATTTTTATTTAGACTGGTCCAGTGATCCAAATGCCAGTGCCTAGTAGTTACAACGACGTGATGGTTGACAAAAAAATCAGAGACCATGTTGGTTTGGTTTGGTATGATAAATCGTTTTACGTGCCCGAGTCATGGAGGCAGCAGGGTTATAGAGTTTGTTTGAGATTCGGCAGTGTTAATTACGCAGCTCAAGTAGTAAGTGAAACATTACTGAATGTATGATATAACCAACTAAACCAACTCAATAATGCACATATTCTACAATATTATGAAATCTTATACCTACTCAGATTTATTTCCTTTTAAGAAATTAGTTTTTATTTTATATTTTCAGAGTTCGCTTATGAAAACTATATAATAATAATTTTTTTTAAATTATATATTTCATTCTAGACTTTGTACTAACATAATATTATATTTTCTTATTGTTATCAATACACTTAAATTGTCTACCATAAAATTGATTATTTTATAAGTACTATTATTATTATGAAAAAATTTCTTATATTTTCATAGTATTATTTTATTAATAATAATAGGCTTGTGTCCAACTCTTATATCTATTATATATTATGCAGATAAATGTTTATATAATATATTACATAAATTACTTTTACTCATTGCCTGAGGTGTTATAATATTTTATGTTTTTTAAATTTAAAGTGGGTGAATACGCATTTAGTACTCAATCACGAAATCGGACATTTGCCTTTTCAAAGAGACATAACAGCTAATCTAAAGTTTGGCCGGCTGAATAGAATAACTGTAGCCGTAGATAACGTTTTATTAGCAACGACTGTGCCACAAGGATCTTTACAAAACATTAGCACGTGAGTATACGATTTTTGCAAAACATTGCAGATATAAAAGATCACGTAATAATGTTGCTTATAAACATGTTTTGCGCCATAGCTGAAAAACACGATATTTAAACAATAAATTTGTAATATTATTATTATACTGTTTAGGTATATAATATAAGATCGTATTTCAAAATATTATTATGTGCATACCGACGTGCCGTGAACCTTGTTCTAATTCCCGAAAAGATGTGCTTTGAACATATTTTGATGCAAGAATACCTATTTCACTTACACCCGGTCACACACGACAATAAAATATAATATTAAAATATTCATTCGATAATAAAATATTAATATATAATGCAATGGCTTAAACAACTTGGTTGATATTGTAATTTTATTCTGTGCCTAGATTATATCCGTTTACCTATTTTAGAAAACAAACAAGAATTTTATATTATAATTTATAATGTTACGATGTTATAAACAAAACGACAAGACGTGCTCATTGCTCGTTGCAAAATATATAAACACAGTCGCATAATATAATCTTATAATGTATTATAATATTTTGAAATGCGTATCATAACAATAATAGTCGTGACTTTATATTTTACAGAAATACTGGACCTAAGACTATACAAACGTATACGTTTGACTTCTTCAATTATGCCGGTATACACAGGTCTGTATTTCTGTACACAACATCTATTGTGTACATCGACGATGTCGACGTGACGACCAATTACACTGAGGATGGAGTAGGTAAGTTGTTTTCTTTTTATATTTATAAAATATATGATATAAGAGTAAATAGTTTTCTCATTTAATTTTAAATTCGTAAGTAATAATAAAAAATAATAAACTTATTTAAGGTACACTCCTGTATTCGGTAACGTACCAAAGATAAGTTATAACGATTAACGATAAACTACGGTAACAATGAATTTTAAAAGTTATGGACGGACGGTTGATACTTAGGCAGTGAAATTAAAAATAATAATAACCACGATTTAAGAACCGGTAATATTGAATTGAGTATCATAAAATACTTTTAGGTTGTCAGAACTGAGTTCAATAAATATTTTTTAGACTTTAAGTTAAGTATCTTCAGTCTTTAAACGTTATCCTAGAGTCACCAAATGGAGGTTGGCTGAATAGTCTCCCAAAAAATGTGTGTGTTTATTTACACTGTGTATAACTTGTTAAAAAAAAATCACAGCTTTTCTTTTACATGGTTACAATTTTTTTTTTTTTACACATGATGATTGTATTATTTAAAATTTTCTAAGACTAAATTATTAAAATATAATTTCAAAAAACACTTACACGAGTTACATTTTTTGAAATAGAAACTTACATCAATTAATATTGTGAAAGTTATTATTTTTTTTATTTTCAATCGACATACACTACTTTATTATATCACATTTTTTGAACGACTATGAACTAGCGAGTGGTTGACGAATTTACCTTACGCGTTATGTTTTGCACTCTGCGAGATTCACGGATTCTAATATTATTAAAATAGTATATTTGACACATTTAAAACTCATAAGAATAACTTAGATACAACTAAATGTTATCTATAAATAAACATTAAGACATTTTATAATATTAAATTCGAGTTGTCAACAGATAAATCAGTTATAATAACATACGAAATTTTTGGATTAATCAGGTATCGTATTTTTATATCGTTATGACTTCTTATTATACTTCAAGTACTTGTATAAAATGTAAAAAAAAATAATTGTTACTATAAAATAATATGAACTTTTTCAATAATATGGACTATGTGTGCGATATATTTTAATGAAAAAATATTTTAGAAATTCTTAGATTATGATGATAAATAGTAATGCAATGAATACGTCGTTTTTCTTTTAGGCATAATTAATTATAATATACAATACGGTGGATCACTGAGTAGTGGAGAAACGTTGAATTGCTCAATAACAGTACTGAATAACGAAAATATGCGGGAAAAATTTGTTGTGATCACCAACGACGAAGAAGGTCTGTCGGGTATTATAAAAATCGAAAATGCGAAACTGTGGTGGCCGTATTTGATGCACGAAGAACCGGGATACATGTACACGTTGGAGGTATTTACATTAATTACTATTTAGATACAAGTTATTTACCAAGCATGCTTACCTATTTTTTTCTTCGATATTACAGTTGTTTAAAATATGATTTTGGAATTTTTACATTTTTTTAAGATTATATTAACATATTCTTTGCCTTTTTACAACATAAAAAAGTGTCCTAACAACCTTTGTTTTTCTAATAAAAATTTCCTTTTTCTATTTCAAATTATTTAGCGGGTAATTATTCTGAAAATTTTTATGTATCAAATTTTGTTAATCAAAATTAAGATTTTAAAATCTGCTAAATAGTTACTTTACAGTAGAAAATATGCCTTCTCATTTAAAAAAAATAGAAGTAGTTCAATACTTAGTAGTTATTTAAAAACATTTCAATAATTTGAAAATATTAATAGTTAATTAATGCTTTAGATATTATTAAAAACTCCAAAAATCAGATTTTGAATGAGTGTATTATTGTATAAATTAAGACGTGGACATAATTGGTGAATAACAAATAATATTATTCGTGATATATTTTGTCATAAAAATTATGGGTTAATCTTGTATTAAAGTGTGCAGACATTTTAATAGATTAGATCTATTATATCTATAGTAGGTATGTAGTTTTTTGTATATTCTCGTTGTTTTAATGGTCTCGAACTCGCTAGCCAGACAAATGACATATTTTGTTTGAACCGAATATTATAGATCCGGCTTTCGACCACTTGGAATGTGGATGATGTATACCGATTACCGGTTGGGATCAGGACGATCAAATGGACGAATACGGCGTTCCTTATCAATAACAAACCGGCGTACTTGAGAGGGTTTGGACGACACGAAGATTCAGATGTAATATATTATAGTTGTCACTCGTCACGTTTTCGTGTAGACACGGACCGGCGAAACTAATGTAGACGGTCGTGTTGAATTTTATATAGATACGAGGGAAAGGAATGGATTACGCGCTGGTGACCAGAGACTACGACCTCATAAAGTGGATCGGAGCGAATTCTTATCGGACGTCCCACTACCCGTACGCGGAAGAAATTATGGACTTTGCCGACAAACACGGCATAATGATCGTAGACGAATGTCCTAGTGTTGACACCGAGTGAGAAAATTAATTATTACGAGCTATTGTGCGTCACGTATAGCGTGTCTATATATATATCTAAAATAAATTTATTTCAGTATACTCCTGTATAATAATTGTCCGGTATTTATCGAGTATAAAACATTTTTCGTTAATACAAGAGATATTTTTTTTTCAACGAAACATAAATTAGTTGTTTGCAAAAATGTACAACAAAGAGTTGAAGAGTCGAAGAATTATTTATTTATTTATTTATTTATTTTTTTGTTGAAAAAATGGATTTGAGTATAATGAGTTAATGACGCGAATACGCCTGTTCTGCATATACAAATTTACTCACACAATTCAATTAATAACTATTATAAAATTAGCTTATTAGCTGTTTTTATTTCTAACCACAATACTCAAAATATTCATCATCATAGTTATTTTTCATTTTTTTTTCGAATTTGAATAGCATTTAATTTATATTGGATGGATTGACAACAAAAATAATAATGTATTATATCTTATTAAGTTTTCAATAATGAATTGTCTTCTAAATTAAATTAACTAATAACTAATTATGTATATAAATGTATAATTATTATATGATTTATATTTTCAGAAATTTTTCTGATAAATTGTTGAAAAAACACATTACGAGCTTAGCGGAGCTCATCAAGAGGGACAAAAATAGGCCTAGTGTGATCATGTGGTCTATTGCAAATGAGCCACGATCGGATCAGAAAGATGCCGATTCATATTTTAAGTGAGCATTGTCTGTTCGTAAGACAGTATAAACTACACACCATACACAAATAACACAGTGACGATGTACCCTGTATCCGTAAACTTTTCACACTATTGGATTGCATAAATTGCATCAATGTAAATCAATAAAATACAAGTCCATTCACGTTTAATAAACACACTTTTTAATTCTTTGAATGATGGCATATGTTTTAAAGTTGATTATTCAAAGCACAATATTTTTTTGAATATTTTTATGTACAAAAATCGGATTTCAAATGAATAGTTATGATTAGTTATAAGCTTATTAGTATTTTAAGTATAGACGAGTGGAGTGGGTAGCACAAGTCTATCGAAACGTTAAATACTTATATGAGCTGACAGTTATGTCCAATTAATTACTAATTCAAAGTTTGAGTTTTGTTCACAAAAATTCTCAGGAAAATAAATATTTAGCTTCAGTACACGAAATTAAAAATGTATACGTACTGTCAATGAAAAAATGAAAAAAAAAAGATAATGATATAAGATTTTGTTTTGTGTTGACTTTAAATTATGTTAAAAATCATTAATACTTATCGAGACAATAAGCATTTACTGTTAAAATAATCATTTAGTTAATAAACTAAAAACATTTTAATATTATACTTCATATAGTATTTTCATTGAATCATATTTATAATGCATTTCCAATAGGTACCGATTGTTTTAAATATAATATTATTTATTTATTCATTTATATTTGAATATATATTATGATAGTTCTTGGATAATCTCACGTTGTATTCACGCATATATAATTACAACAATTATTATTATGTGTTGGAATAATAACAATTTTTAAATGAAAACTGATCGATATTATATCTGTTTACTTTTCATGGAAAATGTTTTTATTTTAATTTTGTTATCAATAGGTACGTAGTGGAGTTTGTCAAATCTAAGGACATAACACGCCCTGTTACTGCCGCTCTGAACAAATGGTACAGCATTGACAGGGCGGTAAGTAATTATAATTATTAACTATCATTATTACGACAAATTTATTTATGTGGAATTATGTTTAATATTATTGCAAGGATAATATATTTTGTACTTTTGCTTTAATTTCATCTTAGCTTCTTTTTAATATTAATATTATATGTTCGTGATAACACAATGTTTTAATGGTAGTAGTTTTTAAAATACTCACAATCGAGACAAATATTTGTAGTATCACAATATACTTCCTACCCGTAATACATTTTTAATACTGTGGATAATGTAGGGTACATTTAACTATAATACTTATTATGGCTGTGAACTTTCATTTTGTCAACTGTTTGTATAAGTTCTTGAGTTTTTATACCTTTGTTTATAGATCTGTAGCTATTTTCGTCAAAACTTTAGACAGTTCGCGACCTATAACAGCAGCTATTGCGACACAATTCAGTAATGACCAACTGGTGAGTGGAAACACAATGGCCAAACATTCTTCGTGCTATCTATTCTTTCATGCTTAAAAAATAAAATAAATTAAAATGCCTTAATTTCGATATATGGGTGTTATCGTTTTGATTTCTAGTGTCTAACAGCAGTTATTTACAGGGTCAACACTTAGACATCATCGGTTTCAATAGGTACAACGGTTGGTATTCGTTACCTGGTCATACGGAGATCATCAAGAGCCGGATAGAAGATGAAGCAGCCAAATGGCACGCAAAACATAACAAGCCGGTTTTCATGACAGAATACGGTGCTGATTCGTATGCCGGTTTGCATATGGTAAGTCAAAAGTCGTGAGAAATATAATATTGTAATGTAGTCAGGAAAACATATTATTGGGTATGAGCTAGGGGTTTGAACACTTGTATACAATAGGCTTTATATTAATAAAAAAAAGACACGTTTTAGTTTATGTATCTAGTGATTTTATTAATATATTTAAAATAGTACTTTACTGTATGATGCTTATTAATAATTATATACATGTTTGAGTTCACTCGTAATGATTGTGAATATCAAATTGTAACTGATGCGAGTCGTTTTAGTATTAAATAATAATTTAAATAGAGTCGAAAAATGTGATGTTTAAATGATTAGTATATATTATTAATGTATAATATTGATATAATAGGATATAACAAATGTTATAATATATTTAATCAAGTAAAACACTTTTGCACAATTAATTTATGTCGTCAATTTTATTTGTTTTTATAGGGTCCTTCGTTCGTTTGGTCAGAAGAATATCAGGTAGAACTCATGTCCGAACATTTCAAAGCGTTTGACACACTCCGAAGTAAAAACTTCTTTATTGGTGAAATGATATGGAATTTCGCGGACTTTAAAACCGAACAATGTAAGTTGACTTTAATGTTTACACTAGAAAGTTGGTAAATTATTGCGAAACATTATTGTTTTAGTAATAAATGTTTAGAGTTTATAGTAATGATCTGATTTTTTTCTGAAAAACGATTAAAGTATAAGAACTTTAAATAAAAACATTCATAATAATCCAAATTGATAAACTTTAATATTTGAATTTAAAAGAAATTATTATATACACGCAGACCAGTGAGTACATGCATAAAGAAATTTCTGTTCTAAACATTTTTATTATGGTAGTGAATAGATACACTTATTTTATTACGAGTATATTTTATATGTTAAAATGTTGTACTAATTGTGTAGGTTTATTTAATCATTTTAAATACAATTCAATCAAATGATACTGATACTGAATGTTTAGTTTTAACCATATTTGTTTTATAGATGTATTATTGATAAAACAAAACATAACAATGCATAATAATTATTTAGTTCAATAATATTATAGTATAAATAACTATATATTAATTTGTAATATATGAATAAGTATTGCAAGCTAGCGCTTTTTTCAGCTGTTACCAGGGTTGGAGGTAACAAGAAAGGAATTTTTACACGACAAAGAGAACCTAAATCGTCAGCATATCATCTGAGAAAAAGGTATTGGTCATTGGCCAATCGCTTGGACGGAGCAGAATTTCCTTGTGACATTCAACCTTATGTGATAACTAGCAACAATCAAAATAATATCGAACTTTAATATCATTTTTGAATAGCGGTAATTGTTAACTGTGTTTTCAACAGTCTTCCTAAATAAATATTTATAGTAATTAAATAAGCTTTAAAATTTCTATTTGTGTATTTATTGATAATATTATAATTTTATAATATAAATGAAAATAGTTGTTTGTATTGGATATACCAAGGATATTATGCTTACAGAAATGTTATCTTGATTTATTTAAACGAGAAAAGTTGGATTGCATTTTAATGATTTGTAGTGAAGTTACAATATTATTTAAAATGTAATACCATACTTAGTCAATGACCTGCCTAATGTCTATATAAAATTTGCTGTTTTACGTGTTTTAATTACATAAATTATCGTCAAAGGTAATTTTTTTTTTAAATGACTATAATAGCATAAGATAATTAATTAAATATTAAAAAAAAAATTGGATTTAGTATGCATTAAGTACCTATTATAAATTATCTATATTAGACTTAATGTACACATATTGTATTCATTATATTGTGTAATAGAAAAAACCAAGAATTTATTTTATGACTAATATTTTTAATTCAGAATAGTTAAACACATTATATTATACATTAATAATTAATATGTTTTTGTTATACAAATATTTATGATGTTTTGTTTACGAATTTAAAAGTTAAACTTTTAATTTCATACTTATATGTATACCTATATTTGTTAAGTTTTAATTATTCTAACACCTATTTAAAAACAAACTTCACTTGCTGTCATACATGTAAATTGTATTTATACTAATAAATGTGTGTAAAGATTTTTTTTCCAATATTAATTTGATAATTACTTCAACTTAAAATACGTATAATTGATTGCATGTGGTAAAAATATTTATTGTCTCTGTTCACAACAATACCTATTACTTTGAAAGTATGATTTCACATTAAATTATTTGGTGTTTTTTCATTTATGAGAATCTTACGACTGCCGTGAAACCTGTGATGTTGGAAATATTGATTGAAAAAATAAATTAATGAGAAATAAGTATTGACATACTTTATGCGAGTGTAATTTTAAACGTGACAAATGACAATAATGTATGTGCATATTATAAATATTATTCATATAACGTGTCTTGTCTTATATTCGTACTTATTTCTTTATACAGGTAAAAGATAATTACAATTTACGTATACTCATGGTAACCAGCTTAGGTCGTGTACTAAGACGCAAATACGTAATATGCAATAATGCAATACGGTTTGATCGCTTTTATAGAACTTGTATTATATTGAAGTTTAAACTAGAATAAGGGTGGCGGCTAATGCAGGTGAAGTGATTGCAGCACCTCTTTGCATTTTTCCATCACTATATTACTATATATTACTATATATAAATAACATAACGCTTAATGTAGTCAGAATTTTCACGTTTGTGAGGAGCGATGAATGTATTAATTTTACAATGACTTTTATTGTGTGTGTGTGTGTTTTCATCAATGATGACAACGTCTTTAGGTGTAGTATTGTATTAAACATATTTAAATTTTATATTTTTATATTTTTCCTGGTAGATAAGTTGTTTTTTATTTTATATTTTTAACTACTTAGTACTTTTTAAAATAAACCCAAATAAAATTAAGGAAAAACGATCAATTTTAAGTAAAAATTGGTTTTGTTTTATTGTTACAATTTAAAAACAAATGACTGTAAAGAATTGAAGTTTTAAACAAATTAATTTTGTATTTGCATTTTTTAAAAAAATTCATGATTTTAAAAATATTATATTATCATTGGTGTTATTATTAATTAAATTAAATTCATGAATTTTTGTTGTAGAAACCTGAAAACTTCAAAAATACATTACTAGGTATGTTGCAAATATTAAGAGCCCTTGTTGGGGCTAAATTTATCAATTTATAAATTATGAAAGCGAAGTGCATATACCTCGTAGATATACACTTTGGATTTACACTATTTACAGTAAGTTAGCATCAAATTTTATACTAAATAAAAATTGAATTAATTCGAAAAATAGTTATAGATTCCAACAGAAAATCAACTCGTTAGGTAATTTACATAATATATTATGTGACTATAAATAATTACTAATAACATAATATACACGTTATAATGTAATAATTATAATTTATATTATATTGTTAATGTACAATGTTCATCGCGTTAGTCGTTAAATGCTAACATTAGAAAATTATACAGTATATACTGTATACGTACTATGTAGGTATACTGTACAGTGTATCGTACATTGATATTCTCTACTGATTATATTTTATTTTTAATGAATACCTACCTACAAATATTTTAAATATTTTCAATGTTCTTAAATAAATGATGAAGAAGGTGGGGTGGAACCGCTTAACTGATATTTAGTATTAATTTATATTTATTTTTTTGACTTATTAGTTATTATCATTGTAGACAGCTTGTATAATGCTTGATATAATTTTTTTATTAATCATACGCTAGTGTATAGCAGACGTTTTTGTTGCACACAGTAGATGGCTTCAAATTAACAGTAATCAAATAAAAAGTATAAGCAATACTCCTCTAAATTATATCATTAAATAATTTGTACTTATTTTTTTGTAATTTGAAAGTTTTATTTTACATCAAATAAAAAGAAGTGTAAACATTTTTAATTATAGTATAATAGTAAAAAAAAAAAAAAAAAAAAATAAATAGTGATTATTCATATTTGATGATAAAAGAAATTTGAGCGGGAATTTATTACGAATGAGGTTAATAGTATGAATTATGATCATGGATAAATAAACATAATAATTTTTTTTCTTTCTAAACTCAATGTTCAGAAAACATTATCATATAGTTTTGCTTCTGGTATGAAATTATGGAATTACCCCGCTTTTCACTACTAACCAAACTCGACCAGTACTGTATGTAATAATATAAATGATAAATAAATTGTAAAATTTAAAAAAAAATTTCTTAGTTAACTTTATAGAATAATTAATTACTAATGAGTAATGATTAATGGACAATGTACGGCGATTTTAAAGACATATATTATGTAAGTAATAATTCTTATAATTATCCCAGTAATATGTAAATTGATCAATAATTTATTGTTTTTAAATGTAATTAATTGTTATGTACAAGAATCTAATAATTCGAAATATTTTCAATAGTTATCATTAAAAAAGATTATTACAATATTACAATATTATAATTTTTAAATATAATAAAGATGTATTTGGCAAAAGAGAAAATTGTAATGAACATCGGAGCTGACGCATATTTTGTGCTAAAACTTGCCTCGTAGGATAAACTATAATAATTATTAACCATATTTTGATGTATTTATCGAAAGATTACAAATTTATAAAGATCGCATTGGATTCTGATTTTATAACTAAGCATTTTCTGAATAATGTTTTAATAATCACTCATTTACACATATTTGAGTATTTTGAAATTCTGATATTATTAAAATTAAATTTAAAAATATGAATTCATTGCAATATAAATTCATTTTTCTCTTTTAAATAATAATAATAATAATAAAAAATTATCAAACTCCTACTATTCTATAGTGACATAAGTTTTTTTCTGAAAAAAAGTTTTTGATCGATGAGATGCTTTGATTTTTTTTTTTTGTATGGCATAAAGCTTAACATAACTAGAAATTGTTTGAATTTTTACTCCTTGATAAATAGCCATCTCTAACATCCTTAAGTATAGATATTACTATTTTTATTTTTTAATGAAGTCGTTAATTGAAATACGAAAATTATTCATAAACAATAATCACAAGTATAAAGTAAATATAATTAAATTTTATAGACGAGCAGTAACTAATATGTTAATCTAAAATATTAATAACCGTACAAAATAATTGATATACAAAATACATAAGTATTTATTATTTAAATATCCAATTTTATGTTAAAAAAAACTGTCTAGTGAGATGGACGAATTGAGTGTGTGTCAACGGGGATGTATTTAAATAAAATAAAACAATGATAAATTATTGGGAAACGATTTTGAGTATACAGTGGCGTATTTGTGAGGCGTATTTCAAAATTAATTAATTATAATTATTAATAATATATAATAATTAAAATAAAACAAAATAGTCTAGTAATAGAAATTCAAGTTTTAAAATACTTAAATATATATTGTGTAGAAATCGTAAAAACAAGAAAAAATAGTATTAACGCTCAACATTTTTAATTACAATATCTTATAATTTTAAATGAAAATAAATGAAATAAATATATTTTTTTATACGGAAAATCAATCGTTATTTCAGAAAACATTAACATTTAAAAAAATATTTATTTTCCATAATTTTAGGTAATTATAAAACATTTGTGTAAAAAATAAAATTTTTCATCGTTATTATTCTTTATATTTTTATTTTTTTGATAAAAAAATTCATTTTTAATTTTATATTCTGAAGTAGAATATTATTCAAAGTATTTCAATTAATTAAAGTCAAATTTCGGACAATTAATTGGTTAATTATAACTTTTAAGTAATTAAAGAATAAACAAGTGGAGTAGTGGATAAAAATTTTGAAGGATACCACTCAACTTTGCTTAAATAAATTTTGAATACTTATAATTAATTCATAAAATACTGGTTAAAAAATCGATTTTTATTTAAGTATCGAAGCAGGTATTGTGAAAAATATACCACTTAAAAAAAAAGAAAGAATCAAAAATAAATATTGTCATTAAAATCTTTCAAATAGGTGGGTGAGTAGATTACCTAAGGATTAAAAATTAATTTTTCTTAAGTAGTTTATATTGTAATTAAAATATCTTAAAAATATATAAATACATTTTTGTTTTATGAACCATTTTAAATATCAAATTTGGACGAAATGAGATGTTTAAACAAAGAATAATGTTTTTAGTCGTTTTTTTGTAATTTAAAAATACTATTTTTGGGTACATACTTGAAAATTTTAACGTATATTATTATTGTTATATGTATATACATACATAATGACATTTTCAAATGCAGTGTTTTTGGCAAAAATTAATTCAATCTACTGTTTTACTTACAGTAAAATAAATTGTTTTAATAGCAATATATATATTTATATATATCATACATTATACCTACCTAACAGAGGCTGACAGAAAATCTTCGTTCAAAATAGTGTTTAGTATGCAATGATTATATCATTGAATTTAAATTGAATACATTCATTACAGCGACTTAATCTTCAATGACAAAGTCTACTCGACAATAACCTACAACTGTACAGTAAAGCGGTTATCTACTTATGAGTACATTCTCCCTTTTTTGAGTTGATATCCATAATTTATTATTTCGTTCATATCATAAGATAATAATTAGTATGTACATAATCGTAATAATGTACGAGTCACGTACACAAGAACCGTAAAAAATAACACAATAATTTTGTCCATCAGACTTTTTTTTTCGTTTGACTTTATTAAATTATTTGGCCCCACTAAAATTTAACAATTCCGGAGAAAAGCCATAATTACGGTGTACTGCAACCATCCAGCCGTGTGAAAACATAATCATTTTATATAGGCTGTCTGGTCGTAAAACTAAATTAATCCCATCATCTCATAATGTACACGGTTGTTTACATGCTGTGCAATATATATAAATATATATATAATCTATTTTCTCATATATACGGTACCCATATATAGCATCACATTTAATCGCCATTTTAAACCCTTAGTTTCGGTATTTTTGATGCCTTTCGTTATATTAATAAGACATTAAATTGTGCTAATCATTTGACCTGTTATGTGATTAGTATATATATATATACATACGTAAATATTTGTTTAATATTTTTATCACAACATCGAAGTTGACCCATGGTATAGCTGCAAGTACTCGTAAAGTACGTATATTTAATGAAATAACATTATGCGGGACAAACTCGTGTTGGGTCCCAAATTTCAAAAATAGCATGAGCTGGGTTCCAATATATTTTATAGAGTATATGAGTTGGGACTGGCCTATTTTCGTTACCCAGGTGACATCACGTGGAGGTTGGCTAAAATGTTACCCAAAAATTTTGTTTTTGTTACGTTAAGGTATATGGATATTAGATCAATTTTAGAAAATAAAAAATATTATATATTATTTAGTAATAAATATTTGTATTATTTTAAATCCCCATTAATAAATAATTTGTATGCTCTTCAGGTAATTATATAATATCTATAATAGTAATACTTATTATAAGATCATATTATTTTTCCAGGGGGAGGAGGGCAAGTGCCCCATCTTGCCCCACCTTCAATGGGCGCCCATGTACTGGCAAGTTACGTTGGACCCAATCCCAGTATAACCAATTAATACTGCGGACGCGATTCGAGTATTATCAATAATAATACCGCAGACTTAATTTGAGTATTTTCGAATAACACCGTGGACCCAACTTGTGTATTTTTTAAGGGATCAAATATCTCGGAACCCAACTCACGTTTTCCTATCATGTTTTATACACGTATAACGCTAAACGAGTTCTAAAAAACAAATTTGTTTTGAGTTCGACTTTTTCATTACTCTATATTCTTAATAAATTATATTAGAATCAAATATTAAATAAAAAATTGTCAAACCAAAAATTTGAGAGAGTTAATCTCAAGTAGAAATAGTTTATTTTATGAGTTGTAAGAATATAAAAGTAACTTGATCATACAAAAAAAAAAAAACTGATTCATTATTTTATTGTATCTAAAAATAATACTATAGTATAGTTCATTAAAATATCGTAATTTATTTTTAGTATTTATGTATAGACCATAATATTATTATGAAAAATTGATAAGTAAATATAATGTGAAGTATAAATAAGATTGGTAGATCACATAGCCTGATAGTCAGCCCATATATATTATGCATTTTTCTGAATTATTTTGCAAAATATTATTGAATACACTTTTTATTATCCTAAAGATCGTAATGTGGTAACTAACAGACTAATATAAAATTTTAACTTTATTTTCAAATTTGCATTTGAAATTGTTGAAATCAGCTTTAAATATTTAAGCGCTAACCACAAACTACCACACACTATATTATCACATTATGACTTCGTGCACCTGTATAGTGCATACTTATACTAAAGCTAAATCGCACTATTGTTTTGAACATTTTCAGGGACGTACGCAGAAAAATGTTTAGAGGGGGGGGGGGGGCGTGTTATTAAAAAGTAGAACTTAAATATAGGAAATACATAATAGGTTTAATTGAAAATTCTCCAAAACACAATAGATATATAATTTTATTTTATTTCTAAATTTTATTTAAGTATTTTTGATTTGAAGATTTTAATAGGTTGTTATATTGTCAGGAGTGAAGTTTTTCACCTATATAGGATTTTGGTCATTTCTCCAACATTTTTTAATACATTTTTATATACATCGAAATAATATTTATTATATTATAAAACTTTTTTAATAAATTAATATTTTAATAAATACTTGCAATACACATAGCTTTTTCAGAAAAAAATGTTTATATAATATGTAAGAAGTATAAACTATACATTTTGGTATTCGATATGTTATAATAATAACATTTAAATTGACAGTATTATAATTTATAATATTGAGTGTAGGATGTAGGTATTATTAATAATTTCAAATTTGCTTCACCTGGTCGGCTACTTATTAAGCAACTTGTTAATACATAATTTCTCGCTACGACTATTCCAAAATATGATACACCACGGCGCCATAATAACTATCATAAAATTCTTCCTGTACACTTACAAGACGTGCAAGTTTTTAACCGGTTCATTTCCTCGACTACAGCATTTCGCTATTCTAATTAACTATGCTGTAATTGTTTTTACTGCGATTTTATTCCCTTGCGGACAAACTATATCATATATAATATTCCACACACACACACACACACACACACATATATATATATATATATACTAAAAGTATATCAGTAGTTAGGTAGAGTAATTAATATGCAGAGTAATTTACTAAGTCCTTAGTGATTATCAGAAGAAAGTGTTTTTCTTTGATAATACATTTATTCAAACTCTGATTTTTGGAAATTATAAATTAAATATCATATTTTCAAATTATTGAGATTCTCTATAATACTTAAGAACTGTTTTAATGGAAATGGAAACTTTTATTTTTCAAATAAGAACCCCTACTTCATTTTTTTCTACTATAGATTATAAAGATGACATATATTTTGAACGAGTAGTATTTCAATCATTAAAATGTTTGTACTAAGAACAATAGTTTTTAAAAATCGTTTCACTCAATTATAAAATAGATTTAATATTGTATCTGTATGATTATTATACTTGGACTACTTTTAAGAATTAAATTCCAATAAATTAATATTAATTAATAAAATATTCAAATCACTATAGCCTCCATACCTTCTAAACTCATCATCATGGAATTTTTATCTTTATTATATTATGTTAATTAACTTAAAAATATTATTCATGATTTTTTTTTTCAATAGATATGACAAAATTTTCAGAAAAAAACAACCATTGAATAATTTATAGTATATGAAGGTTCTCGTTTGATAAAAATAAGTCTGTATCTCTATATAGGACATTTCTTAAGTAGTACAAAACATTTCAATAACTTGAAAATATAAACTTTAATAATTACATTTAAAAATTCTAAAAATCAGATTTTGAATAACTGTATTATTGAAGGAAAAGATGAGGTTATCATAGTTGATGAATCGCTTAGAATGATATATTTTGTATTACTATAGTACTATAAATATTTATTTAGTTGGTGACTGTGTTATCTAATTATTTTTGTTTGTTATTATGTAAATTATGGAAATAATCAATTATTAAAGACATTCATTTTGAAAATTTGGTGAAATTCATTTAAAATATATCGTAATATGTAATTTTCATCAGGCATTAAGCACGGAAATAACTATTATAATTGATGGTGATATATTTAAGTAGATGTAGTTGAAAGTCTTGTTAACTGGTGGGGTAAATGGAAGTAAGTCTACTCACTAAATCATAATACCACATTAAAAAAAAAATAGCATATATTATTTAATATACATGTAGATTGTAGATATAAATATATTATATCAAAAATTATATGTGATTCATTTGTAATTAATTACCAAATCATATTTATTTTGATATAATTTTATGATTAGGTTTATAACTTTTTTTTTAGTATTAAATTGATTTTATCACACGTATTTCAATAGAAAAAGTAAATTATACTTAAATAAATATATTCTGATTAAATCATTTAAAATTAATTTAATTTTAGGAAAAAATGATTGGCTTACGGCTATTAACTTTTATCCGCCTCAGTTTAGTATCATTAATTTATAATCAATAAATAGTAGTTTATATAGCAATAGAGATTGAAGACTAAAAGCCAACTTTTTTCTATAATTTGTCAAATAAATAAAGTATGAAATGTACCAAAAAAAAATATAAAAAATAATATAAATATATGTAAAATAAATTAATTTCTAAGAATAATTACTATGAATTTAAACAATATTAAATACATAATGATTATATTTTCACAATCCTCGAGCGTGTTTACATACTATTCTCCTGCGATCTAACATCAAAACGCGCGTATACAAACTAAAAATGTACCTACAATATAATTTTTCCCTTATTCGCCGTTATAGCGTATTTGCTCTTCTATTCTCGAGACGGTTTTTGTAGTAAATCACATTTATAATAATAATAATAACACGCGTGGGCATAATATCATTAAGGGTGAAATCGCGCGTATAATTCCATCACGGTAGGCCAAGGGAACACAATTGGATATTTACACTATCTTTCTTTCTCTCTCTCACATACGCACATAATATATAACATACATTACTTTACATAATACATAGTTAAAACTTGCCGTATGTTTATATATATATTTATATAACTTTATTAATTCAGCAGGAATACAACTCGAGTTAGTCACGACTTTTAAAGGGTTTGACCTTTAAAACAACTCGCGTCGTTCTATACGGACCGTGACGATATTTCGCAAAGGTCGAACTTTTGTCGACATCGTCGTCCGTCATCGTGGCGTGGATGTGTAGTAATTTTCCGTGTAATAAAATAATAAATTGATAACATTATGAATAGTGTACATATCAGTGCAAACGCGTGTGTTGCATGGTACCTTTATATAGTGTACGAATATTAATAATATTAATAAGTGTCCTATACACTGCTGTGGCCCAAGTTCGGTTCCCCAGAGATGGAAAAATACCATAAACGCATAGAAAATTGTTGCCTATAATTCATATTCGTTAATATGGTTGTACACCGTATAGCTGCGTAGGTTTTTCTTCTGGTAACCTATTCGAGTTTGGACAGTGGCAAACAATTTTTACCGCAGTTTTTAATTATCCTGTGAGGCGTTAATTTTATAATATAATATGTGTATTGTGTATGCCGTATGCGATGTAGTGGCATCACATGAGTCCGGTGGTGATCTTATTTGTACGTCTGGTTTTTTGTTGTTTTTTTAATTTGTTATCGGTGGCAGAAATTCCGATAAGAGACCCGTATTCTGTTTGTTGTTGTCGTCGCTATCCGCCTCCCGGAAGGGGACCCGTTTAGCTAAACGCATAGTTCTATAGACTATAATATAATATGCGATGTTAAATCACTTACATCTGCTATAATATACAACGCGTAGGATATTCACTATTCGGAGGCAATATAATATTATATAAATATAACAATATAATAAAATATGTTCACGCCTGGTTAATCTAAATTAGTGAGTGTTTGCTGGAAAAAAATGTAGTCATGTGTGTTACTCGTTGATAGGCCATGAGAACGTATTTGTCTTGTACTAGATAAATTCTAAATTCAATTATACAATAACATATACAGGCGTTTGTGGGGCGTCGGTGGAAGCCGCCGCAGCTGTGATGATAACGTCAGACTACTCAAGCAGATACGTGTGTTAATGAAAAGTATTTTATAATAATCCACTCACGGCAGTCAGGGTGCTCTTGTTACGACAAAGGCAGTGATGACTAAAACAAAATAAGCAATAACATCAAAGGTATATGGTTACGCATGTCCGAGGGTGTCATTTGGGGTATCGCAGAGTTAGGGTATACATGAATACTGAATAGTCTCTTTTTACCCATATAATATATAATCGAGAAATCACCTATTTTCATTAAAAGTATACCTTTTCCACTTACTTAATTTTCTATCAAATCATAAATTGTAGATTCCCTTTTCCATTATATGGAAAAACATAGAATGGCGTTAGATTTTTTTTTTATTATATAAAAGATTCATAAAATACAGTAAGTTAAATAAGCGTATATAGGTACCGCTTACAAATTATAAAATATTATAATATTATGTTTATGTGAAATAAAAATAAATTTTTTTTTTACATTGAAAACCATAATGTAGGTTTTTAGTTATTTTGAACATTATTTTATCATTATATGGTTTACAGAAAAATAATTTATGCGCTTACGTAATTTTCACAAATTTTATTGACGTTTGAATTTATTGTTTGTATTGACAAAGTGATAATGTATTTTTAATATTTTTAATTGTGGTAAGAAAATTTTACAAATTATGAGAAATCTAAACCTTATTATATTCAATTGTTAATATTTATTAGTGCTGCTAGTTTTAATTGTAAGACTTTTAAGGTAAGACTCAATTATTAAGATATAATATATCACTCAAACTTATAATTGTCTCGAATTGGCAACAAACGAGTTTTGTTTTTGAAATTCTTCAATAATATTCACCAGTATGGTAATATGTGTTGTATATGATATATTATATTATTGTATAATATAAAAAAAAAACTCGATTGACGTAACTGTAATGCTCAATATACCTATCAACACTTATAAATCAAAACCAGTTGTTTAGAGAAGACCGTGTTTAATGAAAGCAGCACATTTGAACCTTCTTCCAATGTAAATTAAAATAAATCGTACATAAACGTAAACAAGACGAACAAGAAACGAAAAAAAAACAGTAAAAACTTTTCTGCTGTGATAGTCCTATATGTATATATTATATATACGTACAGCATATAAATCATTGTGGCATATATAAATGTTAGCATACCGTAAATAGTATGAGGGGAGAGAAAAATCTAATTACGTTAATGTTTGAATGAAAACGAGTCAGGAGAAAGAGCAAAGTTTTCATTGTTTTGTCATAGTTTGTAAACCTAATTATCAAATATGAATGCCTTATGTAAAGAAGTAGGATCGTTATTACATTACCGCGCGCGTGCGTTGAAGTTATTCGATTTGGAAATATACCAAAGCTCATAGATTCAAAATTTTCGTTATACCTTTATATATGCCAATAACAAAAAACGAAAATAAAATCGACAAATTTTTACTAGAAATAATAAACATATATCTATATTTTAACGTTTGTGATTCGTTTTATGCTTTAAGGACGTTTGAGACTTGACTATAATGTGATAATTATTGTCTTTGACGTGTCTCGTATCTTTATCGTAGAGTTAATAAAAAATAATAAAATCTTGTATATGATTAAAAATGTATAATTATATAACACCTAGTATTATTCAAAAAACTCCAATATAAGCTTGATAAGTACAAAATATGAATTATAATATAACCTCCAACGCGGTAAAATATTGAAAATATATATGATAATTCAACAAATGTTGAAATTTGATTCCAATTTCTTTTTCAAAATAAGAATTGATATAGCTTTAATATTTGTTTTGATACATAATTGACATTTTTTAACGTTATTTGTGTATTCTGAAAAATCATATTTTAACACATGGAAGGTTTTTGTGTCAACGATGATAATAAACATGATTGTACGTATATGACATATCTATAGTATATTAATATAGCACATATTATATACATTAATAATTTAATAATGATCATGGACAAAATAACTGTTAAATTATATCAACCATGTGGAATCTAAGCTTTAAAGTGTAGTATTTAATATTTAAAATATTTTTAATTTACAATTATCAACTATTATTATTAGTTTATATTACATTTTTTGTCTCTAAATCTTGATTTATAAATCCATTATTATAAATATACCACGAACAAAATTTTTGTGATACTTTATTTCACCTATTATAAAAGTACAAAAATAATAAATTACAATTGACAATATTAAAATGCTCATAACACCATGATAATACGTGTGCATATATTTGTATGATATTTATGTAATATTATGTTTATTAATATATATTTATAACTGATACATTTGTTTTGGTTTGTACATTAGATCTTAAATATAATCTTATGGCGTTTGATTTATAAAAAAAATATTCAGATTGATTTTTCTTCGCAAAGGCGTCGATGATTTAAATTAATCGGAGATTGGAGCGTTCAATGTGTACAGTAAATTTATATAGCACCCATAGAATTGTTCGTAATACATTTTGTGTTAGTTATAATTTTGTAATTTGTAGAATGAGTTCCAGAAATAGTAAAAAATAAATATTCATTAGTCCTATCTTATGAATGCGTGGTTGCTTAATTCCGACTCGAATCTGTATAAGACCTTTAAGAATCTATTTCTGCAGACTTAACAGTGCTTTTAATGATATTATTTTATACATATTAATTGTACATCCTGTACTCATATCTGGTGTTAAAATGATCAAATAAAAATCATATCTTCGTCGAGTAAAACTCGTGAACTTGTGGTGTATAAACTATAAAGTACTCATAATTATATATTCGCAACACATACGTATTGTAAGCTATACAATTACATTATTATATGCTAATATTACTACAAAGATACAAATTTAAACGCGTATTTTTTTTTCTTGGCTATATTTAACTATTATTCATTATTGTGTTACAAATTGTTATCAGGAACTTTTTTTTTTCAAACATACACCTTGCATTAATTTTTTTTTTTACATAGTATCGAATTTATACATCAGTTTTATAATTACTATAATAATATTATATTTAGTATCAAAGCAGTATAATGTGTTACATGAGAATATAATTGTATTGGTTATTGTATATCAAGTAGTAATAATTTAACAATTTATTTTTAAATTGTTGCAGGCGTTGTAGCGCTAAATTTCAGAAATTTTCAATATATATTAATTTTAAATAAATAATTTAAAAATCAAATCTATAAACACTTAAACTTTTGATTCACAGCTTACAATAATTTCCTGAATTTTTAAGTACATCTAATAGAAAGCCACATATTAGTACTAATGGTTGGAATGTTTAATGTATTTAATTATTTTAAAAATTTATTTTTAAAGTTTTATGCTCATTTTAAACATTTTTAAATTGAAAGTGTCCATTTTATTCACTACTGCTGTAAAGCATTTAAAATAAAAAAGAATGTATATAAAAATTAAAATATTCTATCTACCTATTTTTAGTGATATTTTAAATTACATTTTATAAATTATAATATACACCTGCATTGAATATTTCAAAACAATTTCTTATTATTTTTAATTTAATTTACTTAAACGGTATATAATATTATTACATCTTGAAATGTTTTTGTTAAATTTGAGGTAAAGCTAGTAAATCTTGTATTTTTTTTTTATTTTTATTTCATATTTATAAATCTCTTGCACGGGCTAAATGAGTACAATATTACCTATAGAAACATATTTAATTACAATATTGTAACATAAAATATTTATGATAACTTAAATGTCTTTAAAATCACACAAGTACATTTTTAAACATTTTTAAAGCTCGAAAATTGACTTGAAGAATTGTTGTATAGCCGTCTAAATCGATAAAGTATTATGTTTATATATATGTATATATATATTGCTTGTATATACCTATATCGCTATTTTAAAAATGACCATCGCCATCATAGCGGACAAAAAGAGACAACGACGGAACAACCGACACAGTGCAGCGTGGGCGATATGCTTCCGATTTGACCGCCACTCGTCCACACATCCCATCCATCACCCGCCGACCGTTCTTCATCACCCACAATTATTCGTCCCTTTGAACTTAGTCGCGTGTGTACGCTATCGGTACGCGTACGCACGCGTGTCCTATCACAATGCCAAAGGGGGCGTCACCGCTGTCGATGCTATATAAACAGCCAGCGTCTCGCCGAAATCGTACATTAACATTCGACGGATGTACCCGCGCGGATCAACGCAGCCACTTCACGATTCACACGAACGAGGAGGACGTATACACGCGACCGTCGTAAGTACTCGAAAATCGTAAACACCTTTGTCTATATCTTTAACAGGTAATGTGCGTATAGCTGCAATTAATTAGCTTAATATAGGTATTATGCCATTATGTTAGCGTAAAAATGTAGGTAGAAAGCAATGAATATCGCGAGTAATTTCCCGAAAGGCAGAGCTAATAATTAGTGAAATTTTTTTTCTTTCGGAATTTTATTATCCTCAAAAAGAGGGTACGATTTATCGATAATGACTTTTCATTATTTTTAATTATTTGTTAGACAAACTCGTGTCGTCTGCGAATAACCAACAATCAATAAGATTAACAGCCAGTGAGCAAGACATTACATTTTTATTTTTACTTTCTCGAATAATATACAAGACGCACCGTCTAAATGTCTACGGTATTGTATGTTAGGACATCCCCGAAATCACCAGGTGCGAGTTTTTTTTTTAAACTAAATCGTCTGGATTGTGTATTTGTATAGTACTTTTATGAGGAGCCGGCGGTAGTGGCTGGCGCAATAAATTATAATAATGTATATACAATTGATTTTACGGAACGTGATTAAGTGTTCATTTTTATTTTAAATCATTAATGTAATAACAATACACTGACAATATAGATATAATTTAATTGCGTTTGGTTTCGTGTATTAAAATATAATATACCTATATATTAGGTACTATCCGTGGTGTAAAAATGGTACGGCCCATGTCAGAGGAGAAACTGTGTTGAGAGTAAAATCGCATTTCAAAAGTTTGATACTGTACCATTCTTCCATTTATTTATTGACATCATGTTAATACATTTTTTAATAACTCATGTTCATGAATAGTTTTATTATTCAAACTATTCAATTTCCTCATTTTTCTTACAAAAGCATTTAATATGTGTGATTTACAAAATTTAAGTGACAAAATAGCTTTTGATTTTTTTTCTTAAATATTGTGTTAAAATTATATTAGACACGCTTATAAAATACATTTAATACTATTATATTATTATTTTGATAAACGTGTTCAGTATTTAATATTTAACTATTTTTTTCAAATTATTATTCTAATATTATATTATAATAATACTATGCTTATAATAGTAGTATTATAAACTTTTTATTCATACTTTTCACAGTATACAAGTTAAAAATATTATAAAATATTCGTTATACGAATGTATAATAGTAAAGCACCTTAAATGGTTTTAATTTATTCGAATTTAATATTTCATTTAAATGAGACTGTTAAAGTATGCATGTTAAGTAAAATATTGTCAAGTGATATGTTTTAATAATTGTATAATATAGTATACTAGTTTATCTAACGTAAATAACGACAGAGATAGATGTTTTTCACTTCCTTTTTATGTAGACTTTTTTTGAAACTTGATATTTTAAAAAGTAATTCCACTTTGATGCATTTATTTGAGCACTTTTTTTACGCCTGTTAAAAAAAAACTACGAAATAAAAGAAATCTTCATTAACTCCAGTATAAAATGATTCTTTGTATTTAAATCTCAGCGGAAGACAATGGTAGTATTATATTATTATTTGATGCCACACAGATACTACCCGATGTAGTACTACTCGTTACATTTCTCTCTTATTTATTTATATAACGTAGTACTTAGATTAATACATTTATTTTACGATCCACGATTTGCGCGATACGTACAATTATAATACTATATGTAAACATTACAATTATTTAATAATTAATAATGTATGTATTAAGTATACGTAATACATCATACTTATACTAATTATTATTTAACGATTCCATACCAGACGATACACCAATGTATCACCATATATGTGTTTGACCTACAACCTACTGTATAAAATTTAAAATTTACCTTTAATATTAAAAGTATGTCATTAATGTCAGTTTTTTATTTTAATTATAAAATATTTTTATACGTTTGCTCTTTAACTATTGATTATCTCAGATTTTAAAGAAATACAAAACCTTATGTTATTATTTTGAGTTAACGACCAAACATTAAATTGTTTGTATTGTCGACTACAATATAAAAACCACGATTTTCCAATACAGTAGTAATAATAATTAAAATTTGCATTTAAATAAAACTAATTAGAAAAATTAAAAAGTCACCGACGGGGCGTGAAACGCCCTGTATATTTTAACGCACGGGCGTATCGCCGCCGTCATCGTGGCGTTCAATTCAGTACATAACAATAACGTTTCTTCGGTGCTGCGAGGGGCAGCTGTAAATTGTAATATTATATCACACGCCTTCGACTCTTTGACATTTCGGAAATCACACCCCTCCGTCGTTAATTCCATGGTATAAATTACCTACGCACTAAAATAATGATAGTATATATTGTACCTATATAATAATAATAATAATATTTCATTTCGCCGGCCGATTGCAGCAGTATATGTCACCGGCAGCGCTCTTATTTTTTGATATTATGTACATGCAGATAAGCGCTGCCGCGAGCAGCGCGGATAGAATAAGGGTTGTAGTAAAGAGCTTTTAGGCGAGTATAACCCGCTCGGCCACTCCAAGTCCTCTTTTCATTAAGTCGTCGCATGTGCCTCGCCCACTCCATTTACGGGGTTTGTTCTTTTTACTTTTTAAAGAGCGCATATTTTTTTATTATTAAATAACGCCGCTTTCATTACACTGTCTTTTTACACGCACCACATTTACCCGCACTCTCGAGGCTTTCATAGAAATAATAAACCGTTACACGCTGCTGCAGTATATATATGAACTTTTTCCAATATTTTATGCGTATAGATATTTGCCGTGTATTCACAAACGGATTACAGCTGCGGATGGAATACAATATAATATTATACACTATGCGTAAACGGAAAGACGACAACAACGGCAGAAACGACGACCGTGACGTGACGACGATACATTTGCGTACATTAGATGCCGAAATAATTGACAATATCTTGTTCACACGCATACGTAGATTATATAAATCTGCCAATTAAACACAAATTATTAAAATAATAAAGTATGATAAATATACCGAAACGCAATAGATATTCAAAGTTACTCACTCAATTTGGATGTGATGTTCAAATTGGCGCCACCACAACCTCCTTGAGTGAGCGACTTGGGGATCTACATGTTCGTCGCCGATTGTAGAATGTAATACGCATATGGATTTATGTTGTTTGTCAGAATAACAATAATATATTATACAACATGGTATTATTATCTCATCGTTTAAACAATAACGCGGCGTGGATTTTATTTTCATTCGTTTCTTGATATATCATAATTTATTTATTCATCGTCAACTGCAATTGCAATGAGGCAATAAGATCTAATTTAAATAACGTGTAATTAAAACAATATATATAATGTTAGTAAAATTTCTTATGCGGAATCATTTACTATTCAGTAAATACGTTATGTCGCGTGTTATTACATGAATGCATTTACTGTAATGTATAATATTATTATTGTGTTAATGTTATGATTGAATATTTTTACTTTATTTTTTGTTTTAGTAAATTTCATATAATTTATTTATATCGATATCGCGATTTTGTATATCGTTAACGGTAATAAATTTATAGTCAACATATTAATATATTATATGTTTAGTAAAAATTGTTCACGCATTTTATAACTAGATTATTAAATACAATTTTGTAATTTTTTTATCACATATATTAATGTGAATCAACACCTTCATCAGTCAGTTTTAATAAAATACTTATTACTTAGTAATAAGTTAATTATATTTTAATTAATGTATTTTATAGATGTTAAACAAATATAAAATCCATTTACAGTTATTATTACCATATCATTTTATTATAGTAATAATAATAACATTAAATTGTGTAATGATTCTAATAATTATCAAAAAATATATATCTTCCATGTGTTTCCTCTCTTAGTTAGGCAAACCTATTTACTGATTGCATACATGAACAATGAACATGTGGACTCATTGAATTGTATCTGCAAAATATTTCTATATCGTTTCTCAGAGTATTTTGCTGATTAAAATTTTATCTTTTTGTTTTTTAATATTTTTGAATATTTTGTTTATTATATATATTCATTATTAATTGTATTTATTCTCGTAGAACAGCAGATTTAATTTGATACAAAGATGAAAATAACAATAAATCCGATTTAAATAAAATATAATGCTGACTCCAGTAACAAAATTTAGAGTTAAAAAAAATTATATTTCATAAACAGTAACTAAATGATTTTAAACAATAATCATTGCAAATTACACAAAGTTTGCAACTTGTTAAACAATAAATCGGATTTGAAAAGACTTAACGATTGTAAAACCGCATACCGAGTCACGTAAATCAGATTTCTATTTACAATTGAATCATTTATAGCTTAACACACGTTTGGTATAAAAGTATAAAATGATTTGATTTTTTTTTTTATGATTCTTTTACTTGTTTTTATAGAAATTTAGATAATATGTGAGCAAATATTTTTAATTGTTTTACTCCTGTAAAATTAGTTTATGTGATTTACAAAAGCTATTATATAACTTACATTATTAAATAGACGGTTAGTTATTATATATTTATTCTATATATTATAAAAATTAAATTAAATTATAATATTTACCCTGTTAACCGTATCACATTTAAAAATATAAAACCATGATAATACTAGGCATCATAATTCTTAAAAAATAAAATAATATATTTTTTGCAATTATTTAAATTTTAAAGCTTATTAAAAATAAATTAAATTTTATATTAAATTAATAACATGTAGGGCTTTTAGTTATATTTTCTAGAAATGTCGGAAGAATATATTATACGATATAATTAGTGTAACTATTATATTATAATCTTCGTTTATTGGTTGAAATACCACATGTACGAACTACAGATATGATAGTTATATTAATTATTATAATTTATTCACCTAACTTACCAAAAGATGACTTGACTACATCATAACAAAGATGAACAGTTTATCGTAAGTATATAAAAATATAAGTAAAATGATAATAGGTTTAGCGGTTTATCTCATACAAATTATAATTGTAGCTTTTCGGCATTATTGTTTATGCAAAAAAAAAATATGTACCTTTAATATAATAATATGCAATTAAAATTTCTAAATTACCTTTTTAAAGTTTTTTTCTTATCTGATCATTTTAAATTTAGTACTATGTGATAACTCAAATTAATCAGTAACAAAAATATCCAAAACTATGAAAAAACTGTCAAGTAAGAATAATAATTTATTAAGATTATATATTCTAATAAAAATTATAACATCATAATAAAGTCACGTAGATGAAATATAAAAATAATTGAAAATATACATAATACATGATACAAATATTATGTTTTAAAAAACTCATGGATTAAAAAAAAATAATGAATTTTATGTTTACATTAAAATACGTATGTCAGTGGCTTGATACTATATTAGTAGTAACTTTTTAGTTTTTAATGGTTTTGTTATAATATTTTACAGCTAACAATTTAACGTATATTGTATATTATAATCAATTATTCTTAAATTTCAATAAAATATAATAATATACCTAATACTATTAAGCATTGAAAAATAACTTAAATCTTGTGATTTTTTAATTACGCATTATATGGATACCAATATAAATGGGTAATATTTAATTTAAAATTAGTAATAATGATATTAATTTTAGACCGTAAAGCGATTATTATAGTTGAATAAATTAATAAATATCTCGACATTATTTTGTATTGATCTGTTTTCAGTTTTATGAACACATATCTATTAAATATCAATTTGTTTATAATAACATTAAAATATAAATATGATGAAAGTCCAAAGCACTCAAATAATGTAGTCTTAAAATGTACAGCGAGACTATAATATATAATAAACATTTTATTGAAAAATAATATTTGATAATAAATATGGAACTGGAAGATAATATTTTCATAAAAACATGTAAATCATCTGAGTATGCGTTTCTAGTTTCTACACATATTTATGAATTTCCAATTAAAATTAAAAATAAATTATACACTAAAATTATATTATATTAATATAAGTCAATAAGGGTTGACTCAATAGTAAATGACTGGAGTATTTATGAGGTAACCGCTATTATATTGACTTATAGTATTTTTAACACTAATATAAATGCTAAATATTTATAAATAATTAACTACTGGTTTGAAATTCGATCATTATACTTGTACATTGAAATTCGTTAACAAAAAAATATTCTGCTAAGAAAATGAAAAAAATAGCTGTTGCCATTAAAAAAAGTAAAAAAATTATAAAATTAAACGATGAAAAATATAATTTAATTTTTTTTCAAAAATATTGTTTTATAAATAGCTATTTAAAAAAATATTAAAAATGTCAATAAAGTGAATTTAGTTTTGGGACTTTTACACCTCTTACAAAGATAAAATATGTAATATTATTATTATTATTATCGGAGGGGTCAATTTTTACAGCATGTTCAATTTATAATTTTTATTTTGTATCTTACACTTTCTTGTATATGTTTTATTCATATATATATAAATAGATAATATGATACGTATGTGTGATCTGGAGATGAAAAATGAATAATACTATTCGTGGAAAAATCCCTTCTATCCATCGTGCATATGGTGGTAGATGTACCTATCATACGTATGTAAAATATTTTAAACTGTAGACTCTCGCGTTAAATATTTTCTCATTTTCTATTAACTTATACAACATTATAGCAACTTCAACTCAACCTAGTTTATCAATGTATAAAAAATTTATATTTTTTAATCAATTTGACTGTAATCTTTTTCATTACTGGTTTACTACTACTCTCATATTTTTTATTTAATTACAAAACTATACATAAGTATGCATTACCTAATATAATATATATATTTATTTAACATTTATATAATATAAGTACACAAGAATGAAGCATTTTTATACTGTACAGAACTCATTTTAAATTACTTGAATGTATAAATATCTCAAAATTAATTGTAGCCTTATGACTATAGTTTATGATTTATTAGTTTAACGTATAATGTATGGAAAAATGTATTAAGTGTTCATAATCTGCGTCCGTGATTTACTAATCACGCATATCCAGAATCCATATCTTTTAATTAAATGCATTTTTTTTTTGAATTTAATAATTATATAAACATAATATATCATGTAAGTACTATAGTATTTAGATATCTTAAATCATTTTACATAGATGATTGATTTTCTATTTTAATTAGCTGCTTGCTTCAAAAATAGAAGTATAAAAATAAAAAACTTTATTTTCTGTTTTAAAATAAACAAAATACTCTTTATTTGGTGAAAATATAACAAATAATACACGCAAAATATACATTTATGAATCGTGTTTAAGTTTAATATATTTATAATGGTAATCCGATATATGCGTTATTTTCAATTATATTTTCAACCAATTTTTCGTTATATATATAATATATATGAATGTTCCATCATACACTATACGTACGTTTTTATTACATAAAAATAATACGTAAATGTAAACTAATACTATGAATTCCATATCATGCGTTTGAGCACCAATAATATAATATTAATAATCAGTATTAGCAATACGTTATCTGAACAAATATGGGGCGTGATACACGATATATAATGCAATATGCAGTTCCGGTAATAAATAACAATAATTATAATTGGTACCGCAATGAATTTTTTTCTCAATTCATAGAAAAGTTTAAAAAATTAAACTAATAAATTAGTGAGGTCGGACTTGAACAGATCGTTGAAATTGTGGTCCAAACTTACCAAATATATCAAACTTGCGTTCCAGGAAGTTGACAGAAACTTTATGAACATACTCGTGTCTTTTGAAATGCGAGTGTTTAGAGTAGTTTTAATGCGTAGGTACGCATAATTATGTAGCGTGTTCTGTATACCTACTTGTGTTTATGTCTCAGGTTTTAGAGCGTTAAAGATATCGTGTATATGTTAAAAAGAAAACAATTTCAAATCCAATTTCAAGAAAAACAGTATTAAAGAAACCCCAAATTTTAAATCAAAATATTTATTTATTTTTTTGTATCTACATTGTCGTATTCTTGTTGTTTTTTGTAGTGAATGAAGATCACAAACGATAATACTTCAACGTTGTTTCCATAAACATCCGTCACTATGTTAAGTGTTGCTAACGTTTCAGACCTAGATCGATACTTCAAAGCTTGCTTCTTCTTAATATGCACTCATGTTTTATCCTTATCTATTTATTTCGATAATTCAATTTTGTGCAGCAGCAATACAGCCAACTATAATAAAATATTGAATTTAGTCATTTTCATTTTTTTAAATGAGGATATGCATTGAAGTATGACCATTGGTCATTACCCAGTGCTCAGTACTAGGTTCGTAGCTAGAAATTTCATCAGGAGAAAGAGTGAGCAACGGATAATCAAGATAATATGTTTAATATGTAGAGCATTTGTGTGCATTTCTTTCCGAAATTAAAATTTAATATATTTGTTAGCTATATGAACAGGGATGAGCAGTTATCAATAACCTATATTTTATTATTTTAATCGTTGATAACATATGTTACACGTTTATATTTTCTGAAATAATACTAGGTACTCTTATATATAATTGACAATAGTTGTGTACATATAACCTATACATCTACCTAAATATATATGTCTTTATTGGTATTTCTTTTTACCAAAATATAATTTTTTCAATCATTGTGCATTGGTATGTCGTCTATTTTATAATAATCATTCCCCGCGCAGTTTGTCTATATTTGGTGTTTAAAGGTCTCAAACCGCTGCCAGAATACCTGAAACCGATAAAGGTGTTCGATTTTCTCGACGAGCTGGATGGTGTAGACGCGGCGATTGTCTTTGACCACAACAGAAAAACCTACACATTCAGCGGCACCAAGTACTAGAGGTGTAAAGATGAAATGGACCGGATTGTAGAGTTGGACTACCCATGGGACATATCCATAATAGTGGAGTGTAGAATATAACGTAGACGCGGCGTTCCAGAGACATGACGGTGAGTGGAATCGATAATTTTTAAATTACTTCTACGTTTCGCAACATAATTATTTTTACCTTTTACTTCAGGGTTAGTGAAATGCAAGCTCTATAACCGTTTGTTTAAAGTTGAAAGTCTAAATTTTGAATTTAATAGTACAAAATTGTGTGTCAAAGGTAAGAAATCAGTTATAAAATCATCTTCCAGCACGAGGCATACATAATTCATTATTTATTTATTTTTTTTTTTTGTCACTTCTTTATCGATATTATAGCGACCCGTAATGAACTGTTTAAGCCGTTATTGTCTCTTGGTATATATTTAGATTCACCAATAGAAAAGTACGGGCGAGTAATCCTGCCAGTAAGTATTTAATATGATGGACAAAAAGTATCGATACGTTCATGTGAATCAATCTGATTTAGTTAGAAACTTGCCCGACCACCAGGATTTTCACTTTTTCGCTCACTGTCTAGTGGATTTCTGCTCATTATTGAAAATTAAAGATTTGATACACGCGGGTCAAAAAAATTATCATTGCGTGTTTATATATCTCTGAAACCAGTTATTTATTACTTTCAACTCTCAGGTATATCTTTAGGCTTTAGTTGTGGATTAATTTTCACACAGGACTCGTGTAAATGGTGATATTATAACTTGAGCTAGAACTAGAAAAAATTATTTATTATTGTTTTTCAACTAAAAATGCATAATTAATAATAAAAAATTAATATTTATTGCTATAGGTGCAACGCACTTCTTCAAGAACCGTGTTTTTTGAGAATTCGACGATCTCAAGATGCTCGTCGAGCTTAGGTTGATCGAGAGCTCTGATTTAACGGCACTGTAACAGGCAGCGATAGAAGGAACGGTGATCGAAGGTTCGTCACCAAAACAAATTGCTTGGCATCCAGCCAGAAGGATATCCATGATGCCGAATTTGGACCGCCGACGATTGTGACGGGTCGTCTGGCGGCGGCGACGTTAGTTCTTTAAGGTCCGTCACTGCTGACTGTACGCCGTTTTTTTCGAGATTTCGAGATAGGTAACGAAAATCGCGATTTTATTATGTCATTTAACCAAATATTAATAATAATAATAATCTTAATTGCGGATATGACTCAATTTACAAACAATAATATTTAATAACAGTAATATTTGACATACGAGTATGTTGCAACAAATTTAGAAATAACGTTTAAAATAACAAATCATGAATTTTTATCTTTTATTAAACATGATTTAAATGTACTAATATAATCATAATCTCATAGTTTATTATAATTGATGTCTGATGTTCTGATGTATTATATTATGTGTGTAACTATCACTGTGTTGATTTTGGTCTATTAAATATGCGAACTGAGTAAAAAAATAAACGAAAACATACGATTTAATCAAACTAGAAAACTATAGTGTTTAATTTTAGGTTCAAGTCTCGTGGTGCCGCAAAAAAAATTAGTTGTTTGTTAATATATACTTTGATAATTCTATACTTTTTATAATACTCGTATTTTAATATTTTTATATCATAAATATATATAAATACGTTTTAATATTTAAACAGCTATTTTAATAAATTGGAAGCATTAAATTAATATAGCGTATGTTTGAATAAAGTGTATTTGAAAAGGAATTCTTCTTTGAAAAAGATTTCCTCTTCGTCAAAAGGGACAAAAATAGACTTAATGTAATCATGTGTTTCGTTGTAAACGAGCCATGACCAGACCACGATGACATCGATTGGTATTTCAAGTTACGTTCACGTCCTTTTGCAAAACAGAATAGACTACAAGCTATACACAAATGATATTGTAATAGTGCACTTTGTTCGCCGTAAACATTTTACACTTTTAGATTGCATTTAGGTAAATCTATAAAATTGAAGTCCAACCATGTTTTAATAAACACAATTACATATCATCAATGTATTGATATAAAATCAAATTATAATTGCTTCTCTATAAAATTAATATTTACAAAATTATAGTGAAACCATCTTGTATCGTAGCACAATATTATCTATCTTATAAATAATATAATATAAATATAAATATATTAATAAATTTGTCAAAAAAAAAAAATGAGCGTATAAATTACAAATATATTTCATTAACGTTTAAAGCTTAAAATTTATGAAGATGCACGTGTAAAAATTAATATTTCTCATTAATGAGTTTTATTATTTAAATTTATTTTTATGTTGTGATTCGAAAACTATGTATACTTGAAGTATTGAATAAATTATTTTTGGCGTAATTCAAAATACTATATTTTGATTATTTTTTAACTATTTAAAGACAATTGACATTTTCTTTTTTTTTTTTTCAGTTTTTTGTTTATAGATATTAGTAAAATTTTTGCTTATGCAAAAAACTTAACAATTTAATATATGATTCCTCATAAGTTGTTTTTTAGCTGTTTAAAATTATTGAACAATTTTTTTTTTTATAAGTGTTGAAGTTCAAAAGTTGAAAAAAATCACAAAAATTTGCAATTTTTTTTATTGTTAAACATAATAAAAATGTTCAAATTTTAAAATAAAATATAGATATTTACGATAATTTGGCATTGATTTAAAAACGTTAATAATAATAATATATGGTATAGATATAAATTATTATAGTAATTAAATAAGTGTTAATAATAAAATAAATAAAATGTTTACAGCTAAAATTAATTTAACTATATTATTATAATTATAATAATACAATTAGTACATTAATATAAATACATTTGTATTTAATAATATATATTACCTAATAATTTTTAGACTAGCAGTAGTCTTCACTCTGAATTGTATTTCGAACGTAATTATCTATCATTGAATAAAATTTAACGCATAATATTCTGCTCTTAACTCTATCCAACAAGAAAATACACTAAAACCTCAAAAACCTGACTTCAATCAGTTTTCCTGCACATCACCACATGACACCCACATAGAAGGATCGATCATCTCAACAGGAGGGTGTCCTCTTTACGCATACAGAGTTTAGTCCAGTGTCATCTATTTTTTGTTAGGTAGGGCCATAAAAATGAGATTTAAGAAAAACATTATAAAATATATATAAAAAAATATGTAATTTGAGAAACAATATTTTATAATTTTTAAAAATTATTTAATATTATAATATATAAATATATTGATCTAAATTACATACAGACTGTATAGTAAACTACAAAATACAAATACTATTATTTTCTACTTATGAAAAATTAGAATATTAGTATGTCTAATGTTAGGCCAATAATAGAGTCAGACATTTTTAGTTACGGCCATGGTTCTAGCGTCGCCACTGCCTATAAGTTAAGATGGTTTGAAAAAATGTACAACCCTCTCTACACCTTATCTTATATCATATAAATTTTACTAACATACCCTTTTTTTCTTATTATTTTATTGTATTCATAAAATCGTATGTGTAAATGTGTATCACAGGATACATTTATGCTACGAGTTATTCGTCACTGTGAGCATAGAAGTCATAGAACAGTGAGCCATTGTCGTGGTGATATTATTAAAAATTTGAAAGTATTTGATATTTAGTGCAGTAAAAACTAAAAGGGTGTTGGGCTGCTTCTCCAATTTTCGTCACCACCCCACTCCCTCTTTCTTAAAACTTTTATGCCTAGTTATTGTTATAATTTATTGGTATGATAACAGTGTACAAAGATTTTCAAAATATCATTATTTTTCGAAATACAATGTACGTAATTAACTGTTTAATGTAACTACACTGATTAGAATTTCTGTGACTATTTATAAATTAGGCATAATGGATCTAACATGACAACAGTTTTATTGCGCCACATATTTACGCCGTAGAACGGTAGAACAACCCGCAACTATAAAAACGGCAAACTAGTTTTCGTCGTGCAAATAATAATGTCTGTTGGACAGACGGATCCATCGTTTAATTTACTGCGCCACGCACACTATACAGAGTAATCCATTTATTTTTTTCTTAGACTGATAGTTTGATTTAAATAATCATCGGATTAATCCACCGTTTACCTAAAAAGGTATATTCGATCATTTCGATCACTATTTGAAAAAAAAATCTTTAGTTTCAATCTTTAAGGAAAAACATAACATCAATAATTAATATGGCTTATGGCAGGCTATTAATCATATCACTGGTATTGAAGTTTATTTGTTTATGTCAACAAGTAATTGTAAGTAATGGTTTATGATAGGTAAAGTACGAAGTATAATTTCGTGTGTTTAAGTGTTCAACATAGAAATTTTCGAACGTGTGTATTTGGGAAAAAGTGTCACTCCGTTAGTTTTTACCTCACGAAATAATACGTTGCTAGGGAAACTATCGTAACATACCTACGATCCAAAAAAAAAAAAAAATATTGAATTTTTTTCGTTACAAATTTTTTTTTTTTTTAACTCCAAACTTAGGACATAGTATTGTTAAAAAATTATATTTATTTTTGTAAAAACTTAATGTTATCATAATATTATAATAATTTTATCTACATGATAATACATTTAAAAATATCCTTTATTTTTTTCCAAAATCTCAACAATTGACTTTCAAACGATATCCTACGCAGTGTAGCCATTTACAAACGAACCACTCCGTATAATGTATGTACGGGCGACCGATGCTGCACATGTACAGCGGCGATCACAGATATTGTCATCGGGCACGGACCAGACGGCTGTGGCGGCGGCGGCGGCGGCATCGGTAGCAGCAAGTTGAATGAACGACCGACCGACCGGCAGTGGTGCGGCCGTGGCGGACGCGTGCGGTTGTTAATCGATTGGGTCCGATGTTTGTTAGTTTTCATTTTGGACCGTTTTGAAATTTATCTTACACCCGTAGTCGTATTATGATAAACGTATGCGAGCGCGTAATAGTTTTTGCATAAAATAAAATTTGATTAGACGTAGTATTTGACGAATTAAAATTAGTTATATATTATATATTGCATAATATAATAATATATATTTATGTATCATATTAAATACGATCGACGAATAATCACCCCGTCGCCAACTTTCGGAGATCTGGCGAGAGAATCTATTTAATGCCGGTATAATAATACAATATTACATCGGCACGCCGGTGTTGTTGAGTAAGTTAATTTTTTTCTCGTTATTATATAATATTATAATGATATGTTGTACGAAAAACGCATTTTTCCGTCGAATTGAATGATTTTTAATAGCGGTTTAAAGAATCGGTACTATTGCAACGTGTTCAACTTTAGTTTCGTGTGTTTTTTTTTTTTAATTTAAAAATAATATATGTAATATTTTTATTTATCATTTAAACATTTAAGTTACAGAATATCGAACTCAACAATTCAAATAATATTTATAATTAGGTACAAATATATAAAACATAGAATATTTGAATAGTAAAGTATTTTATTTTACATTTTTATACGAATTTAAATTTAGTATTCATTATTTCGTTGGCCTAAATATTTTTATATAAATTAGATATATTTTTATACTGTTAATAGTAATGAAAGCATTTTTTTGTTTTTACGTTGAATACAATTTGCATAATACCATAACGTGTTCTATTTTTCGCATTCATAAAATCAATAAACTTGCTAAACACGATAGAAATTAAAAGCACAATATACTGAATAAAGTATATAATATCAATAATTTCAAGTACCTATGTCATAGTAAGTTATTGCAAAAATATCTACACATATTATTTCTATAACATTCAAATATAATATATAATTATTTTGAAAATACAATCAAATTTGTATAAAACGATGTTCTCTTAAAATTTATAAATATAACATTAAATTGGTGTTACATAATATACAATATACATAAATATAAATTATAATATATATTATTTTTGGTTTACAGTTTTTTAGTTTCTATCATTACGATTTATCACAACGAATCATCTAAAATTAATTGAACTAAATTTCTTAAATTAATTTTGTTTATATATCAATATTTAATAAATATTAAAAGTAACGAATGTAATTATATAAGTTAGGTACGTAATATTTTTTTTTACTTCAGATTATGATAACATGATCATATTTTATGACTTTGTTATTATAAAATTAATATCATGCATTAATTTACAAAAATATTATAGATATTATAACCTACCTAGTATCGAATACTTTGTTTATCATCCTAATTAAATTATTATAATGATAATGAATTCAATAGATGCTTATCACATTTAAAACTAAAAATATTACATTTATGTATTATTTACTCAACTTTTTTCAAAATACTTTAAATTATAATTTATTATTAAATATGTGTCTATATTTATATTGTAATATAGATACGTGGTAGGTATTAAACAAATAGTGTAACAAGTTACGTTAGGAGATGTATATCATTTCCTATTCTTAAAAAATTCGTATCATAATTCTTAACTCACTATTTTTGATATTATTTTCTAAGATTTTGATTTAGAAACTAAACATGCATATTATATAACAGTTTTAATACATTTGTTTGAGTTTGAACATTTGTGTCTAAAACGTGTCGACAATAACTTTATTATACTGCTTGCGTACATCATGAATACTTGCTTAATTTCAGCATATGTACTTTATGCAGAATATAAATACGTAACAAAAATAAGTAGACAATAGTATGTACAACGCAATTTGAATTAAATTAAATCTTTGTGTTGACAATACATCCAATCTATATAGTATAGGTCGCACGTAAAAAGAGAATTCTCGTCAATTTCTTTATTTATTCTTTCTCAATAAAATTCTTCTCTAAAAATCTCATCTATACGATGTTTCTTGTTTTATTTTTCAAGTTTTATTGCAATTATTATTGCTTAAAACGAAACTTTGGGAGGTCTTGAACCCTTCAGTATAGAAGTGTGGCCCCTCTCCTGCGTTGTGTCTATACATATTATGTACGTTTTTACGGCGTCTAAAGAGTTTTATTACTATTCCCCGCCGTTCACCGACACCTTTCACCACTCACAAACCATATGTACCCCGAGTTACGTTAAAATAGTAGCCGGGCCGACTCGATGGAGCCATTTTTCTCCTTATTATTGAAAAACTACCATTTATTGAAAAAGGTTCTCTCCTAATTTAAAATCGAATACTCTAACTACTGAAGTAGTAAAGTACTTAAACATTCGACCAACGGAAACTGAGTAAACTCGTTACGGTAAATGAAACAAGAGTAGATTATAGCTACGTTATTGTGTAGTTGTTTATAATGTATACATTATAAATACAAATATAATAGCACTTCGATAGGATTAAATCCTACAAAACATATTTTGCAAAACAGTAAATGAATAATCGGATTACTAATATTTTTTAACTAACCTAACTATTACTATAATTATATAATAATATATAATTTAATTTTTAACGATCAAAAAATTTTATATAAAAGATTTAAATTGTTTCTAAATAATGGTCTTATCCAATAGTTTTGTTTTAAATTGTTTATAAGTTTATTTTTACATCATTCAAAATTAAAATAATATATCATGATTTTCAGTAAAATATAATGAATAAAAGTCATATCTATAGAAAAAAATACATTTAAATTATGTATTATTAACCCATTAAATCTACTTCACACTATTTTTTATAGTTCATAATAAATAATACAAACTATAATGAATAGTAAAATAAAATGAATCATATTTGATTTAAATACATTTCCTAATTAGGGTCTTGCAAAAATATATCTATCATGTATATTAAATTGACTAATAGTAAAATATCAATAATGTAATTTTTTTTGAAAATTCTGTCAATATATTTTTATTTGATGGTAATTTAAACATTATATATTTCTGGAATAAAAATCATTCAATGAAATGAAATCATATCGGTTATAAGAAAATTATAGTATTTTTTTTTTATATAGCTGAATAGTAGGTATAGATAATATATTATTAAATTATTATATAGATAAGCTTAACTTAAAAAGAAGAATATTAAAAATTATTTTTTATTACCATTTATATACTTTATTATTATTTAAATAATTATCATATCAAATAATTCAAATCGCTTATTTTAATAAACTTACATAGTATTTCATATAACTAATATATATAAAAATTAGTCTTTTAGTTCAAATTTGATTTTTATATTATATAACTATGTATACGTAATTATTTTGTTTTAGGATAAACATATAAACAAAACTTAAAAATTTGGCGATCTGCCGTGTTTGTAAACCTACATCATTTTTATAATTCCGCTATTTAAATTCTAATGAAAACTCAACATTTTAGACAATTTACTCTTCTATTAGCGTCATTAAGCTCTTATGATCCACCTAATAACAAAAACAAAACAAAATAATAAATATACATTTTTGATGTGTTTTTGTTTATTGTTTTAACAAAGTGATATATAAAACAACGATTGTATTTTTATGTAGATCTTAAACATTGTTTATTTCACATGCATTATTAATAATTTGTACCAAAAATTAATAATTAATCACATAGTTTTAATTTTTATTTAATTTACTTAATATTTTTTTATAAACCATATATACTTATCATTAAATAAGTGGGTTGCCAAAAATGACAGTAACTTGCAATATTATCAACATTTGTACTAATATTATTACACATATAGAGGTATACCGCTTTCTGTTGTCAACATAACAAAAAAGAATAAGTAGATTTTTATTGCCATAAAAAATTAATGATACGTATATAATATACACGGTTTCTTGGAAAATAACAGTGTCATTATATAACATTATGTATAATATATATTGTGTTAATTGCAAAAAACAACTAGTATCGTGTGAGTCAATGATATCATTATAAATGTATAAACAAATAAACATCTAATACTATATTTCAATACTCCATTTTTGGGTCTGAGTCAATGGCATGTGTATTTAGACGCCAAAACCAATGGACATAACAAGACTAAGAATAATGGGATATTCTTAAAATATGGAGAACTTACAAAAATATTTTAAAATCGTAATTTTCTAAATAGTATAAATACATACAAATGTATTACAATGTTTTCTTAGCAGCCCTCTAGCACCTATAGATTTTTTTTTTTATTTGAATATATACTATATACACGGGAAGGATATGTGATGATTGAACAAGACAGTAAAATAATATAACATAATGAAGTGGATATGTTTGAAAAATACAAAGTGAGCAGTTATTAGACGTTCAAACATTTTGTGAATTAGAAAATAGTTTTTTCGTTTGATTTTAAACAGTTTTGATGACTATATTTATTCTACAGTATCTATTTAGTGTATAAGAATAAGAATTCAAGACACAGCTGTTTTAAGTTTAAAATTCTGTATTTTGCGCTTAAACTACGAAATATTATAAATTGGTTACTGATTTATAAATATGATGATGGGGAGTCATGTCATAGTTATTACTTATTACTTAATCCGGAGTGCCAGGTTTTCCATTATATTCGGTCAATAACAAGGTTCCAAAAACAAAAAACAAAACTAAATGGATCAAAATATAATTATTCATATTATGTTGGTGTTACCATTATTTGAATTTTTTGATACCATCTATTTTGTTCAAAATTAAAATAAAAAACAGTTCCATTGGTTAAAAATTATAAAATCAGTCAAATTGAGAAAACAATATAATTGTTTGTGGTTATAATTGCTTACAAGTTACACTATGCAATAACACTTATAGATTTAGCATTTGCGTAGGTACGTAGTACGTATCTATTGTTGTTGTCAAAAGATGGATCTAATAATGTTATTATTTATTTATACGCATTGCGTTGTTAATGAATCCTTTTTTACTGACACGTGGACTACGTCGGCTTTACGCAAATAGATAATTTGAATTTCTCGAAATTCAATATCCGCTAAAAATCAGTACGTCAATAATAATGTATAACACGTTTAATGCTCAAATATTTTTAAAATTGTTATTATCAAATAACGTGATATAATATTAATTCTTATACGATGGATCGACCGCGCGCACCTGTACAACGCTCAATAAACATTACCGGGACAGGACGTAAACATGATAATTTATAATAATAATAATACGCTAGGATTCGGGGAAGTATTACGTCTACGAATTCCGGCGCGATCGTCTACGTCTACGCACTAAGCTGATGATAAAACAATATAATAATACGTATACCGCGTTTGTGTTATACGGTAGTGAAACTTTCGTTGACTCATCATCGCGCGTTCTAATATCGATCGTGTTTTGGTGGCTAGCGGCAAACTTCGCGACTCCCGACCGATAGCCAATACAAACACAGTGTATGCAGACCAGGGACTCTATGAGCAGATCGAAAACCCGCATTTACTCGCCAGCACTGAATAGCGTCTTCCCGCGGCGTGCCAACAGTCCAAAACTTTACTATAATGGATATCGCGTGGACGTGCTCAATTTGCGAGTTATTGTGCGTAGCATTGCAGCCGTGTATAAAATTAACAATACTCGTGATATACATATATATATATATGTTCATATTATAAGTCATGTTGTTATCGTTGGGTATTCGATTATTGTATTAGAAACGATCGCGGCGTGCTCCGTAGCAAAAATTAAAAAAAAAAAAACACTAACTAAACAGTTTGCGTAGGTAGTAAAAATGTATGTTTCATACAATCGTGTTGTTATACGAAGCAATTGAGCATCAAGCATGCTCAACCCCAGTTTTTCTTTAATAATGAATTCGTTTTTATTTGGATTTTTAGACTTATTATAGTAGAAAAGGAGAAAGATCTCGTTAAAAAGAAAAAAAGTTTGTATCTCCACTAGACACTCCTTGATTTATAAAAAAAAAAATATCAAAAATGTTAAAATATAAAGTATTAAAGAATATTTAAAAATTCTGAAAATTGAATAACTAACATTTTAAATAATTACACTAAACAAAAAAAAACAAAAACAATAAGTATGCGATTGGGTGAATACCTAATACTTTCAACGTATCTTTCGTATGAGACGAAAACTCTGTTGACTTGTTTCTACTATTTGCATGTGTTGAACGTGCGTCGAGTGGTATCCGTCATAATAGGTACTGCATAATTTGAAGTAGCTGCTTAATAAATTGTTTGCCTTTTGGTCAACATGTATAGTACCGGATACACCGTATACAATACAGTACAGCCTATATGCCATTATCGCGGCAATCTTCAGTAATTCTAGTATTTACAAAAAACGAACTCCACGAAACGCTTCATTATGCCCTCGTAAAAACGCTAAACTATACTCTATATATTTATACGACTATTGACTACACAATAAATTATAATGAGCATAAAAAATATACAAATATATATTTTTTTAATGTATGTATTTATTTATTTTGTTATAGTATTGTGCTATTATTAGTTATTAGTGTTATTACTAAGTCACTCGAGAGTGGATATCGTTTTTTCATTTACATAAAATATATATTATGTTATATATATTACATAAATAACATATTTATTGTTGTTAAAGCATTTTTAAAACCCCCAGCCAAAATAATTCAACAAGTTAGACGCCGCTGTAATTTAAAATAATAAAAATGTGATTTAAATTGTGCAACCAATAATTTAAAATGTATTTCTTTCATTAATATAAATTTGTTTATAATTTATCAAATGCATCTAAATTTAAGACGAAATGTCAAATTCAACATTAAATTTAATAATACAAACTGCAGTATTATTAGTATCAATGTATAATACATTTACTTACATACATATAGTATAACTATACCCAATACTCTATAATAGTTTATACAAATAAATAACACTATACATTGTTGTTAGTTTTCGTTGTCGATATGTAAAAAAATTTTATGTAGGCCCAGTTTTTTGAGCCAGTTAAACATAGCTTCAATAAAATAAATTATTTCATAGAATTATATAAATCAATTAATGTAATCAGTCAAACTTATTAAAATTAATATGAATAGTGATATCGAAATTATAGTTATAGACACCATTAAGTTATTAAAATATTAACTTTAGATTTTTCGTTGTGTATTAACTACTAATATGCTATCACTTTATTATCGTTAATTATTATTAAATCGTCTAAAATATTGATCCTGTAATATTTTTTGTGAAAAATTATTCTAAAAATTTGAATGTACTTACTTATGATATTGCGATGAGACAAATAATTTAAAAATTTACCTACTATAAGATAATAAATTATACAACTGCACAAAATGTAAAATTACTTAAGTATTCATCAATTTATACATGTATTTAGAGTATAAATGTACCCAATATTTTAATGTGATGTGTATTCTCTTATTTCTTTTAGTTATTTTAATGACGTTCGTGTTGTGTTTTGCAGCACGTGTTCTATCAGACATAAATGACTGTTGATTAGCGTATGATAACATGCTAACGGCCCGAATGTTCGTCGAGCCTATGCCATTCAAATTACTGGTTGTTCAATGGTTAATATTGGCCATTAGCGTGCAAAACATTTTTTCAAGACCCGTTCAAGAATTCAGCAATACACGTCGACGGACCGAGTCAACACCGATATATGATGATGTGGTACGTAAATAATAAAATAAATGACATAATTATAATTAATTTAATATCATATTATTATTTAACTTTAACCTAGGAATACTTTATTATACCGTAGTCTTAACAAGTAAATGATGATATATTATTATAACTTTATCAAATTGTATTATAACTGTATAAGTATAGACTAAATTCTAAGTTCTAACACACTACACACCCACAAGGTTATAATTCGCATAAACTATTATTTTCTACACATTCAAACTTTCACGTTATAATCATAATACATATATTATAATTCATAATATATGATAAAATGCGATAATTTCACTATAGATTATATCGAAACAATGATTTGTTAAATTTTAATAGAAGTATTATTTTACAATTTTAATAATTATAATTATTGAACTCTGAATAGTATATTCGAAGAAAATTCATCAATTTGTTTTTATTTTACTAGGTCAAATCGTAGTATATCTTTGTAAACTTAATCAAATACGAATGCTCTTAAAAAATGACGTTTAATTTGTGATATAAAAACAATATTGACTTGAGTAGTTTAAATTTTGAAGTGTAAGAACTAATAATTTAGCTATAGAACATTGATATCAAACGGAATTACGGATTTATTCGTCTAATCAACATTACAACAATAGTTTAATTCATATATGATTGAATATTTTAATTTATCATTATTATAAGATTAATATACTACCTAATATAATATTATATAAAATATGAAATATATATAATTATTGTTACCAAATATGTTAATAAATTATTTTTAAAAAACATTTTAATTACGTAAGATGTAATAATTTATTTAAAATGTTTTTATGACACCATACATTAAACTTAAGTTGTTTAATTTTTTTTTTTTTTTAGTAAATCAACCCTAAGGTTGGTTTTGCAATTTTCCGAAGTTTCTCCATTCATCTCTATTTTCAGCTAGCCTCTTCAGTTCCTTATAGTTTGCTAGACCTGCATCGGAAATCATCTTTTTGATATAAGACGTTCTTGGTCGTCCTCGATCTCTTTTGCCATTCATCTTCCCTTCTATTATAATATACAGAAGTTCTTCTTCGTGTCTTAAGACATGACCAATCATATTCCATCTTCTTTCTTTTATGGTGCTAAGTATCTTCCTGGTTTCATTTATTTCGTTTAGAATGTTTTCGTTAGTTCTTCTTTCTACCCAGCTTACTCGCAACATTCTTCTCCAGCACCACATCTCGAAGCTTTCAAGAAACTTTTGTTCCGTTTTGTTTAATACCCATGTTTCGCATCCGTAAAGTGCGACACTCCACACATATACCTTTATCAGCCGTTTCTTCACACGTATACTCATGTTTTTAGAGCACAGTAGGTTCCTTTTGTTCATGAATGCTGTTTTTGCTTGAGCGATCCTTGCTTTTATATCCATAGTACATTTTCCATCTTGGCTAATTATGCTACCTAGATATCTAAAGTTTTCCACTTGATCGAGAATGTGGTTATCAATTTTAATTCTTAATCTATGAATACGATTCTTTTTTTGACACATCATTATCTTGGTTTTATTCCAATTGATTTTAAGGTGATAATTTTGGAAGCCCTTTGCTATTTCTTCTAACGCTCTTTTGAGATCGATTTCGCTGTTTGCAACAAGAGCTATGTCATCGGCGAATCTTAAAAATGATATCAATTCTCCTCCTACTGTCACTCCAATTTGATCTCTAGTGAATGTTTCTTTAATTTCATTGATAGATTGTTCTACATAAATATTGAATAATTTTGGTGACAGTGGACACCCTTGTTTTACTCCCTTTCCTATTTTGGCTGTTGCAGACTTGTCTGACACTTTTATTATAGCTAATTGCTCTTTGTATATGTTGTATATTAGCTGTCTGTCTCTATAATCAATGTCTATTTCTTTTAATGTCTTAAAAAGTTCCTTCCAGGGAACTGTGTCAAATGCCTTCTCCAAATCGATAAATGCGATAAATGTGTCGTTGTTAAATTCGATCTGTTTTTCAATTAATGTCCTTAGGCTTAAGATCGCTTCTCTAATACCCATGTTTAATTTACACCCTACTATAATGACAAACACGATAGCTAAGGCATCTAACATCGTCAAAATCGGAGAAACACCATACTTACAAAATTATTACACTTTTGGGACATTCTCTATATATATAAATATTAAAATATGTGTGTGTGTGTGTGGTGTGGTGTGTGTGTGTGTGTGTGTGTGTGTGTGTGTGTGTGTGTGTGTGTG